>NC_091126.1:4867500-5193750 GCF_040183065.1 Periplaneta americana
CCATTGCAGCAGTGATTTCTTGGTATCATTATCGTCATTTTAATTAACAAACAAGGACACACGATGTAGTTATATCCATACTCAATTGTTACTGAACACGAAACCAAAGATCCTGTTGGAAAATAAACGTTAAGTTCTTTGGACTGCAATTTTACAAGTTGGACACTGTTTAGTTAAAACCTATTTCAAGATTATCCTTGCAATCTGAAGTATAATCAAATATGACATCTTACACGTGCTTTGTCACTATTTTATGTGAACAATGTTAAATATTACATATTGGTACACTACATTCGTTTCATACCTTTTACGAATGTAATAATTGTATAACATTATAAATAAGTTTCATTATGCTATTTTTTTGTATGACAGTATTATAAAATAATAGTAATAAAGAAATAACATCAGATATGTAATGATGTATAGTTTGATATCATGGTCTATGAAAAAAGAGTTTGCTGTGACAAATTTGATATATTAATTATTATTATAGCACTGGCAAATCATTTCATAATATTAACTTTATGATACAAGACATGCCTTCATAATAGAATTCATGACGTTTTAGTTGTCATAGTAATATTTCACGGCACTAGTACGATACTGTGGCATATTAAGCAAGATTTTCACTAATGATAAAGATTGTTTATAATGCTGATGCACAAACAACTTTATTTTCAAACTCTCCGATTTGATTTTAATTACATATTCGGTGAACACAGTCAATAAGAAAAGCTTATTTTACATTATATAAATGTAATTAATGATTTAAAAATCTCCTTTTGTTGTACTACGAGCATTTTCTTCAGCCAGTTAGAAATAGTTACCTCTCATTTTAAGTTTTAAAGCAGTAATCCATCTCGTTGTGTCACCCATCCATTTTTTGCATACGCGAACTGTATCTGTCCAGGCAGCTTTACAATGTTGTCACAGCGCTGCAGGGTTTACAATTCCTTTGTGGGACAAAAACTTCCATTGGTTTGGATCAAATTTCTCCACATTTAAAGGACAAAACTAAAATTTGTTCAATCATTTATTATCATATTACACTCCTCTCAAGTCAGGATAGGAGAAGAAAGGAAGGGAACTAGGGAGAGGAGTATGACAAGGATACCCTTTATCACCTACCCTGTTCAACATCTACTTGGCATATTTAGTGAAGAACTGTTTTCAGAACATGGGAGGAGTGATAGTAAGAGGAAGAAGAATGAAGTTCATAAGATTTGCTGATGATATGGCGTTGTTAGCAGAAGAGGAGATGATACTAAGGGATATGCTATTGGAGCTAAATGACAACTGTGAGCAGTATAGAATGAAGATAAATGTCAACAAGACGAAGACCATGGTCATAGGAAGAAGAGTATAGAAGGTAAACTTACGAATTCTAAACGAGGCAATAGAGCAAGTGGACAGCTTCAAATACTTGGGGTGTACTATAAGCAGTAACATGAGCTGCTGCCAGGAAGTCAAAAGGAGGATAGCAATGGCAAAGGAAGCTTTTAATAGAAAAAGAAGCATCTTCTGCGGACCTCTGGAAAAAGAACTAAGGAAGAGACTAGTGAAGTGCTTTGTATGGAGTGTGGCATTGTATGGTGCAGGAACATGAACAATACGACGAAGTGAAGAGAAGCGAATAGAAGCATTTGAAATGTGGATATGGAGAAGGATGGAGCATGTGAAATGGACAGATAAATTAAGAAACGAAGCTGTGTTGGAAAGAGTGGATGAAGAAAGAATGATGCTGAAACTGATCAGAAAGAGGAAAAGGAATTGGCTGTATCACTGTTGAGAAGGAACTGCCTACTGAAGGAATGGTGAACAGGAGAAAAGTTCGAGGCAGAAGATATCAGATGATAGACGACATTAAGATATACGGATCATATGAGGAGACAAATAGGAAGGCAAAAAATAGGAAAGACTGGAGAATGGTGGGTTTGCAGTGAATGACCTGCCCTTGGGCAGAACAACATGAATGAATGAACTTCTCTCTTAAACTGACTGAGCATATTGGGAATTAATTCAATAGCTTTCCAAAAATACGCTATGAAATGTTTCATATAAAACAATTTCTTTCTCGAAAAGAAAGAACAAAAGATGAAAATAGTATTAAACTTTTTTGTTTTGAATAACTCATTGAAATAAATGTCATTACTTATGGTTCACCCTGTATATCAACGAAAAACATACTTAAATTTAGGACCTAATAAAATCTAATTCATATGTTACGACCTAAAATTACCTATTGTGCTTGTCAGAAGGTAAAAAGATATAATTCGTTGTACTTAAACTTGTTATTTGTACAATATAATCCCACTTGCTCAATTAAAGGGATTTTTTTATTAGGCATAATCCATTCAATCAAGTAAACTGAATTATATTGTATGAATAGCAATCCACTCTCGCAGTAGATCACTTCTTGTGGATTTATATGGGGAGGTTTTACTCCTGAAAATCTGTCAAAATATTTCATTGTGTAGTGTCATGTTAGGAGCACTAATTAAATGGGTGGTTTGTGTGTGTAATAACTTAATAAAGATACAGTGTTGTAAACGACTATTTATATGCATTAAAATTGGTAAATAGTTCCATGAAACATATCATCACCACGTGAATCATCATGCTACTTTTGACTTACAATGTTATAATAACAGATACTTTAATGTAAGTCTAACAGTATTGTAATGTATTCATAGTCTGTTGCTTATTATTATTATTATTTTTTTTTTTTCCATAAAAATTATAAATTCCTAAATAGAAGATCTAAAATTTTAAAACATGGTAGAAAGAATCTAATTTTAGATTCTTAAATCTAAAAATCCGGGGTTTGCTCATAATCCTTGTGAAAAGAATCAAATTTATATCTGCTTGGTAAATACAAAACAGGACATAAATTTATACATACCCACAGAACTTATGTCACCAATGCTCCCTGATTTTGGTAATACCTGGCCAGAAGAGTACGCTGAATTATTTGCCTGCATAGAAGACTGAGTGCCCCCTCCTTCTGAGTCATCATCCCACTCGTCATCCCAGTAATCGCCACCCTCATAGGCCTTAAAAACATAACACAATGAACACATACGTTAAAGTCATACACATTCCTTGCAAATAATGGCAAAGTTTTTTTTATCCTTTCGTAACAATTACAAACACCATTTTCACCATGAACATTAACACTACATTGCATAGAGTGTCTCACAATTCAATATACAAAATGGGAGGAATAGTTGGGGAGGCCAAGAGAAAAATTTTGTGAGAACATAGGGTCGGTGACTCTTCATCTAATATCTTTTTCTGCCCCAAACTTTTCTTCCATTCGCCACTCCTTCCTCAGGATGTAGTTTCTTCTTAGCCAGTGAACCAGACAATCCCTTTCATTCCTCCAGGTCAGTTTCAGCACAATTCTTCTTCACTCACTATTTCTCGAACAGCTTTGTTTCTTATTCTCTCTGTCCATTTCACATGCTCCATTCTTCTACATACACACATTTCAAATACTTCTAATCGCTTCTCTTCACTTTGTCCTAATGTCCATGTTTCTGCCCCATACAATGCCATACTCCACACAAAGCACTTCACTAGTCTCTTCCTCAGTTCTTTTTCCAGAGGTCCGTTTTTTTTATTAAAAGGTTCCTTTGTCATTGCTTTTAACTCCCTGGCAGTGCGCATGCACACACACGCACGCACACACACACGTGCGCGCACGAAAAAAAATTTGTAAGTAGAATACCTTTTGAGAAAATTAGCCAATTGTAGGGAAAAAAAATAGAATTGGAAAATAAGAATGTCAAATATAAATTGTAGACAATGTAAATAATTGTAAAACTAGAATATCATACAAAACATAATTAATTTTAGAATCTACATAACCACAGTCTAACACTAGATTGTAAACTATAAACGGTAAATAACTGTGATTAATTGTAACCTTAGAACATTTTGGGAGAGAAAAAAAAGAGAGAATTGTGGAAACAAAATAAATCCAACTTAAAATCAGACTGTGAATTCCAAATTGTAGAAAATTATTATAAATGTATATACTTTGAGAAAAATAAGTGAATTGTAAAAACAAAACCACAACATCTTGAAATTAAATTGTAAACTGTGAATATAATTTTAAATAATTGTAACATTATAAGATAGTTTAGTGCATGTAGTATTACTCAGTGTAATGGAACATGCTGTTTTTAATAAATTAATTAAAAAAACACGTTTACTATATTACCACGTCTAGTATATACAGTCACGAAGCTCAATACGTAGGGAATATGCATCCATAGATAGTTGCTAACAACTATCGCCTCATCACAGACAATGTGAAATAGTACCGGCACAGTCTATTGTTCCTAGTAACCTCAACAACTCAAGCTTCGTGACTATATATACTAGACTGTGAGATTACTATTACTAAATATGTGAGGTACTTCAGCTAGCTGTGTACCTTATTCTAAATATGAAACTATTACGGTTTTTAAAAATGCTGGAGATAATATTTTCATTGAATTTTTTTCCCACAATTTTGCAGAAACGCAATAATTCTTGTAAATGTATAATTAAAAAGTACATAAATAAGATAATAATTTAAGAACATCTACTGTAGAGACAATACGATGGTTGAAAGACTGGAACATACATTTGATCGGAAACTATCCAAGAGTATGTTAGTCCCCATACTTTACAATCACATAACACAAGAGTACTTCATCACAAAACAGCACAAATAAAATACACCCACACATAATGTCACATTACAAAACATCATGTACTCTAAACACCAATATGAAAAAACTCCAGTATATATATATATATATATATATATATATATATATATATATATATATATATATATACACACACACACACACACACACACACACACACACACAAAATGGAATAAATTTGATCACAATGATTCTGATGGCTAAGAAAAATTTTAAGACTGTCTCACTCCCATCATTCACTTTCTGGCCCATTCAGATTTTACAATATTCCGCCTTCTCCTAACACTCCTCTTACTCGACCAAGTCACTTTTCAAATGGTGCTGTACTAAACCAGTTTCCAGGCATACCACTGCCACCACCTATACCACTACCACCACCAGATGACCAGGTTTTTAGAATGTCAGTAAAGAATAGGATAAGACGTAACATTAACCTCAAGGAAATGTGTACAATTTTTAAATAACCCCATGCGTACCATGCCATGTCATTACCATATGTTAGTACGTACATTCACACTTTCATTGAGGAGCTCGGTGTTTTATTACCCATATTGGCAATAGTCTGCATATATATTGTCATATTATCATATTTAAAGATATTTGAAATAGTCCCTAATAATTTGAAACATAAATCACAAGTTCATAACAGTTATTCCCTACATATTGGACATCATGAGCTGATATATTGCATACTGATGTTAACATTGTATAGGCTTATATAATGTGGATACTAGTTTTTAAGCTTGAATGTGACCCTTCTGTTTGTTCGAAACAAAAGCAAAAATATCAAGAGTAATGACAAAACTTTGCAGTGTTCTGTTTAGAGTGTTAATCTCTCTCTCTCTCCCTACCCCTCCCCTCCTACCATGTGTGTCTGTACAATTATTTCCTGGATAGTACAAATTCATTTTTTATTTTGATAATGGAGAAATATCTTATGTCTGCAGGGAATATTTCCTACTTCATTAGAAAGAGCTCTATAGTCTCTAGAGGTCCTAGAAAAAATGAAGATTTTGTGGACGAGAAACAGATGAAAGGTAAATTTTGCATGGAGATTACACAATCAGAAAATGGAGTTTGTCATTGCTGTAAATATACAATATGAAACCCTGGGAATATTTCCACCCTACACGAAGAAAGGACTTACCACTCCTAAGCAGTGAGAGAAGTGAGATGGTATGTGCTGATATGGAATACCGCCACTGGTTTCTAAAGCCAGAAAACATACCGTAAGTAAAAAATGACAAACCGTCACTGAAAAAATGTGATTCGTAAAAATTTGTATATAAATTCCTTCACAGCAAAGAGTACTATCTGTTTGCTTCGTAAGTCTAAACCACAGCCTTCTGGAACTGTATTCAGTGCGTATTTAGACATGTTTATTTGATATCTCAACCCCTGGAATGCTTACAACGGTAGTATTTCAAGAATAGAAAGCTGTGATTTGTAGCTTGTGGTGGCCGTTGTTGCAAATTTAGCGACTTTGTCATCAGATGTTATTCTTTTAAAATATAGTATTACTCAAAAGTAAGTTCCCATTTTGAAACAGTTGTATCTTCTGTACATATCAGTAGTTTGGTTTCATATAGATACCATTACTGTTTAGAAGGATTGGCGTTTTTTATCGATGCGTGTTTCATTGCTATGGTAACTGTGTCATGCTTGTATAAACAATAATTGCATACCCTCCCCCAGAATAAGGGTATAAGTACATAGGGAAACCATGCAACATATACCCTTATTCCGTGGACGTATTCAATTGTTGTTCAGAGTACAGACAGCAGTTGTAGGAGAGTAATTTAATTATTTTTACAATGGTTTTACCTTTACGAGTTCGAATTGGTCTCCTCCAGTGCTATTACGAATGCAACAGACAATATGCATATGCAACGAGAAGATATGGAACATTACATGGATTGAGAAATAGACAGATGAGGCACATTTCGAATTGAATGGAGATGTTAACACTCATACTTGCAGGATATGGGCAGAAGATAATCTGAACACAATTATTCAGTAAGGGTTACATGATATCAAGGTTACTGTTTGGTGTGATTTTACGTCACATTTCACAACAGGACTGTATTTCAATGAAGAAATTAAAAATGGACAAACAAAAACAGTTGACGGTAACCGGGTAGCAATATTTTCAAATGTTGCAAGACTTTGCAGTACCAGCGTTTCAGAATCATGAAATCGAAAACATTGTTTTCATGCAAGATGGCGCTCCACTTGACATACACAATAATGTAAAAACACTATTGCGTAATACATTTGGTGATCGTGTAATTAGTAAGTATTTTCTGAACAGTTGGCCTTCTAAGTCACCAGACATAAATTCAGCTGACTACTGGTTATGGGGTTATCTAACAGAAAAGGTATTTCTTAGTAAACCTAGTACAAGTGAGGAACTGAAACAGTCAATATAAGATGTCATTGAAAACATCCCTAGGAATGTGCTTACTTATGTCGTTTATAGCATAGAAGAAAGATTATTTCTTATTGAACAACACGGTGGTGGTTATATTTAATTTTTTTCGTGTTTTAATAAAATCCCATTTCTTTATGAAAAAATTGGTGTTTTTATTTTTCTGGAATCTAAAAATTTGACAAACTTATTACCATTTCAAAATGGGAACTTACTTTTGAATAACCTTATATTTGTCAGTGACAAATATCGTTATTTATCTATTATTTAAATAAGGTTACATACTATTTTGAGTGCTTATTAGTGATAGAAATAAAGTTTTAATCATTAACAATATAGGCAGTGAATTAATATTGCACTGCTCTTCAGCAATTTTCCTTAAAGCAGTATTGGCAATGTTTGGTTCTGGTTTGAATTTTGAGCTTTAATGCTTCAGGACGAAAGATATCAGATGTTGCTCTTCCAGGATTGAAAGCAATCTGGGAGTTTCTACATGAATAAGATGACGGGTCTCAAATCAGAAGTTAAATTTCTGCTTCAGCATACTTTTGTAAGATCTCTTTTGTTGTTGGTGCACTTTTTATTAATAATTAAGTAAGGTGCTTCACTTTAACATTATTTTAAGTGATAAGGCCTAAGTCTCAATGGACATTGCAAAATAATCTAGTAAATAACTGAAGTAACTTCAAATTATTTAATAAGAAATTGAATGTTTTGTGTAAGCTTCAAAGATTCGCGTTATTGACTGTATGTAACAATTCACTGTATATCATGTACGTGTATGTTGTAAGGGAGAGGTACCAGTATGCCAGGAGAAAATCTTGGAGTATTTTTTTCCCACTTCTCCCACTGCTCCTCAGAAATTCGTAACCACTGTATCATTTACTGTTTTTTCACATTGCGTCTTTAACAGATTTCAGTTGTTCAGAATAAAAGAATCATAAAAAATGGAGGAAAGCTTCAGAAATCATTTAAACACTTATAAGAACATAGAGATTTGCACCAATTTTGTTCACTTTTGTTTCTATTGTTATGTCATCTAATTCTGGAAATTCGTTCTGCTTTGATTTATGCATAGCCACAGTTATCACATGTAACGTGACAAAATTCCACATCCACAATATGAAATACATATTTGGGGGGGGGGGGGAAGAGCAGTGTATTATTGTGGGACATGTTGTGCATCAGTGTTGCACAGCTGCTGGTCGATGAAATTACAGACCTTACGTATATCTTAATTCTTACCTTACATACAAAGTACAGTTTTCATATGAAGAGGTTAGTGTCCAACAGAATATGATGTCATGGATGTTCTGATTAAAAAATTTAAAAGAACAAACAACACTGAAAGTGACATTTGTGAAGCAAAATATATAACTGTAATGCAACTGAATAATCCTTTGTACAAATGAAGTTATATATCCCAAAATGATGCTATTCTCGTAATTGTTTTCTGAAGAGGATGGAAAGAGGTATACCTGTTGCTGCTGTTGTGCATCTGTCTGGCTGCCCCACGCATCTTGCTCAGTACCCCAATCTTGACTAGGATCTGTGAATGCTTCTGGGAGGGGTGGTGGAGGCATTGCAGGGGGTTGGCTCCCTTTAACCTCCTATAAAAAAATCCTCACATATGGCTTCTATCTTATAGTCAGTAAGTTATATCTCTCAACCAATACCAAAAGCCACAACCAAGCAAAAGTCAAGCAAACATACAAACACATAAAGCAACATACACACAAATATGTGTTACTAAATTGATACACACAAGCTGTTTCAAAATTGTACAATGTTATGTTGGGAGCAATACTTCCTTGTAGGTCTATTACTAATGTATGTTCCATATGTGCCATCATCCCTCGACTAACAGAAAGTAACAAAGTACAGGAAATTTGGGGGAAAAAAAAAAAAAACTTCAACTAATCATTGTTTAAGTTGCAAATGCTTGTATACCATAAAAGCAAAATTTTACAGAATGAAAAAATTGTTTTCTGTCGCCATTACTTGCGGGCTTACGAGACTTAGCAGGTAGATGCACATCACTTACAAAAATTCAACGGTACCAAAAACTCAATTTCGAAAATTTTGAGGCTTACGAGTATTTGCACCTTAAGTGATGTTATAACAAGCAAGTTGATCAGCGCACCCTGAATCTGGGCCATCAGTACTGTAGTATTTCTACTTATGGACTACAACAGGAAATGGAACTGGAAGAATTTATGGAAGAAGACTTTATGGCAATTTATTGGACTATGTGTGAGTAGTGAAGTGAAAACGTCGTTTTGCATTTTCAATCTTTTGGCCTATTGTTCAGATCTTATTTATGAAATGCTTATTTTCATTAATACCTTGTGCACTTGTTTCTATTATTTTGGATATAAATTTATTTATGAAATGCTAATTTTCATTAATACCTTGTTCACTTGTTTCTATTATTTTGGAATATAAACATTATTACTTAAGTGTGTGGCGTATTTCAACTTATCTGAGTATGTATCATTTCAATTTTGTGATGGGAACTTTTTTATTTGGTCTTGTAATGGAGTATGTTATGCTTTAATTTGTCACGAGATACCGTTACTTAGGTATTGCTGTAATTTCACTTGTTTGAGTTTGTTTTGTTAGATTCTGTAATGAAATTGTAATGATTTAATTCCTGATGGGACTTAATTATGTGGTATATTTTAACTTTCTGACTTGTGCTGCTTCAGTTTTACAGTAAGTTGGGAACTGTTTTATTTGGTCTTCTTTTAATAACACACTTCCCATAAATGAGATCTGAACTTGAAAATGCATCTACAGTAAAACCTCGTTTTAACAGTTCCCAACATAAAACTAAAGCTGTAAATGTAAACAATACTAAGGAAAGAAAGAAAGTTAGACCATCAAATAAATGGCATAATACCAATTTAGAACAAATGAAGAAAAAGGTAATGACATTAAACGTTGTTTTTAAGGTAATAAAATCACAAGAATCTTGAATGTTATATAAAGATTATAGAAATACATACATGAAAGCTCTGAGGAATGTTAAGTTAGCTAACAATATGAGTTATATTAAAAAGTCCAATAATAAAAATATAAAGCTGTATGGAACATTATAAAGGCTGAAACACATAGCTCAACTCATAAAATTGCTATATCTATTTCTCCAGAAGAATTTGTAAATTATTTTTCAAATTGTATTGGTGACATATGTTGTAAAACAAAGTTAGTTTCTGACACCTGTGGTGTACCAGCTCAAGTCTGCTATCTAATAACTCTGTTCCTCAGGGTATGAGTTTTCAGTAACAGAAATAAAGGTTTTAAATGTACTTAAAAAAATTCCAATGGTATGGATATTTGTGGTATAAGTAATACTTCAGTAAAAAATGTAATATATCATATACTTTTGCCACTTACTGTTTCCATTAACACATGTTTAAAGTATGGAATTTTTCCTCAGGAATTTAAATTAGCAAAAAAACTGTCCTGTTTATAAGAAAGGTGAAAGAGATTATAGACCAATTGCTATTTTACACATTTTTGGTAAAATACTAGAGTGTTTTACTTCTACAGTTGAGAGAATATTTTGAACTACATGAGCTTACTATTCCTTCACAATTTGGTTCCTGTCCTGAAAAACTACTCAGGATGCAACTGATGAACTATTGAGAACTAACTATATATAGCCTTTGAAAATATAAATTATACATATGCCATATTTAATGATTTAGGTAAGGCATTTGATTCCATTCTGTATGATGTATTGTTAATGAAACTTGCATACTATGGCATAAGGAGGATAGAGCAAACATTTTTCCGTTCATATTTGCTTGGACATTCCCATATTGTTGATGTAAATGGAAAAAAAAAGTGCTGTAGCTCCAATCAAACGTGGTGTTCCTCAGGATTTCATTCTTGGTCCTCTCTTGTGTCTGGTTATGATAAATGACTTGCCATACAATGTGTCAGCTAAAACTATAATATATACTACTGATACAACAACTGTCAAAACACACATATTAATATTGCCGAGTTAGATTTTATGAAGCAAGCTGTATTTGCTGAAATAAGAAAGTGGTTTTCAATTAATTAATTTATTGTTAATGACGAAAAAACTCATGTGTTAACTCTGAGTTTGAAACAAACTCAAAATAATGTCATAAATGTTCATATTTTAACAATGTCACCACCGAGACTATCATGTAGATCTCTTTTCAAAAATAAGATTATGACATTGTACAATCTATATATTTTTTAACTTCTAATGCATGTAAGAGAGAATATCACTAATTATATCATTATAGAAGATCTGCATCACTATAAAACTAGAAATACTGATCAACTAAACGTACCATTTGTCAGATTGCAAAAAAACACAATCTAGTTATGTAATTACTGCATTACAAGTATATAATAAGATACCTGCAAATATAAAGGCACAAAATGACACACAATTCAAACTTCAGACTAAGAGATGGCTACAAAGTAATCCTTTTTACAATATGAATAATTTTTTTTTGAAAATGATGTACTATTTTAGTTGAATTTTATTATTTTTTTAATTTTAAATCTTTTTTAATACTGACACATTGCATTTTATATTATTACATTGACGAGGCCTCTTGTACTATTGTACCTTCAGGCAAATAAAGAATATTAAAAAATATATATGAACACTGTGTGTTCATGTATGTGTCTTACGTACATACAAAATGTGCTCATTAAATTTGAAGACTGTTTGTAAAAAAATTTCCTGGTGTGAGGGTCCCAGCATGTGAAACAATTTGTAAAGTAGTACGTAGATACTATTACATGAGGAAAGTATTTTGACACGAGAAATGTTGAATGACATCAATCCACAAATTTTTCCCATAGAACAGAATGCTCTACAATATTGATTTAAGAATTTTTTTTTTTGTTTTACATAAATGATTACTGCTCCAAAAACAGAAATGAGCATTCCAATTACTTCTTGTTGTTGTTGTTCTTCTTCTAGTGACCAGATTGTTGGAAATATTCTGTTTTCCTACTAGCTTCCCACTGGTGTTCTGTGGTGTTGGTTAAGGATAATACACTAACCCAGTTACTTTCCTTTATTTATATAGCCTATTCTCCATTCAATTTCCAAAACTGAATAACACTATATAACAGTTTTAAAATATTGTATACTTAATATTTATAGTCCATAAACTCATTTATAATTATGTTCCACATCCCGGGACTTCATATCAACAAAACACAGGCTTTTAGTTTGAGAGGTTTGTTAAATGAGGATTAATAATGGTCACACTGTCCTGCAGACAATATTCAATGTAATATAAGGTTTTATTTTCTTCTGCAAAGCGAAAATATAAATTTCATATTTCTTTTTTACTTTAAAATTTATTCATTACTTTTTTTGACATAATGGAAAGAGACTTAAGTCTTTTTTCCTTAACATGATGAATATTTTCAAATAATTATGATGGTTGTGGAATACGTATTACTTTGGGTTCTCAATGAAACCTCTAAATAACGAATATGTTACAAAAGCACCAATTACACAATAACAAATTTGCGTTTAAATTTTACTTACTTATTTAAGGAACCCAGAGGTTCATTGCCACCCTCATATAGGCCCGCCATTGGTCTCTATCGTGAGCAAAATTAATCCATTTCTTACCATCATATCCCACCTTCCTCAAATCCATTTTAATATTACTCTCCCACCTATATCTCGGCTTCCACAAAGGTCTTTTCCCCCCTCAGGGTTTCCAACTAACACTCTATATGCATTTCTGGATTAACTCATATGTACTACATGCCCTGCCCATCTCAAATGTCTGGATTTAATGTCCCGAATTATGTTAGGTGAAAAATATAATGCTTGCAGTTCTATGTTGTGCAACTTCTACTGTAAATTCATACCTCTTAGCCCTATATATTTTCCTAAGAGCCTTATTCTCGAACCCCTTTACCTCTGTTCTTCTCTCAAAGTGAGAATCCAAGTTTCACAACCAAACAGAACAACCAGTAATATAACTGTTTTATAAATTCTAACTTTCAGCTATTTTGAGAGCAGATTGGATGACAAAAGCTTCTCAACTGAATAATAACAAGCATTTTCCATATTTATTCTGCATTTAATTTCTTTTCAAGTGTCAATTACATATATTACTGCTGCTTCAAGATACTGTATTTGAGTTTGTCCACCTTTTCAAAGGATAAATTTCCCATTTTTATATTTCCATTTCGTACTATGTCCTGATCACGAGACATAATCATATACTTTGTCCCATTGCAAGGCTTATGTTGGGGTTTCATAACAACCTGTTTTTTCGGTGATGGGTTGTTAGACCGTCGCCCAACCCCCAAGTGGAGGACTACCCCTTATCAACTGTCCGCAACTGTTTATTCAATATATTCGCAGCTACCCTCCATATATGGAGGCTATCCGCAACCTGAGGACGTCCCATACCATAGTGATAGGGACCCACAATACATGGCATTTAAACTTTCCCAAGTGTAAATATCCTGTTCACATCAATTTGTAGCCATTGTGATCCTTATTATGCTCCTTCTCATAGTCCTATATATGTCATTTCAAAATAATATTGCTTTTCCATTTGGCAAGTGGCTTTTGTATCACATGGTCGTAAGTCTAGTCTTCATGCAGTACGGCAGTCTGCTCTTACTCAACTAGCTTCAGTGACCTCACAAGACATGACAAACATCACTCAGATCATACAGTATAGTCGGAGTTCAAGTCATTATGCCACTTAACCGATAACAAGTGAACTCTACTGGCAACAATAATGCTACCAGAGTAATAAATTCAAAGCTGCTCATTATCTTTGCAATACTCCTTCAGTCTTACAATATTATTCTTCAAAAGTTTTCGTACAATGATTAACACATTTTTAAGCATTAGAAAACTATCATCTTTTTTTTATTCCAAACACTACAGATTTATTTTGCTTGTTACTGGAATTGACAATAGCGAGATGGCATTTGGTAATATGAGTTCAAGGATAAGGTCGGGTGACACAGAATCAGACGCGATGCGATGCGACGCTACGTTTTGCTTTACAATGCCTCGAGACAGCTTAAAACTGTCTGCTCACGACAACTGATTTGCTGGGTGTGTGGGTTTGAAAAACTGGCCTAGGCTAGAAAATGGCGTTAATGAAAGAGGACTGTCTATATGAAAAATTCTATTGTATTTGGTTATTATTTCCAAAGGACGCTTAATATGCCCAAAAATCTATATGATTCAAAGAGTCTTAAAATTAAATACTACTAATGTACTACACAAACGTCATTTTGTATGTTTATGTCTACTGCACGACTCACAATAAAGAAAAATAATTTATTAAATCAATAACGAGTGATAGTGTAGAGCAGAGAATTAGGCTTACTACAAATTACACTGGTCAACAGTTATATTGCGCCAGACATAAAACTAACAAATTCTTACTAATTTCGACCTTCTGAATTAAATATAACAAGCACTTCGGGTTTTCGAGATATACAATACAGGCCTAATTCATTTGCTTTGCATTTTATTTAAAAAATCACCGTATTTCGTGTGTAACTATTTTGTTTTACAAATGTGAAGACTCATTATATGAAAAAAAATACTAGTAATGGGTGGTTCAAAAAAAGAACCGGGTTTGATATATCAAATTAAGAAGTTTATTTCTAAAATAAACAGAAACAAAACACATAAACATGTTCATATAACCTTCCCATTTCATGTATGAAACATGATGTCGGCCATATGACCTCCTCTACTGCACTGGCATGCAAGAACTCTGTCCATGAAATTCACTATGACTGCACGACTGCACAAGTTTCCACTTCTATTTCGCCGACAACTCGTCCAATTTCCTCCTTCAAGTCATGGATGTTTCGGGGTTTATTGGCATACACCAATGATTTAAGATGGCCCCAAAGAAAAAAGTCACAAGGAGTTAAGTCACATGACCTTGGTGGCCATTGATGATCAGCATTGCGCGAAATGAGGCGATCCGGGAACTGCTCATGGATCAACTGAATTTTGTAGGGATGGTAATTGAGATCATACCAGAGAATTCTCCATACTGAAGCCCAACTGTTGGGAACGTCGACGAATTTATTTCATTGGGCTAGCAGCCACACCGCAATGTTCTGCTCAGATCGGCCAGAACGACGACACCCAGGACTTTCAAGGTTTACTGTTGAACCCGTCTCAAAGAAGTTTTTCATAAGTCTGCGAACTGTTGATTCATTCGGTGCTTCATTACGCCCTAGAATCACGCGAAGTCGCCTGACAGTTGCAGCATAACTTTCTCCATTCTGATAACACAAGTTGCGCACAAGTGAACTGCTCCATTGTCAGACACAGAATGCGAGAATGCAAGAAATTCAAACTGAGTCACCAATCAGAATGTTCCTGGAAATAGAAACTAAACAAAACAATGTCACCAACCGACAAATGAAAATTTACCAGCCATTTCAAATCCGGCGCTCTTTTTGAACCACCCTATATAAGTAGGCCACCATGTTAGAAGCACTTGTAGAAACGGAAATTATTTTATTGCCGTTTTACGAGTCTATTTGGAGGAGGTGAAACAGGTTCGTGGTATGAAATCGATTAAGTTTATCTGATTTTACTTGAGATGTGTATTTATTTCACTGTGAGCTTTAATTGCATTATTGTAGTTTATATTTTGCAATAGACCAATATATCAAAACCACTTCTAGAAGCGGAAATTGTTTTATTGCCCTTTTCGGTTCCATTTGGAGGAGAAGAAACAGTTCGCCGTATGAAATCACTTCCGTTTACCAGGAGAATTCCGTGGTGCTAGTATTCTGTCTAAGACGTGTATTTCTTTAAAGTGTGCTTTAATGATAATATTCAAAATACAAATGGTTTATATGTGCAGATTTGAAGGTTGTAGCATTGCTTTTTGGAATGCAATTAGGCTACACAAAATTTTGCTGCTTTCTGTTCGAATGGGACAGTCGTGCTCGAGATAAGCATTATGAAATAAAACAACGAACACTAGAGCCAGAGAAAAAAAATATTATACATCAACCCCTTGTACCTGAAAGCAAAGTAATTTTACCCCTTTACACATTAAGTTAGCGTTAATGAAGAATTTTGTTAAAGGGATGAATCATAAATCTGAAGCATTTAAACATATCCAGGAAAAATTTCCTGCTATTAATGACTCAAAAATAAAAGAGGGAGTTCTGAATAGACCACAAATTAGAGAAATAATGAAGGGCAGTCACACCGAATCTTTGTTGGAAGGAAAAGAGAGAGCCGTCTGGATTGCATTCAAGGAAGTTGTATTAAATTTTCTGGGTAACTGTAGAAGTGATAACTATAAAGAACTAATGAATAATTTACTGTTGGTGTATGAAATTAGGGGTTGTAACATGTCCCTGAAAATTCACTTCCTTCACTCCCACCTTGACTTTTTCCCCGAGAATTGTGGCGATTTCAGTGATGAGCATGGTGAGCGCTTTCATCAAGAAATTTCAACTATGGAAAAAAGATACCAAGGACAGTGGAGTACCAATATGCTAGCAGACTATTGTTGGACTTTAACTCTTGATATACCTGATGCCCAGTGTAAAATAAAATGCAGAAAAAGAAAGCTGTAAACTTCTGAACAGTGAATATTTAACCTTATTGTCATTATATAAAGCAATATTTTGAATAGATATAAATTCGAAAATTTCTCAAAAACCGTAACTAACAACTATTTTTTATTGTCATATTCGTATTCAGGAGGCTTAAATTATATAGAAAACCTGTATCACATGCCCAGCCCAAAAAAAAAAAAAAAAAAAAAAAGTTAAAATTTGTTACGCAGTGTTATTGTTATTTACCTGGTGCTTTCATCTCATTTGCAATTTTTCAGATTTTTTTTTTTAGAAACCACATTATTGTCGTCATATTGTTTCAAAGATTGTACAGCACGTATCTTTCCTATACTAAAACAACTAATTTATCCGCATCCAGCTCCATTATGAATAATGTGCACTACACAACAGCAGCATTCGTAGATAGTGAAAGCGTGCAATCATAGCCACTACTAACGCATGTGCAGTACACTGCAGCTATCAGACAGTCTCCTCGCGACGAACTTCTAGCAGTCATTCGATGTTGTCTCTTTGTGTCTCCTCGCGACCGTCGTGCCACGTCTGATTCTGTGTGCATCGCATCATAAGAAATCAATGGGAGACAAGTACCAACAGACAAAATGTCGCGTTGTGCTGCGTCTGATTCTGTGTGCACCCAGCCTAAGAGTTAGCGTTAAGTCCTCTTTTCCCTGGACATGTCCTCTTTTTAAGTAAAGGGCGGATTTCACGAAAAAAAAAAAAAGGTGAAATATCCTCTTTTTGACTCACAAAAAAAAACGTATTTTTAAATGCGGTCTAGTAGTGATATGTCGGGATTATGAAGTACTTACATACTCTGCACATTTATCAATAAATACAATACAAAAAGAATATAAAACATCAAAAACTGTTTCATGCATTTCAACAAAGCATAGTTTTTCTTGTCTACATCTAGTGCGCATAATATCTCTCTCTCTCTCTCTCTATATATATATATATATATATATATTGTCACAGCATGCATTTCTCCCTTGTCACTCATTTGTGTTCAGAGTCCCCATGTTTGTTATGTCCTGACACACACAATAATAGTCTGAAATATATTGTATTTCAATAATGTTTATTACAAAATTCTTATTTATGGGGTGGAGAGTGATCTGGAAAGGATGGAAGTAAAGAGATGGAGAAGATATGTAGAGGACATAAGTACCTGGAAGGACATACGTAGGGCGGCCAAGGTTGTACAAGAAATGTAGCGCCACAGAGTGTGTATGAATTCTTATTTAAATATATTAGAATCTTAATTCTTAAGTATACTGGATATATCTTTTCCCAACGAAAATTAATTCATACACATTTTAAAATGTTACAATTAACAATGAACAGTCACGTGATACGCCTGCCCTGAAACTGTCCTACTGTGTTGATAGTCGACAAGCATTCCATATCCATGCTGGTTGCAGGTTGTTAGAATGCCACAAGTGTTTGAATCATCATTAATTTTAACTTTTTAATTTCAAGTTGATCTATGGTGTAGATAATACTGATTTCTATTTCAAGCAGAATGCCAAAAAGAAAATCCATGTTTAATGACTTGCTTATAGAAATATTTTAAGTGTTTAAGAAGGGAAGAAATTAAAGTGAGGCAGAATGTTTGTTTTATCCCACTGGAACACATACATTTCATCTGCTAATAAAGGTAAGCCATTTTATTATTATTTGTCAGATTTACGGAAATATTTCTACATGTTCAATATCAGAATACATGAATTTTTTAGGTGTGCTGGGTCTAGAAGCATATGACAAAAGTGCTAATCACAGAAAACATCTACAAAGTGTTAGCTCATCATTCAAAGTTACTTCAAAAGAAAAAAAAAACACAATGACTTAGTCCATGCAACTGACTAAGTTAGCCTACTCTGGTTTTTCATGTTGTGCATCACCACCATAGTTTTAAATCAATGGACTGTTCACAATATTAAATTTAAAAATTACCTATGAAGACTCTGCTATATCTAAGCAAACTTCATGAGCTCGTATTAAAGCTGAAGCTATTTTATCACCACATCAGTAGATGTAATAGTAGAAGTTTTGAGTGGTATTGCAACTGATGGTTGTAATATAAACTTTGTATTGTAAAGAAAGTGGTAGCATTTGCTGGTGATCATACAAATAGAAATTTTGGTGGAATTGAGAGGGCTTCAGAGAATAAATGTATTGAAGATATTCAATCATTTTTCTATTTATACTGTACATAGAGAAAAAATTTTTTTAAATTCTACGATTTTGTACAGGTCACATATCAACAGTTGTTATTTCATACCAAAACTAGATCGTTATCACTATTTTCTTGCATTGAGAGGTTGATCCGTATGTCTCCAGCTTCTGCATCATACTTTTCTTCTCAAAGCTCTATTTCTGTGGCAATAAAAGATCCTTTGAGAATGACCTGAGTGAAGCAAGGTTATCATTTGTTCACTCATTAATGTCAACCTTCCATAACATAAGAATATATTGGCCACCGGCAGAGCTCAGTCGGATAAGGCACTTGCCTACTGATCCGGAGTTGTGTTTGGGTGCGGGTTCGATCCCCGCTTGGGTTGATTATCTGGTTGAGTCTTCTACGCTGAGGATTTTCCCCAACCATAAGGCAAATGTCAGGTAATCTACAGCAAATCCTTAGTCTCACCTCGCCAAATACCATCTCATTATCACCAATCCCATCAACGCTAATAAGCTAGTAGTTGATACAGCATCATTAATTAACCAAGTAAATATATATATATATATATATATATATATATATATATATATATATATATATATATATACACTAGAATTAGAGAAGGAATCGAATTCCGTCTGTGAAACAGTTTCCACTTTGGAATACACTTTAGAAACACTTCAAGACACGAATAATCAGAAGTATAAGTAAATTAAAATAAAAAGCATAATGACATAATGAAACAGGAAAGAGAAGAAGGCTACTCTCAAGAATGTGACAGCTTTCAGAAGGAAATCGGATCTGTATATAGTATGTTCAGAAGTGGCTGGTTCAATATCAACAATTCAAACCATTGAAGTGGATACAACTGTTAAGAGTGCCAGTATTGTTTATCTCCATGAACAAACAAATGTTATAGTTAATGCTGTACAGTGCTTTCATCAGTTCTGTAATTGCAAACATTTTTAACACCTGTGACAAGAAACAAACGTAACCAGCTAGTGAAGTGTAGTGTGAACACTTCAATCTGTCTCCAAGTCTTGTGTGCCATTCCGAAAATTGCTGAATTTTATTTTGTTATTCCTAGTCACAATGCTTCTTTTGTCTTCTTAATGCATTCTGCATCAAGGACAAGATGAGATTTAACATAGAAATTATGAAAGGAATAGTGTGTGTGTGTGTGTGTGTGTGTGTGTGTGTGTGTGTGTGTGTGACACAAATTTAAGCATCTGAACTGTGGGAATTTCTATGAATACATATTGGGAAACAAAAAAAAAAAAAAATGTTGGGGGAGATTTCATCATCCATTGAATAGGCCTATTCTTGGCACAAAAGTGAAAAGGCAAATAATGAAATACTGTATGAATGTGATGACAGCGACTGAACTTGAAATGACGCATTTAGATAAACTAAACTGTTCATTTCATTCAATGTTCTGTCCAAAGGAGGTCTTTCACTGCAAACCCAACTTTCTCCAATTAACTAAACTGTAAGCATGGAAAATTCACTACTTTAGGTAAGTTTAATTATAATTAGCCTAAATGTTCATGTTCACTTCCTTTTAATTGTTGTCAGCTAGTTAATCTGATAGTAATATACGTTATGTATGTGTGAATGTAATGCTGAAGTTATTCTCTTTCTTGCTTCCCAATGCAAAATATAGTTTTGTCTTAAAAATGATTATTATGTTAACATTTTTGTCAATACGACGTGTCCTCATTTTTGATAAGATATGTCATCTTCTTCCATGACGCATGCATGCATGGTAACCCTAACAAGGAATCACCAAGGAATTACTTGACAATCACCTTACAACTGGGGAAAACTTCGGAAGAAATTCGACCATTCAATGAATTGAAGCAGAATTGAAACCACGACATACTTCGAGTCTATCTTCCTATTGTCAGTGGCTTAATTACTACTGTTACACTGTTCTATAAGTGATAAATGAATTAGACATTATAAACATTATTGTAACTCTTGATATGTCAAAATCCTAATAGATCTACATTATCTGAAAACTCCAAAACATTTGCTAAATTATGAATCAGGAGAAAGAAAACAGACAAATTCCAACAAGTTTTGTGTATTTTATAAAGGAAGTAAATAATTCCGTAATATGGAGACAAAAGGGAAGTTACAGAACTACCAGAACACAAAGATTCATTTCTTGGGTGTTCTGCATTAACATTCCCTCTATGAGATTCCCACCTCACGGGCCACAGCTTGATATACCTCCGTCCAAGTGGGACAGCACAGGGCACTATCCTTGTCAGTTACGATAGCCATTTACATTTTCACCTGCTGATTCCAACAGTGGCACTGGTATTGTACTGACACTTTTGATTAAAAGGAATTATGTATGAAGTCATACTTTCAATGTTAGCACTGATTTACAGGGGAAAGAAAGGCAAACCATGTGAATAATACCTACACATTGTTAAGTTAACTCAGTACACAAAATTTCAATACAGAACCAGCCAGTTATACCAAGATCTATAGAATATTTTTGAAAAATTCCTCAATTGTGGAGCTTCTACAAGGTGTTAAGAAAACTATAAAAACAAATTAAGAAATCTGTGTAAAAATAAATTAAAGCTGATTAATGATATATGGGTAAATGTAAATTCATTTCTAAATATACATTCTTTCAGGGCACTCAAATTACGCATGTTTTATAGTACTTGCTTTTGGTTCTTTATCTATCACAAATGTGTAGGACACACAATGAGACAAATTAATAGATCTAACTGCTAAATACCAAAACGGTCTTCCTGTAGAATATGCATCAGTGTTGTATTTGAAAACAGTTTTTTATTCAATTATTTAATTATGCTGTATCAATTACTAAGTTATTCTGCTTAGATGGAATAATTGGTGGTAGCGAGATGGTATTTGACTAGATGAGGCTGAGAATTTGCCAATGTCATTAGCCTACCTGATATTCATCTTACAATTGAGGAAAATCTCGGAAAAAGTCGAACCAGGTAATCAGTCCAACCGGGAACCGAACCCACACCCGAGCATAGCTCTGGACCAGCAAGCCTTGCCAGTGGCTTTCCTCACACAACATGTACCGATATGTGATATATTTATTTGACGTAGACACACTGTATTGAATAAGAAAAAAAAAACTATCAATTTGAGTTTAATTTGCAACACTTATATTAAGAAAGATTATTAGGCCCTATTATATATAATGTAGTTTTAAAAAGAAGAGATGTTTATAAATAAATACTATACAAACTGCTATTGCAGAGTTGTAATAGCCATTAGCAAGCTCTGAAAGTCTGTAAAATTCCAAATGACAAAAATAGCCTGAATACACATATGCAGGTATGTTTGTCGGTATTGATATCTTACATAGGCTATGTTGAACACAGTCTTCTTTTAGTACTGATCAATCATGAAAAATAATATAACAGACAAGTGGGCACGAAAATGTCTTAAATTGCATAAGAAGGATATTTTGAATACATTTCATTTGCCAAAGTCACACAATTTCTAAACCTAAATGTAAATTGTAATTGAAAAAACTGGCAAGATTTAATTATGTGCTGGTACACTTTAGTACGTAGTTTCCACCTAACTCAAATCTGATACGAATTCGTTTAATTTGTTCCAGAATGTATTTAAAATATTACTGGTATATTCGCACCTCACTGAAATCCGTCAATTTTTTACTTGCAATACTTTAGGCCTAGATAATGGGATCACGCAAACTTTTTTGAATTAATAACGGATACATTCACCAATCATGAGTACAAACAATTCACACGTCACAACGTAATGTGTTAGAAAATTCGGCACTATATAACACTTAATCCAATATTTTTTTCAAACTGGACTACGCCATAACATGGAAGTGTACATTGCCACACATATTCTTTAAATAAGCCTACTCCTTTTTCTTAATTGTGATGATTAATTTATATATTTTCTTTCATCAAAATTGTAACCAGTAGAAAATGTAATATTTACATATTTCCAAAGAATTTATAGACATTCAAGCAATAATATTAAAAACTACAGTATAAAAAACAGAAACATATAAACAATGTGTCAAATATCTTTTGGCTTAAAACATGAAATGTTTAAATATATTTACATAGGCTATTTATGTTTTGTGGTTTACTAATACCAATAAACAGTTTTATAAAAATTTAACAACACATCTAACAATTAGAGGCACAACGAATAAAATATTTCGAATTTATTTTGAATTAAACAGGGAGCTCTTAATGTGAAGATCATCAACAAGATAAACATGAAAAAAGTGACAAACGTGGATAGTTGCACCTCTCTTTCTGCACACGAAGCAATCAAAAGTTCCCGAAACTATATTTCATTATTAGAAACAGTGGTGTGCGGTAGCGTGACGTGAAGGGAAGCAGTGCCTGCATGTATGCCATTGCTCGACTGGACTTCGATGCCTTTTGCCTACATAGTGTTTCCATAGAATTGTTTCCCTGAAAACGTAATCACCGCACGCCGCTGATTAGAAAGGATGTTAAGTTTATGGTGAAGACATAAAAATGAGAGTCTGGGATACATTAATGCACTTGTACAAACTCTAAACGCAAGCAGAACTACGAAAGTCGTAAGACTAACTGGAGGCGATGGTAAATGATAATTTTACAGACAAGCATACAGCAAGTGTTAATATTAAGTATTGGGCTAAACTAGCGTTGAAGAAGTTTTCTTCGTAAGCTTACTCCGCTTATACACCCTGCATATAAGAATTTGTGACAGGTTATATTTGGTTAATTTAGACTTTTGTTACGCCTTGGCGGGAGAATTGAGGGAGGTGTGGGTGTGTAGAGGGAAAGGAAGATAACCATCTTCTAAAATTTATACGAATTACCTTTACTATTAGTGTGCATCATGTTCCCATGTTTGAAAAGCAATAAACTAATTAATTATCACGAAAAAAAGCCAGGTTAGAATATTTCTATTGGCATCCTAAGAATAAATAAACTTTAATTCCAGTAACGTATGATACATTAGAACTACAATACACAAGGAAACATGATAATTCATAATGTTGTCTCTCATGGAAGTAAATCAGCTCACTAGAAGGGACAAAATACTGACAGACGCACACAAAACCTCACCTCCACATATGCAGCTGGAAAAAGGCCTGTTTGACCTGCTTGATTAACACCTTCCCACCAGCCTTCCCCAACATTTTGTCGAGTTACTGTAAGCACCTCTCCTGCTGTTATTGATAGTTCTGCAGTTCCTGGCTCTCCAGCAAAATCATAAAGTGCTTGCACCTGCAAATAACCATTACATTTTCAAAATCACACGAAAAATAACCGTAGGTAATTATAAGTTCATTTTCTCCTGTATTAAACTGCAGTTACAATTCAAATCAGTCTATGCTATGTTAGCTCATATGAATAATAACCTACGCCTACGTGTCAAACACGCTCTAATCCTTGCAAGAAATTATTTTTTAACCTAATTCAACAAGACTTTACAATATTATTTAATGGCATTTCAATAAACAGAAAATAAAGCTATGATACACTACGAACACAAACAGCTTATTTCTAGAAGAACGAAGGCATGATTTATCAACTCACCCGAACCCCCGCCATTTTGACAATTGACACTTGACTGTTGACACTGACGTCACAACCGGAGTACGCTTAGTTCATAACGTCTGATAATGACATTACATGAGACTTTCTGATTTTGAGTCACAGATGAATCATCACAGTCGTCATAACCAAGCCCTTTAAAGTAAATACACACATTTTTTAAATAGACATTCACAAACACAAAACCAAAATAGTTGTTGCAAGGAACTTTGTAGTTAAGACTGGATTAATATATGAGTTTAATGATATAACAGCAATTCGTTGCCCTTATGTATACAGTGAAATAAAGTATGCTATCAAAAAAAAAAAATTGGATATAGCTACAAACCCCAACATGACAACTCACTGAGATTTCTCCTTTAAAAGATGGTATTTATCCGCGCTACTCAACACTCGCCGTAATTTGTGTGGGTTATAGATATTCATGAGTTATCGACGATACGTTCATTACGAAGGAATACTTTTATTATAGGCTACTTCTTTGGAGTTTTCTCACATCAGGACAAGTGGGTGATTACGACAGAAGTAGACATAATAGCAGTTGTAGTCAGCTGTTCTCACAACACAAGTAAAACATAGCTCTACCAACAGATGGCGAAGCATGGAACAATTTGTTCCAACGAGTTAATTTGTTCACTGCCGTACAGTGTTGCCAACTGGACGGAAATTCCCACGAAATTGACGGAATTTCAACGTAGCGGACGGGAAAAAAATGGCTTTGAAGGGTGACGGATTTTCTGGCGGAAATTACGATTTACATCGTCTTTTGACATTTTTAGCTGCTGTCATTTTTAATTGTTTAATTTTTGGGAGATTTTACTTTTTATTTGAACGGCCCTGCCTGTTCCGTACTATGTTTAAGAATCCCCCGTTTCAAATTAGGTCGTATATACAGTCGCGAAGCTCAATATGTAGTAAAAATGCAAACATCGGTAGTTGCCCACCACTAGGATAGCTACTATCGCCTCATCATCGCAGATCTCTCTCCTAGCAGCCGACAAAATATGTTACACTTTCGTTGTCGTGTTCTTTTGGAAAAAATTAACACCTTCCTTCCATTATTGAAATATTAAATGCATAAAGTTAATTTATTATATTAATGAATGCATATTAAATTCCACCAAAAACTCGAAGATACCTGCAAGAAATAAGTTAATATAATTTTTTTTTGTGCAAAACGAACTGAAATTTACTATAATAGCTTCACTCATTCAAGATTATAGCGATAGCGATAATTAACTATGAAACCAATAAATATTAATTTGCATTTCTCTTTACAACAATAATAATGGAAATATGAATTAATGGAGTAACTTACGTGTACCGATACTTGTAGTGTATGCTTACGTAGTTTAAAGTGGGATGAGGTTAAGCAATAATAATCACACCAGAATTGGAAATAAAACGTGATCAATAAATTTTATTGTAACAGACTTTTTCTACGTCTCTAGTAAAGCGACAAATAAAAATAACAACAAAATTAACAGCTATAATTAAAAACATATCCTTTGAAGAAAAAAGTAGGCCTAAGCAATAATAATCACACCAGAATTGAAAATAAAACGTGATCAATAAATTTCATTAAAACAAACTTAATTTTTCTACGTCTTTAGTAAAATAACACATAAAAATAATAACAAAATTAATAGCTACAATTAAAAATATATCCTCTGAAAAAAAAAAGTAGACCTAACCTTTATTTCTCTGGAAATTTAGCAGCCTAAGTGACAGAACTTTAACCGGTATCTAATGTCCTTTCGCTTAGACTGAAACATTTCATTGTGAAATTTAAGGATATAATGCATTCTAACAGTCACAAAGAACTTCAAATTAACAGTTTTGTTTCTGCACAGTTTCTGAATCTTTCGGAAATCGGATAACTCTGGCCTCTTTCTCTTACTGTTGCTACAATTTATAGCACTACAAACGTCTCTTCCTTGTCCCATATTATTATTCCAATTATTATATTTTAGCCATTAACATTTTCATTATAACCAATAACGAACATTTCACAAGCATCAATGTGAAATACGCAACGAGCTAGCACTCGATAGAAATACGACACAGTCCAAAGTCGACCATGGACAGTCTATTGTTTCTAGTTGCTAACCGCTTGGAGCGCTTTATCACGAGATTTGCAAAAAAACACCCCAAGCTTCGCGACTGTATATAGTAGACTGTGGTCGTAATCAAGTCAGATGATGAGGAATAATTATTTTAATCAGAATTGGTCAGTTGTGTTAAAATTTGCTTATATATATATATATATATATGGTCTTATTATTCTTTTTTAATTTTGACGGATTCTGACGGATTTCCAGGTATTATCACAGTCTAATATATATATATATATATATATATATATATATATATATATATATATATATATATTAGACTGTGGTATTATCACAGTTTAAATCTCCGAATTTGTCGTTCTTCAGATTCCCTAAAGACCAAGAGAAAATCATAACTCTGTCATAACCTATAATAATCCACGCTAACTCGTTGCTCACAACTGAAGCTTCGTGACTGAATCGAGCCCCTACCACGCCGTAGCGGAGAAGTGAGAAATATGTTCCCAAATTGAAGCAGCAGAAAGCCGCCATTTGTTAGGTAGGAAACGCGCGGGATTTCGAAACCGCTATTTGAATACGTGTTGTATTGCGTATCCGAAAGATAAATGTTTTTGTTTAAATGAACAATACTTCCTTTGCGATACCTTTAATACCGTGTCTCTACTGTCAGCAGAGTTGCTAGGTTTTCTGCGAGGGAAGTCGGGATATCAGAAGCTAACCTAAGACATTAGACTTGTCAACAATTTAGCCTTTCATAAGATTTATAACAGTTTTCTGCACAGAGTTCACGTGCATTTTAATGTAATAGGCCTATTCGCCTCCGTGAGAAACACTAAAATACGAAGGACACACAATACAGTGAACGCTACAATAATTTTTTCTTTTACTAACCGCAAATAGCCTATGTTTTAACAATTTGCTAATAAATTAATTTTGGAACCGGTACTGCAACAATTTTACTATCTGACGATGAATCCATGTTTAAACATAGTTCACTAAACTATAAAACGCAGCACTTGTATGTCTCTGTTATTAGTGTAAAGTACGATATCAAAACGGTATCTTTCTTGACAGTCAGCGCGCTTGAAATACACAATGTACACTAATTGCGAGAACAGCGACTAGGGACCGGAACGGAATAATCAACAATGCGGTAGAACTAGAAGAAGTACTATTTTGCGAGTTTAGTTGCCTTACGGCAATCAGCTGGGCTACCTAATAGACTTACAAAATATCCGCAGGTTATCTCTGTGTTTAGAATGTTACCATTTGAGCCAATATGTAAATAAAATATCGGGTAGTGGGAAATACAGACTAATTTGTTTAAATATGTTCAAGGCTATTATCTGTAAAATCGGGATTTTTGTCAATCCCGACTCCCTTTAATCGGGACTCAACCAGGAAATTGGGAGAATCCCGCCTAAATTGGGATACCTAACAACCCTGGCGGCCATACATAGGTACTGTGTTCAGACTTGCATAATTTTCATAGGAACTCTGCATGTGAACATTCATAACGACGGTTAATAAAAGAATTAATGTCAACTTTTTAATTCGATCTGTAGGTTAAATTGCTGTATGAAATCAAAAAAGTCGTAGCAGCAGTAGCAGGAATAGTAATAATAATAGCAGTAGCAGCAGCAATAGCATAAGGAAACGTTTCATTAATCCGCAACTAAGACAGGAATTACTTTCAATCAGTTATATATATATAATTTATGCAGTTTTTGTATGTTTAAGTTCGGTGAATAATTTTATTATTCATGTGTGCACAGAAAAAACAGCTGTATCAAGAAAATGAATGATATAGAGTGAGTGAAGGACAAAAACAGTGTATAATAACGTAGTTTGAAAGGTAATTACTATCTTCGAAATGAGTTGAACTTACTGAATGATTCATTGTAGGGTAGAAATTCTCTCTGCGGATTGCACTTATCCCCTTTCGGTTAAGGGAATCTTTACTCAGAGGAAACATGAAGCATAAATAGTCATATAGCAAGTACAATAGTTAGTCTTCTGTAACATAATATCACAGTCTAGTATATACAGTCGCGAAGCTTGGGGTGATTTTTTTGCATTTCTCGCGATAGTTGCTAGGCGCTTGGAGCGCTGTGTATACTAGGAACAATAAACTGTCATCGTGACCTAATACAGGCCGTAAGGCAGACCATGTGACTCGCTTAACTCGATCACGAAGGGCGGCGTTTCAACCATATGAATTAATTGGAATGCATAAAAAGTAACATATATTTCTCTAAAATGTAGTGTAATTGCATTAATAAAATTTAAAACATGATTAGGATACACTTCAGACATAATTCCTGCGAGTTAAGGTGTAATGTTATTTTTGGTGTGAAAATTACGTTGTTCGTATGTGTAATAGACCTACCTGCCTTTATTTCGATTGAATATTGCGAAATTATTGTACATCCATTTATGCACGATTCAATAATTTTCAGTTGCACCGCACGAATATTTAGATATGTTGAAATTATAGGTTATGTTTACTGTCCCCTTTCTGTCTAATTTTAGTGGTCTCCAATGCCCTGCCATTCATATGGAAATATTATAGGTTATGTTTACTACATCTTATTTTCCTAAATTCGCAATAATACATTATAATTAAGCATAATGTCATGTATGATATTCCGCACATTCAATTTGTCTGTATTTTAATACTACAATTGAGTACTGAATTATTGTATTTATTTACTACCTAAGAGACGAAGTAACAATCGTAATTACACTAATTTCATAAGAGTGGTATGATAAATTTTCTGTCTTTATCAAGGAAGGTAGATGTGCTATATTAAAATCACAAAATATATATTCTTTTTTATTAAATCTCAAAATAGCTTCCATTCTAAACTTAAAATGTTGATGCGAAAATATTATGTTAACATGTAAAATTCTCTTCATATTAAAATAACACAGTTTTGTAATTATTTCTGCAACATATTATGCAACAAGAAGTAAAGGGAACTTATGGACACATTACACTAAATAAAACTTAGCTATGATACGCAATAAAGTTATAATATAATAATTCACTAAGCTCTATACACTGAAATAGAAAACCCGAACATATATTACGGCCGGTCTAGATCGAAAAGGCATTGACTGTGCCGTATTTCGCACTGTTGTGAAAAGTTGTGTAAACTGTGAAATGTTCGTTATCGGTTGTAATAACTGTAAATGCCTAAATTCAATAATTTGAGTAATAATATGGGACAAGGAGACGTTTGTTGCACTATAAATTCTAAGAAAAAGAGGTCAGATTTATCCTTCCGAAAGATCCAGGAAGGTGAGTTTATAAAATATAATATATACTTTATGAAAATAATATATCAACCTTATGTATTTCGTATTTCAATAGTGGAAGGAAGGTGTTAATTTTTCAAAAGAACACGATATCAAAAGTACAATACATTTTATCGTCTGCTAGGGAAAGAGTCTGTGATGAGGCGATAGTAGCGATCCTGGTGGCTAGCAACTATCTATGGATGCATATTTCAACGGTCTATGTTTGCATATTTAGTACGTATTGAGCTTCGCAACTGTATATACTGAACTGTGATAATATGGAGAAAAAATCGTCGTAGAAATTAAGGATTAACTAACCAGTGAAATATAACATTCCTTCCTTCTTTATCTTTACATCCGTGTGCATTGCTGCAATTAAAAGCAGCACACGAAAGAACCATACTTATTCAGCTCTACCAAACAAATGGCCGCTCGTCGACTGTTCAATTTGGGAATGTAACTGGCCTGTTATAAATACATTCACACGAATCCGCGGTTACAATTTTTGTTGAGTAGAAATATTTATCTTTTTATTGATGAGTAAAAAGAAATAGCCTATCGGGACGCACCCTAAAATATAACAAATACCTTGGACTTAAGTTTAAAACTGGCACATAAATGGCTAACAAATTAACTTTTTAATGGAACTTTAACTGTTTAAAAATTAATGCAATTGTGATTCAAATTCATTACATTATATTCTCATTTACCCTCTTCAAAACAATCCATAGCTATAATTCATGTACCACTTTTCGAAATAAAGACAATTCATCTTGAATATACACCATACAGAACGCCGAGAACATTCAATTTACTTGCTCTATCAGAAACGGCAGAATTTCGACTGACTGGAGCGCTGTGCTGATAATACGGTGTGATTGAACTGTCTCATGTAATAATTCATTTTTACCTGAGCAAATACCCCATCGCGCGCGGTTAATGGGTGGTGGGGTGGATGATCCACAGCCAGGACCTTCTAATTCACCTGAATATCCAAGACCATCACAAGAACAATACTGGTTGTCGAGTTGGTACAGCGCTGGCCTTCTATGCCCAAGGTTGCGGGTTCGATCCCGGGCCAGGTCGATGGCATTTAAGTGTGCTTAAATGCGACAGGCTCATGTCAGTAGATTTACTGGCATGTAAAAGAACTCCTGCGGGACAAAATTCCGGCACATCCGGCGACGCTGATATAACCTCTGCAGTTGCGAGCGTCGTTAAATAAAACATAACAATAACAAGAATAATATATTATTTTGTATCATCTCGGGAGAGTGAGGTTTGTGCTGGGAGTTGGATTTGCTTGCTTTTTCCCCTCTGGAATTAATCCCATTCGAGTTTTGCCAGTCTTATTAAGTACACAGATTATTTATTATTTTATTTTATTGGGTTATTTTACGACGCTGTATCAACATCTAGGTTATTTAGCGTCTGAATGATATGAAGGTGATAATGCCGGTGAAATGAGTCCGGGATCCAGCACCGAAAGTTACCCAGCATTTGCTCGTATTGGGTTGAGGGAAAACCCCGGAAAAAACCTCAACCAGGTAACTTGCCCCGACCGGGATTCGAACCCTGGCCACCTGGTTTCGCGGCCATACGCGCTGACCGTTACTCCACAGGTGTGAACAAGTACACAGAAGGTGCCTTTCTTGGAAATAACGAAACAACGTTTTTTGCAGGCTCCTATGATTTTCACGCAACTGTACTTGGTATCGGAAAGGATCGTAATGTACCGCTTCCAAAAAGGCTAAATTTTCTTGGGCACTGCTGATGTGAGACACCGTGCACTCTGGCTATGAAATTACTCACTACAGTCGCGCTCAAACCTCCTGACGTTTGCAGGTGTGTCTGCTTATCGGCGATAGCCAATAGCGGCAGTGCTGCGTTGCAACATACGGGCTGCAGACCCGCCGCATAGTCGCCTCTTTGAAATCTCAAAATCAAATAACAAGTGCGCTGGGAAAATTGGTACGTTGTTGGAACCCTGCATGTATATATGATGAATGTTTAATGTTTTCTGAACACATAGAAACAAAAATCACATTTCTACCCCCCAGTGGTTCCAATTATATGGGTTAATACGGTAAAACCCCGATAAGACGCTGTTCAAGGAACCGCGTGTAAACCTCGTATTAATCGGGACCGCGTATTAGACGGGTATACTAATTTTGACTTATATACAGTATCTATTAGCATTTTTCTTTATGGAAATACATGGTTCATGAATAGTAATACAGCATTACTCCATTATGTAATTACTATACTGTACGTCAAAGACATTTACAATATATACTTTCTCAGTTCTATCGAAAAAAAGTAATTTACAGTTATTTGTCGCGTGCGTGTTTCCAAGTCCTCATGTTTATCACCTTTACTTTCCTGCGCTTACATCCTTCCGACATCGCAGCTGCAGAGATTAAGTTGCGATTTTTTATTATTGTCCTTAATGTGGATGATGGAATTTCTAATGAATCAGAGAGTTGTTTCTGATTAAGAGTACTGTTTTTACCGTAATTTCGTAAGATTTCTATTTTTTCCGTCACAGTTGCCTCTGTCTCATTGCTTTTGTGATGACTTCCAGAAATGAAGTGGTGGACGATGTTTATGAGTCATTCCACGTGAAATCGCACAGCAATAAAACACGACCTTCTCAGAAATGGTCGAATTTTTTTTCATGAATTCCAGACATCAAACAAGGAGACCCGTTTTTTTATTTTCACAATTATTAATTATTTGTGTAGTTATGACTATTTGAAATTACGCAAATTATGCGCGCACTGTTACAAAATCTCACTTGGAACTCTGTGTCTGCATATAATTGAGATTTGCGGTTTGGCGCATTTGAAAGACTAAATACAACACTTTTTATTACTTTAGGCTTATCACAAATAAATTTAAAATTTGGCCTAATTTTTTAATCATTTATTTTTCATAGCAAAATTACTATATTATATAGCCAAGTTAAAAATCTGAAAAAAAAATAGACTTATTCCCTGATGTATTATGTGTAAACTACTGCGTTTAGAAATGTGGGATCTGCACACATACATTTGTAACAATTTATTTTCCGGAGGCATGCATGCGCTCGCTATCTCCAGCTAATGAACTGCTTGTGGCCGTGGACTAGAAGGCTGCCCACGGAAAGTTTTACGAAATCCCCCGATGTCGCAACACTACCAAACAATTGTATTCATTCGTCAAATGATTAATACCGTAAGGAACAGTAAATATCTTATCTAAAGTTATTTTATTGTCAGCTCAGCTAAGAGGGGGAGCCCTTCAAAATGCTGTATGTTTATACTGTAATATAGCCAAGTGTTTAACGATAGCAAGGCAGTAAACTTTATGACAATAAACAGATGGCAGGAGACAAAATATAGAAGAGAAAAATAATCAGTCTGGGTTTGAATTTCATGGAGTGGTGTGACTTCTATACAACATCAATGACAGCAAAGATCGCGTAATATATAACAAGTGTTTAAATCCATTTGAACTTCCCAATCACGCTTTTAAAAAGAAAAGTACACTAAGACGCGTAAGTCGGGATTTATTGATAAAGCTCAATTTAAAGGAGTCTTTGAATGTCCGACTATGTGATTCTTTCCGTAAAAAATCTATCAACGTCCGGATAGGTCAGGTGAAATTATATGTGAAGCCGGTAGTTCTTGTGATATTAATAAACATGAATCAAATGAAAGTGCGGACAGAGAATTATCCCAGTTCTTCTTCTAGCAGTTGTATGGATACAGCGCTAGAAATCAGTAATATTGAGGAATTAAGAGTTTGATGTCAACAGAATCCCTTATCAAGAAAAGAAAACTACAACAAAAACGATACCCCTGTGAAAAAGTTTAAAAAAGTGAAAGGCTCCCTAGCAAGTAAAGTTTTTCATGTAGAAGATGCATCGTCATCCCTTCAAAAGTCGGCCATATCTTATTTTTGACGGAATACAAAGAAAATGTACAACCTGAAAATTACATAGTTATTGCAGACTTTCCTGAAAATTATTCATTTGTAATGCAAGGTGTGCATTGCAACAAATACTAAACCACAATACATCATTTCAAAGAAGATACAGAAATTCGTCACAAAAGTATTGTTGTCTTCTCAGAAAGCATAAAACATGACACCGATTTCTTTCACCTTTTTCAATCCGAAGCAATCAATTTCTTAAACCAAGAATTCAACGATATGAAAAAAAAATCATCTACTTTTCCGATGGATCAAGGTCACAATACAAAAACAAAAAGAATTTTAAAAATAATTGGTAACATGAAGACGATTACGGAATTAGCGCCGAATGACACTTCTTTGCAACGTCGCATGGTAAAGGTCCATGTGATGGCATTGGAGGAACTGTTAAAAGGCTTGCCACGAGAGCCAGTCTATACAAGATTCTATATCAACACCAAAAAAAAAAATGTTTGATTGGTCACAAAAGAACATTTCTAACGTGTCATTTATATTTTGTCCATTGAATAAGCACAAAAACCACACTGAAAATTTGCAGGCCAGATACCACAATCTAAAACCAATAACTGGTACATTAAAATTACATTCTTTCACTCCGTTGTCAGAAACTGAAGATTTAGTAAAACAATTTTCTTTCGAGAAAGAAAGTAGGCGAACGAAAATTTAAAGTGTAGTATGAATGAAAACAAACGTTTAAATAGCATAATGTACAAATATTTGAAGATATAATAATAAGTAAATTAGCAGTGTTTCCTCGAGTGACTTGATCCGTACTGGGTGTAATTTTGCAACGTTCACTCGATCATCCAGCGCCGATAAACTTCCCAGCGCGCTTCTACGCTTCCCGCCCACTGCTGCTGCACTGACCGCCACACATTGTTTCGTAAGTAATTAAATTTCCATTAAACTATTGGTGATCCCATTGTGATTTTTTCTGGAAATATTAAGAATACTTCAGTGCACCTAGTAGGCATTTTTTTTTTTAGATTTTCAATACGGCTATTTCACATTGATATCTAACTTTAAAAAATTGAATCACAAAAAAATTTTTGTAATAATTATATTAAAATTAGTTAGTAAATATTTAACAAAAGACAGTACTTTAAGCTTTTAAATGCATTTAAAAAAATAACATCAATATCCTCAGAAATATGACACTTTAAATGTTGCATTGTGCGACATTTTTAACGAATTTTAACATGCAATATTTTAAAAACATGTGAACTTAGGAGGAAATGGAAACACATTTGTTGGTTTATTAGATCCATAGAGTTGGTAAAAAAATATAAACGTAATCAGAAATATGAAGGTCAAAATTTGTATAATTTTGTGCGATTTGACGTGGAATGACTCTTATACAGCTGCGATGCGATAAGGAATGTTTATATGTAAGAATTTTGAGAACCATAAACTTACAGCTTCAAACAAAGGGTCTCTTCAGAATATAAACAGAGTTATCTCTTTGTGAGAGGAGAGAAGAGAGACTACTAAATTGAAATGTCAGTTCGATTTCTGATGGTGTTGTGAGCAGTTGGCTCTGTTTAAAGTACGGTATATGAAAGTGTAATGCAATATCTTTTTCGTGTGTTGGCAATTTGGCATTCTCAAAAGAATTAATATGTCTCTTAGTGAGCCCAGTGCAAGTGGGAATGGTGGATCGAGTGGATATGGCAGTAAAATTCGGAAAATGGTGTTTAGTGTTTATAATTTCTGTAGGAAATACTCTTCTGAAGAAATGCGTAAAAATCTTAACTTTTCAAAATGTCAAGCACTGACTGCCGAGGCTTGTTTTTAAGTGTCTCTATAGTGTCCCGTGTTTGCAGAGAAGTTAAAAGATCGCAAACACAGGGTGCCGATAAATTGTTCCATTCTCCTAGAAAGCATATAAATGTTCCTAAAAGAGTTACAAATCTAGACTACTTCCAAAAAGACGTTGTACGGCGTACAATTTTTTACTTTTAAATAACGGAAAATTTCCGACAGCTGACAAACTAACCGTACTGCTTAGAAAAAAAAAATTACTCAGGTTCAGTTTCTTCCACTAAAAGATTATTGAATCGGTTGGGATTCCGCTACAGGAAAACCATTGATGGGCGAAAATATCTAATGGAACGGAATGATATTGTTGCCGCAAGACTGAAGTTTCTGCGCAAAATGCACATGATCAGATCATCAGGTCACACTCGACCCACATTTTACCTTGATGAAACGTGGGTCAACAAAAACCATTCTTTGAAATATGTTTGGCAAGACTCAAATAGAAATGGAGGTCTTAAAGTGCCTTTAGGAAAGGGAGGTAGACTAAAGGTACGCGTTCACTACATCGTAACGCACGCATCGGACGAATAGCACGGATCGGAAAAAGACTATTTTTGCTGTAATTGTTATGTAACCGCGTTCACTACATCGTATCGGACGCATCGCCTATCGGTAAATCCGTCCACGTTTCTCGGATGGGAAACTTTTCCGATGCGTGCGATCATGGCCTTCTTTAATAAATCAATTTCAATTGCTCAACTGTTACTATTATGTTGTGCCATGTTCAGTGTCGCGCCAAAATGGCAGACGGAAAACTTATTTCGCGTGTAGAAAATTGCGAAGAATTATATAATTTGAGACGTTCCCATTACACTAATCAAGTCGTTTCTTGCAAATATATTATGTAACCAATATTTCTTTCGTTTCTTCCTCTTCAATTAAGACGCATGAAGCAATTACAAATTCTTATTCGCTAACAGACGTAATTAATAGACCTAACCTCAACTCCTCTGCTTTCAGTAATGTCAATATCGTACGACGTCATGTTTTAAACAGCTGACAGGGGAATCCGATGAGGCGATGAGGTGAAGCCGTTACAGTGAACGCACTGCACTTAAAATATCCGTTACGTGCGATTCGTACGAGGAATGCGATACGATGTAGTGAACGCTTACCTTTATTGTTTGCCATGTAGGATCAGCTGAAACAGGTTTCGTTCCAGGTAGTAAATGGGTATTCAGATCAAAGAAAACCAGTGATTATCACGAAGAAATGACGGCACAATCATTTCGCGATTGGTTCTTAAACAGATTTCTAAATCATTTAGAGGAAGGGGGTATAATTATAGTGGAAAATGCTCCATACCATTCCGTTAGCATTAATAGAACACCAAATACCTCCTCTAAAAAGATGAAATCAGTGAATGGCTGAAAAATAAAGGTGTTAATTTTTCTCCATCAGAAACTAAGTCAGAACTTTTGGAAAAAAGTGTTGCCTTTCAAAATCAGTGAAAAAATGTATGAACTTGATCAGCTGGCCAATGAAATGGGGCATGAAGTGATGACTCCCACCTTATCATTGCCAGTATAATGCAATAGAACTAATTTGGATCCGGGTGAAAAGGGAGGTAGCTAGAAACAACAAAACTTTAAAATGTCGGATGTGGAAGAACTTGTAAATAAGGAACTTGATAATGTGACAATTGAGGACTGGATAAAATGCGTGAAACACGCGGTGAAATTACAAGAGGAAGATTTCGCTAAAGAGTTAGGTCGGGAAAACATTTTATAACCAGTGGTCATTAATTTACAAGAAGACAGTGACACAGATGACAGTAAAACTGATGGTGAGGGGGCTGACGACGACGATGTTGGCTCGCCATTAGCTCTGCCACTGGAGTAGAAATTTGCAGCACAAAAAGTACGTTTTATTAATTCATCATTTTCCTTAAAAGAAACACAGGCATATAATAACCGCTATTTTTGTAAGAATGTGCTCTGACAGCATTGACATAATGCTATTTAGGGCCATGTCAATTCAATCAATTCATTTTTACAGAAAATTACTATTTTAAATTAATCCTATCATTCAATTTATTTGATCAAACTGCGCCTTTGTGTTATTCGACAACTTTATTAACCCTAATAAAAGTAAAACTTACAAAACTGATATAAATTCAGCGAGTTACGTCTGACTCAACTAATTTTTCTATATTTTGCGACTTTTAATTTCATTCGATGCAGTCTGAAGATAATAATAACAATAATAATAATAATAATAATAATAATAATAATAATAATAATAACTATTATTATTATTATTATTATTATTATTATTATTATTATTATTAAGTCTTCTGCATGTCCCTATCAAACCAACCATCGACCTGGTTGGCGAGTTGGTATAGCGCTGGCTTTCTATGCCCAAGGTTGCGGGTTCGATCCTGGGCCAGGTCGATGGCATTTAAGTGTGCTTAAATGCGACAGGCTCATGTCAGTAGATTTACTGGCATGTAAAAGAGCTCCTGCGGGACAAAATTCCGGCACATCCGGCGACGCTGATATAACCTCTGCAGTTGCGAGCGTCGTTAAATAAAACATAACATTAACATTCAAAACCAACCTCAGGTAAAGGGTCGCGCTCCACAGTTTTAAAAGTACTGCCGCTGAGAGACAGAGACGGAGAGAGTAGATGTGACAACATCGCGCTCGCATGTTATACTGGCTTTCGCGAAACGTCGCGTCAGGAGGTTTGAGCGCGACTGTAGGCACTGGTCTGTCATAGTTCAGCTGTCGTGAGACTCCTGACGCACATAACGTCATTCAAAATCGTTTCCAGAGATCGGTAACAACGCTCCGTAGACTTTAAATGCGTTTTATTAGTTTTTTTTGACAAAATATTTAATACGAACATGATTCTGGCCAGATTTGTACATTAAGTGTTAAGATAACCGTGCACATTGTAAACCTTTATTTCGGAGACTTGAAATTTTAACTGTACCGTCTTTGTATTTTTAAGTTGTTTAATGTATGTACAAACAAATATTAATAATTTTTCTACAAATAGCTCAGTGCATAGCTATTCTACAAAGCATAAAAATGATTTAAGAAGAGGACAATGTAACTACACTACTACTAATAGCAGCTTTGTAGAGATTTATAAAAAGTTTTATGTTTTACCCGGCAATATTAGACATTTAAGCTTGAGGCTTTTTAAGAAAGAAATTAAAAATAAATTAATAGACTTGTCATTATATAGGGTGTTTAAAAATACGGGGCATAATTTCAGGTATGTATTTCCCACATGTAGACAATCAAAATAGTTCATTACAACATGTGTCCGGAAATCTTTCATTTCCGAGTTATGGCCTTCACAACACTTAAATTCACCGGAACGTTTTTCTTTCCACAGGTCGTTGTCATTACAGAAGATGTTCAAAATGTCCACCTCCTGCTTGAATACAGACCTCACATCGATGTCTCATTGACCTGCGAACACGATCCCAAACTCCAGGAGTATTGCGTATGTCCTCAGAACATGCCACAATTCGATTCCGAAGGGATTCCAAATCAGGCACCGGAGACGAATAAACCAATGATTTTAAATGGCCCCACAAGTAGAAATTGAGAAGGTTCAGATCAGGTGAGCGTGGAAGCCAAGCAATTGCGCCACCTCTATCTATCCATCGATCAGGAAACCTTCGATCCAAGTACCGGCGAGCCGTACGACTGAAGTGTGCAGGAGCGCCATCATGCAAGAAGTGAATGTGTTGACGATTGATCAGTGGAATGTCTTCTAAAACATGAGGTATGGTGTTTTCCAGGAAGTATGTGTACGCCTGCCCCGTAAGTCTGTTTACAAGTACATGGGGTCCAACTAATCGATCACCAATGATAACGGCCCACATGTTGAGGGAGAACCGCACCTGGTGATGAGATGGTACAGTTGCACGTGGGTTTTCATACGCCCATACATGCTGATTGTGGAAATTTGTTATGCCATCTCGTGTGAACTGTGCTTCATCTGTAAATAATACTAAGGCAGGAAAGTTCGGATTTACACCACACTGCTGCAAGAAACACAACACTGACAGAACCTAACTCGTGCAGGGTAATCTGCTGGTGACAGGGCCTGTACACGTTGCAAATGATAAGGATACAATTGATACTCTTTCAACAGTCTCCAGACAGTCGTATGGGGAACATTGACTTGTAACGCTACCCTTCGTGTGCTGATAGAAGGAGTCATGTTCACAGCCTCCAGAATCTCCTCCTGTACTTCTGGAGTTGTAGATCTTGGTCGTCCCCTTCCCAAACCAGGAGAGTTAAATTTTCCATACTCGCACAGACGGTAATGGAGACGTACAAATGTCTTCCGATTTGGACATTGTCGCTGTGGGTACCTCTCCTGGTACAAACGACGAGCCAGCGCAGCATTGCCGTCCGCCTTACCGTACATGTAGTGTATCTCTGCCAGCTCTTGATTTGAATACATGTCGCACAGTCTAACGCCTACACAAAACTGAATGTAACTTTCGCCTCGGAATGAACTGTCAGAGTGCCCACTTAATGTCTCCTTTGACGGCAACGACCTGCGGAAAGAAAAACGTTCCGGTGAATTTCAATGTTGTGAAGGTCATAACTCGGAAATAAAGCATTTCCGGACACATGTTGTAATGAACTATTTTGATTGTCTACATGTGGGAAATACATACCTGAAATTATGCCCCGTATTTTTGAAACACCCTGTATAATATTGTGAGTATTTTAACTCTATATAGCTGTATAACTTTTAGGGAGAATTGTCCATATGATATTATATAATGTAATTATTTCATTGTATGTAACTTATGAACTTAATGCTTACTTGTAAATCATGACATTTTCCTATGCTGCATTGTACAGTCTTTGGAATGAAATGTTTAAAATAAAAAATAAAAAATGCAGAAAAAAATCATCCGATTCTATCCAGTAGTTTCGGAATTATCATGGAAACGGATTTAAAAATTATTGTTTGCGGAAAAAACAACTCATGCAATTTTCAATTTACAGCTCTTATAGCCAGTGCCGCGCCTTACATTAAATATCATAACTTCAGAACTAATAGATATTCTTTTACCAAAATAAATTTCAATAGTTAATGTATAAATTTAAATTGAAGATTATATTTTACTTAATAGACTTCTAAGACGTAAAAATGTTCATACAGCCTTAATTAATTCATATTTCATATTTTATAACGCTCCTTAGGCCTATAGAAAATACGTATTGACATAAGTAGGCCTAGGTATATCCTTTTTGAGGTTTAATATGATTTTTGTGTTATGAAACGATGTAAATGTAAAGTAAATTTCAGTTAAATATGAAATTCTGGAAATTCATTAACAATAACACTTCTTATTGTCCATTTCTAGGTTCATTATTTGTATAAAACACGTGAATGACAATTCGTATAAAGTGTTTCTGAAATAAGTTTGTTCATTTTTATACCGATTTCGGGATAAACTTCAGAACACAGTTAATTTCTTTCCCTTCTCCCCCAAAATTCCAATCTTGTGCACACAAAATAATCTGTTGGCACTACGGCACTGAAAAGTGCCTTTTATTATAATCGTGAACAGAGGAATCTGCTCCTTAAAAAATTACTGGCAGCGAGATCACCGTATAAAAGGACTTGGCGTTAGTACCTCAATTCAGGTACTGGAGATTACTCCTTAACTTCCCACTTCACATTCCCCGGCAGAGGCAATTATGTATCGGACCGATACGAGGAAACCTAAAGAGAAGCATTGCTGAGTGACGGATTGTATAAGGCATGCATCACAGTTTTCGGCTCCCAGTGGTCACCTAAATCCACCACCGATGCATGTACTTTACTATGTGTTCGGTCGTAAAGCGGTGAAGCTGAAAGGACATGGACAGGGATATCTCCTTTCCTTTTCCCTTCCCATTTATTTCCATGTCTGCTGTATACTAAAGTTTCCTCTAATTTGGTTTTAGTAAATATAAATTATCATATATTTACAAAGATCATGTTCTCGCGGAAAATCGCGGTTTCACGGATAATAGTTTGAAAAACCGTGGCATATAATAATGACTTTAAGAATTGGCAACTCAGCTAAGTGTTTATCCCTTGCACGTGCGTTGCTGCAGATGGTGAAGGAAGGCAAAGTGCAGAGTGTGTCGAGATAATTACCCTGATTTCAGACTATTATTGCTTTCCACTATAGTCACTTATTTTCCTTTGTAAATGAGATGTTGCATTCATAAAGTTTTGATGCTATGTGATTCAGTTCCAAATTCCGCCGCTAGGTGCGCTGTAGCTACTGCATTTGTGAAATGGCTTCGCTACGGGAAAAGGCACAGTACAAATTTCATGAAAGGATTCCAGCGATGTGAGCAGACTACGGTCGCATTTCAGGAGGAGATCCGAGTAAGGAATGCGAGTTTTTCCCCCACTCTTACAACCAGCCCCCGACACGGGATCGGTCGGCCAATGACTGAGCCTTGTTTGTCCCAGTCGGCCAATGACACCACCCCCATCCACCTGCTCCTTCAGAAGCGCTCAGTTACTAGCTTACCCTCTCCTCTTACACCGCAAGGACCATCGTTACCTCCACTTCGACGAGAGTTTGTTTGGCAAGAGGCAGGCGTGTATCGTTTACATGATATTGATTTCGTGCCCGAAGACCGAGGAGACACGTTCCTCTTACAACAGCAGCTCGGAGAGCGGAGAGAATGAGCCGAAGAACATCGAAATTTGGGCCTACAACAATGGCGTTCGGCTCTATTCACAGATAAATAACACTTCTGTTTACATCCCGACATTCGACGTATGCGCTTATGGAGAGCACGAGAAACCAGAAATAACACAGACTTGACCATAAACATGTATATTTATGGTGGATGAGGACTAATGGTTTGGGAAGGCATTAGCATTTGAGGTCGCACAGACCTCTTTGTTGTCCGTGGCAAATCCTGACAGCTGTGAAGTGATAGGCGTTCCTTATTTTGGAGAAGTTGGTGAATCGTTGAACCTTGTCGATGACAATGTACAAACACACAGAGTACACGTGGTGGACAATATGCTTCATGAACAATGTATCCAGCGAATGAACTGACCAGCTCGATCCCCAGACCTTAGCCCCATTGAACATGCTTAAGATGCTCTATGTAGAAGAATTGCAAGTCGTCAGTATCCTCCAGAGACTGTATAGCAGTTAGAACATTACTCCTAGAAAAGTGTCGGCAAACTTCTCAAGAAAGTCTCGACAACATCGTACAAAATGTACTGTCGATGCCCCATGGATTAATGGTTTGTTTGTGAAGTTTCATTTTGTTACTTTTAAGAGCGAATATTTTAAGTGCTCTGAACAATGCTTTCTTGTGTTTATTCCATCAAACAAATTGAAATGTGGTGTGTTTATTTATTGTTTTAGTTAATTAAGTGGACAAGACACCTTTTCGAGTAAGCGCTTGGAAGATACAGAAAGATCCCTTAATTTTTCTGAGCAGTGTAATATGTTCCAAAATATTTACACTTGTAATGAAATTCACATAATCTAAATATTATTACCAAATTCGGTTATTAATTTTTCCGAAAATTGCATTATTCTGTGATAGCAATAATGGATTTGGCTTTCGGAGTGTAAACACCAACTTTATGTTCTGATAATTATCCAAAGATATCAATTACTGTAGATAGTTTTTTATACCATCATCCCCGTATGAATGCATTCGTAAAACAAATTCTACCCAACAGTAGAGGGATTGCTAGACAACGATAAGCAGGCTCACGATCTCAGCTGTCAGAGATGCTGAATACATAGTAGCGTACAGTACTTGGTGCGGTATTCGTAGGTAGTTTTCTGCAGGGTCTACATTCTATGTTGTTTACAGTTGTGTATGATTTGTCGAGTTTTCCACTCTCTATAATATAACTGATGTAATGGTGGTTGATGTGTTAAAATAAAGAATAAATGGAAGTAATTTGGGTTTCAATTGCGAATAACAGTTAAAACGATGATGACAACTAGGTCTCCTCTGTGCTAAGACGTCGACGGTTTCGAATACATTGACGGGAAGTCGTTACTTTCTTTCATAGCAATGATACACCATGTTACTACGTGAACAAAATTCTCTACTCTTACTTCAGTGATATTTTTTCTCGTAAGAATTAAGTGTACAACGTGGCAACATTGCGGAGCCCGCTGCGCTAAGTCTTCCTTCTCGGATTGCGTCTTTATCCAAGACAATGATTTCTTTACGTTTATTACGAAATTCAATAATAAAGGTGATGAGTGACTGAGCAATTGAACCTCCCAACGTAAATTATATTAATTAATCCAACAAAATTTGCATAAATCCTTCAGTTGTGTCAACAATACGAAGTCGACAGAATCTTCGTGACTTGAAGGTTATGCTTTCAATTTCGATGTTTTCTGATTTACTTGGATACTTTCTAATGCAAATAGCAAGTCACTAATCTCTGAAATGTTAGACACGATTCTGAAGAAAACTGAAGCTGTTGTGGTTTTACTTCAGTAACGATAATTTTATTTAGTAAAGTAAATTATTTATAAATTAAGGATCTTAATGCTTACCTCGAAAAGCACAACTCCGAAAATTGCTACAAGCTAAGAATTGTAGACTTAACGTAATCTTAACGTAATACAGAGAACAAAACAAGAGGCGCCAAGACCAACAACGCCCAGTTCTGAGAATGACTCATAATATGTCGAAACATGTAAACCGGGTACGATAGAATTTAACACAAGAAAGTCATATAATACATATTCCGAATAAAAAGGTGGTCATGAACTGTACGTACAAAGGGGAATCAGGTCCTCTCTGCGTTTCTACTCTTTATGGCATAGACATTACAATGCTATGTTGTCAGTTTCTCTCCGAGTTATTGCTATTAGGGCTTCACTGTAACAATTTATTATTACGCTAAAACGTACTTACTATCTTTGTTGTGTAAATTAAACTGTTCTGTAATGTAATAAAAATTCAACTCGGCTGAAATTGTAATAAAATATAGTCCGCATTTAGAACATTTGCAACTCTTAAGAAAAACGTCCAAGTAGAAACAAAAATGTTCCATCAAGTTCTAGTAATACGTTTCCTCCTATCCTCCATATGGAGATCTTTCCTGAGATTACCATTTCACTTCGTGCCCTACAGAAGATGTGTATAAATGATCGTTCGTGTAGATTTGTTCCACATTTAATATTATTTCCTTCTATCGTCGTATAATTGTAGAATTATACGCATAATTGGGAAAGTAGTCTATTGTAAGGGTAATTGTCATAAGAATAATAAAATGACAGTTGTTCTATGGTAAATGCTTATTTAATTTCTTGAAGAAAATATGTACATTTATACCAGAAAGCAAAAATAATAATATGAAGGTTGTATGTTTGTAACCTTCACGTGGGCTGAAAACAGATTCTGGGAATTAATTTTATTCCATTTCCTCAGAATCGTGCCTTTAGTGAACCTTTCCCTTGAATTATGGTGTGCCACTTACTGTAAGGGAGAATGCAGTTTTACACTTACTGACTTCGAATTGCTTACTTATATACGTAATTATATACAAAGTAACTGAACAGTTTGTCTATTAAAAATGTTACAAATTTTGTACACAAAACTTTAGAAACTTAGTACACACGGATGAAAATAAATGTTTATTACAATACTAAACTAGGCCTGTTTTATTTTGTAAATATTAAAATTAAATTACTTATTTCGATTTCATGTAAAAATCGTTTTCCATTAAATACATCCTTGTTCAGGTAGAAGAAACGAGCTACGCGAAGGAAGAAAAACTGTGACATACAAATGAGTGGTTCAGAAAGCACACAGCTTGCCAGCTTCCATCACACTGCATTCATCGGCCATGTTTCCTATGACACAAGACTCAAAATTCTCACAACAGAAAGAGTCTTATGTCACATCGACTGCTATGGCGTCAGTGACATTCTTTCTCTTTCTGCAGATTTATTTCTATTAACAGTTTCATTCTTCAATTTTTCTTGTGTCATCTTGATATCTAACACATGGCAGATGGCGTCTGTAATGGCTTCCTTCCAATTTAGCATTAAAACAATTCAACAATGCAATAATTTAATTTCAAATAATTACCGCTTTTGAGAAAAAATACCTTAGTAAAACAGATACAATTTTTTCTATTATCAACACAGTGTCAGTCGTTCTCATGACTTCAAATTGTCTGAACGTCGTATGTTGAAAATTGAATTCAACCACGCGACCTAAAAGAAAATTCATTTCATATTTTATGGTCCTCATTAAGTTTGGCACTGTTATGTTGTCTTTATATTACTCTGAACTAGGTGTAAAGCATTTTAACAAAATTAGAACAGGCCTGCAGACTAGTTAGTAATAATGTTATGTTCAGCCAAAAACGTTTTCAAGAACTGTAGATAAAATGTTTCGTTAAATGTGTCAGAACCTTCATATAACATTCTCCCCCGCCACCTGGTGGCTATGTGGTCCACTCACTCACTGTCAGTAATTCTGGCATCTAGTTGTTGACGGCTATGTACAGTGCCCTACACAGGTTATGTGACGCTATGCAACTGCTGTTGTAGGCCTATAACACTGTGCACTAGGATTAATCTAAAATACATCCATGCTCTTTATTTATTATTCGTTTTGCAATATGTGGAACTAATCAAATAGAAAAAAAATTGGCACTCGAAACAGACAAAGAAACCAGAGACTAAGAAATTAAACATGATATGCAGCTCTCTCATGGATGAGACTATCCAAATAGCAATACAATGCCATTATTATTTTTTAAACTGTGATACTCCGTAGAAACGTATGACCAAGTTCAGTATTCTACATACAACCTTCCTTTAATGTAAGTCATATCTTGAAAAGGTTTGTGTGTGCTACAGTTTGTCTTCCAAGTTTAGGAAGCAGATCTGTTACATTACATATGTTACACTGCGCTCAGATACATAAAACTAAGGAAAAATCGAATTTGAAAATTCAGAGTGTGATATAAAATATGGAAATAACGGCCCAAAGTATTATAGACATGCCGTACTACACGGTCCACGGTTGGAATCTGAGCCTCGTGGCCCACCACCCGTAGATGTGTAGCACCTATCGAGAAAAATATAGTTTACGAGCGCAGCGACTCTTCGATATTGTATAGTTAAGAGAAAACAAAAATCTTACCCAGAATTCAGAATGTTTTTAATTATATTTTTTATTTCAACCAAGGTGTTTGGTTTGTCCTATTAACCAATGGTTTCTTTCTAACCACCCTTCAAAGTAAGTTGTGTTTTCTGAAAACCCTCCACACTTTAGGCATTAGAATTCTTAGATTCTGTGGTCAATCCTCTGTAGTTAATTAATTTTCATATTTAGAAATTTGTCTTCTGTTTCATCTTTCAGCTTCGGTGTAAATATTATTTTACAACTTTTCCTTGCTTTGCTAATGAGTTTTTTTATATCTCTGAATAATATACTGAAAAGTTTCTTCACCTCTCTAGATGATTTCAGTTATTTTTCTGACAGATTTTCCCTTCATGAAATGACTGATCACTTATCTAAGTTATTCCACTAGTTTATGAGAACCCATTGCAGTGTTTGAAACAGAACAATTGGCTTCAATTAAATCTGACTGAGGCTGACTGGATACACAGTTTAACTAAGGAAAGACAAATATATGGATAGGTGAGCAAGTAACCAACATTACGCTGTATGACAGACTGCACGTGTAAGTGAAGTTCGAATCAACATGTTTACTTATTATTTAAAATTTATTCATTTATTGACTTAAAAATATATAAATGATGGGAAGGAACTTATTAGGAACATAAAATTCCATGAACATTGATTTGTTCAAGATATTTAGTTAAATTTGCACTAAAATTTTCAGTGTATCATTTTCTCTGTAAATCGCTGTATACAATGTATTTTTTGACTATAAATACAAATTATTAAATTATTACTGAACAAACTAACATCAAATTTGGAATAATTACACTGATACTCTATTGGTTTGACGTACTCAACAATGAAATTTTATTTTATTTTTTAAACTTTACTATTAAATATCTGATACTAACAAAGCACACGAAATAGCCACTACATCTTCCATGTTGTTCCCCATACTGTAGTTAAAATTTATAATATTATATTCAGTTACAATTTGATAATCAGACGTGTGTCTTGAAGCTACATCCGCGAGTCTTTTGCACGTACAAGGACGACAAAAACGCGTCCGGTTTACCTATCAAGGAGGATGACATTTTTAATATCAAATAGACTTGAAGAGACGATAACAATATCATATTTCATTTTAGGTTAATTATATTTAAACAGGCACAATGTAAGTGTTATTACATAAAGTTTAAAAATAGTTATAATAAAGGCTTTAGTTGAAAGTGGATTTTGTACAACTTTTCCATATCCACACTTTAGCTATGACATTATTTCACCCAAATTCCAGTATGGTTTATTGGCGAAATATTGTAGAACTCTGATATTGTTCACGTTAAGGATGTAGACGAATGAACAACTATGCGCAAGCAGAGAAATAATAATAAATACATTATTTGTTCCTTCTACAATCTGAGATCATTGCCACTAGGTCTACGGTAGGTATAGACATCTCTTCCATGCACAACTATGTTCATCATTCAAACTACAGCTCATGCCATGAAGCTCCACATCTTCTTTCGATATCGCGTGTTCCTAGTCATTGTAATAATACAGCAATGTTAAAATTAATAAAGAATGAAAAAATATTCGCAGTTGTTCCTGATAATAATCAAATCAAGCGGCTGCGCTAGTGTTTCCAGTTGCTTAGTTATTGTTTTGCGAGTTTGAAAACTGACAGTTTGGAATTACAACAGTATAAATATCGTAACTAGGTTAATTATTATTATTTTTGTTATTATCATTGTTATTGTTATTATTATTATTATTATTTATAAGTTTGCACATTATTGTCGGCCTTTCATGGAATGCAATGATATTTCTTTGAGGAGAATCTGACTACAAAGAAATAATAATCCGACGAATACATCTCATTAGCGAAAGACAAACGTTCATAAGATATGCAGCAAGACCATAAAATTTGCACAATAATTATATCGATCGCCAAGAAGTGATACCTCGTACCTGTAAATTTGCATGTGAATGGGAAAACTGTTTTAAAAATTAATTTTTCTCAAAATAGACGATTTTTTATGTATGTTTCTGCTGTAGTAGATGTTCTATTGGAGGGAAAAATATTAGTTCACTATTCAATTTTGTAAATAATAATAATAATAATAATAATAATAATAATAATAATAATAATAATAATAATAATAATAATAATAATAATGTAGTTAAACTAAACGATATCACTTATTAGCCATCGAAAGATCGTGGTGGTTATCAGTTGTGCACCAAATTTTTCTCTTATACGACTATTACAACAAAAGGGCGATATCACTGGTCTAATGTCATAGCGAGTGGCACTTATTCAATGATACATCAAAAGCAAGTTAGAAGCACATTTATTTCACTGCGGAAATACGTTCATTTCAGTTCTATTATTTTATCGACTAGAACAACCTACATATGACTCGATGCAATCAATTACAAATAATTTTCTTGGTTGGAATCGTAGTAGATCACCAAACTGATTTTTCTGAATTTGTGAGCCAGTCGTGACAGAAAAAAATATTACGTTATTTGATATTTGAAAAATATATTTATAAATTGGTCTTTATTAGAACTTGAACAAAAATAATAATTAAAAGACGAAATATTTAAATCGATGTTACAATTTCTTTAAACTAAAAGCTTGATAAACTTTTAAAGCAGTTATTTAAAAATTTCTTGACATTAGGAAAGTTGAAAGTTAATATTTCTGAGCCTTTTAGAGCTACCTTATAACATTATAGGATATCATATCCCTTGAAATAATTTCCTGCGTTTATACCTGAACAATTTCCTTAAATATTTGTGTACTGTGCTGTATATGATGAACAAGGAAAATTTTCACAAATATATTACATTAATGGAAATATTCTATAATTTTCTCCAGCATATTGTAATGATGGAGTATTTCTGTTGGATTCTTAAGAGACGGGGCAAATTGGATTAGAAAGAAAACATTTTCGACTTGCAAACGTTTTTAAAGACACTGAAGATACACTACATACTTTACGAAAATTTGACTTGTGTATTATTTATACATGTTAAATGAAAATTAACGTAATATTTATTCAATTAATTTTATTTTCATTGATTTGTTAAAATTATAATATATTAAATGACACTCGTGCTAGGAATAAGCATTAAAATTGTTGAGATCATTTTTGAATCAGAATTTTCAGTAAAGTGTATTGTGAGTTTTGTAATCAGTGCGTTGATTTCCACAGAAATCTATTGATATCATTTGAAATAAAACTCTTATAACATCATCAGTCTGAAAATCAATAAAACTGTATTAATTACTGTGAGATAGTTATTCTAATTATGCATGTAGAAATGTCTTTACTACAAATAAAATGTATACAGTATGTGTATTGTGGCATGTTGAATCGAGAAATTGGATAAGCAATAGAAGACGGACGTAATCTTTGTTTCTGTGAATAATGCTGCAATAAAAGCAATTAACTAACGGGATGATCTTTGAATACATATATTTTACAAGCATCAAATATGTGTATATAAGGATAAAAAATTGTTTTCTCGATAACTAAAATCCAGTGATTAATTTTATAAAAGGTTTGATAAAAAAGATAATTCAAGATATGACTTCATTTTATTCAATATTCATATCAATCTCATGCCTACAGCCTTGTAAAAATATTTATTCAGTTCTGTGCGTAATTAATAGTAGCTTCTTAGACTAGATTAAGAAATTGTATGTATGTGTATACGTGTGTATATATGTATGCATGTTATGTTATGTTTTATTTAACGACGCTCGCAACTGCAGAGGTCATATCAGCGTCGCCGGTGTGCCGGAAGTTTTTCCCGCAGGAGTTCTTTTACATGCCAGTAAATCTACTGACATGAGCCTGTCGCATTTAAGCACACTTAAATGCCATCGACCTGGCCCGGGATCGAACCCGCGACCTCGGGCATAGAAGGCCAGCGCTATACCAACTGCACCAACCCGGCCGACTGTATGTATGTATGTATGTATGTATGTATGTATGTATGTATGTATGTATGTATGTATGTATACACACAAAGTACTTTTGCACAGTACATTATTCACATGTCTCAATATAACAATTTTCAACAAGTACCAATTTTTCCTTTCATGTAGAGGATAGAATATAAATACACAGGATTTAATTTCCATATATTCTTGTCAGTTAGAAACGTAAGAGAACTGGTTGTTTGAACTTATGACAAAAATAATTTGTTATTCTCTCATGTTTATCTCTGAAATAGTTCATTACCGGCACTTACTCTCTCTTTATTAATCCATTAACTCGAGAAAACTGATTGGATTGTTACTAATGCCATCGTTGCGTGCTTCTTTCATAATCCATATTAATTTACTGACTGGTACAGGCTTACTTCAAACTTTTACCTGAAAGTACCTAAGCAATCAACATGTTATAAACGATGTTGACACAGTGATATAGTTATTATGTATGGTTGTCATAAGTTTTTAACGGGTATCATTAACTTTGGTATGAATAATATCTACGTAACAGAGATAACGGTACAAGTTCAATGATGAAGCAGCTAACACGAGGAACAGGAGACAACAGTAATACTTGTGACTTCAAAATCAAGGAGGGAATAAAATATGTCGCAATCAGCTGCTGCAGGTATTATTCATACAGTACAGTAAGTAGGCCTATCTGTTTTATAAAATACTGAGAGAACTTTCATCTATGTGACCCGGATATTTATTTATTACTCTATCCTCAAATAATTAACATAAAACTACAAAATGTTGCAAAATGTACATTGTTTCCATGTGAATATGAAGCCCCGCTTTGAACACATGTAGTAATATTTATACAGATTTTGTGGCATTCATAAATCATTGCAGAGTGCGATAGAATCGCTGGAAGAAAACTTTTTGCAAGGCTGCAGTATTTTTTAAAGAAATAATTACTATCATATTAATACATTGAATGTCCTCACACATAAATAATCACGTTGGAAAGTCAGAAACCGTTTATCATCGTCATGGTTAGACAAACTTGAATGCAATAATACTGATACTAATCTAATAAAAAGTATCAGATATTAAAGCTTGTCAATCCAAAAGCAACATGTCAAGGTTGGAAGACATCTTTAACACTTCAATTAAAAATCTCAGAAGGTTTTAAAATCTTGAAAGAAATTGTGTTTTCATTCCAATCTCTTCTGATATAAAAGTACGAACTCATTTTTTTAGCATGAAATCGATCAAGTCAATGTTAAAACTGTTGAAATAACATTCCTTATTATTCATTAAAATTCAACAAGTTAAAATTACGGAAATGTGATTTACGAATGTGTACTTTTCACTGCAACTCGCCGTGCTTGAAGCTATAATTTTGAAATGAACATCATCAAATATTATAATAGTGAATTATCCTACAGACATTCGTTGCTACGTCTCGTCTCGATGGCTTGCTCAGAACAGGATTTGTGGTGTTCTGTCAGACACACAAGTTATTTGGAATCTATTTGGCTTCCTAATATAACTATATGTCAACATTAAATTAGTACATTTCATAATTATCTACAGTAAAACAAAAACAACTGCACTGGCACATCACTCAAGGGAGACAACAGTGGAATAGAACTGCATTTCTGTTCCTCTGTGTAAAATACTGCTTACATTTCCACATCACGAACTGGAGATCGAGAGGCTGTCGTCTGCATTGGTAGTAATCCTTCATGCGATTATAAATTGTCTCCAGTATTTATTGATGAAATTGTCCACGCAACTTACATCGTGTTCACCTAAATTTCACTTCCTTCTCAATAATACGATCAAACTTATGGAAAATGGATTTGTAGTATTTATTCCATTAACATTGTGACACTTCCGTAAGAAGGATGTAAAAAGGTTTGGGCAATATCATCTCATTTATTTAAATTTAAACTGGTATAAGTCTTTCATCTATACATTATTTGTATGTACATATTTTTATTGTTTCAAAAACAACTTAATTTACAGGATTTTAATATACCAAATGTTAACCCATCGACTCACTCAAGATCCTCTCCATCGAAATACATCAAAAGTCGTGTTGCTGCACCTCATAAAGCGAGGCGATAATAGAGTAATTTCCACCGAAAATGTGGCTATAACAAAGTTATCAACGAATTATGTAAATGATAAACACTTTGTAATAAAGACAAATTATTGCATTATTTGAATTTTCACCATCTAACTGTAAGTATGAAAAGTAACAGAACGTCACGAGTGTTTTGCCTGAAATGAAGCATTGGTTTATATCTGCGATATGAAACTACATTTTAAGAAAATTATAGATTGTACTAAGTAATTATTTTCTACATGAATTTCAATTCTGTCAGTACTACCGGTCAGTGGAACGAACTCTAAAAGGTCACATGAAGTAATTAAGAGTAAATGACTTCATTATTGCAGCATGCGAGTAGAGGAAATTAATTCAGTCAAGCATCAATCATTTACATAAAGGATAACTTAAAATTGCACTCTCATACTCTTCGAGAACGAAGCTTAATCCAGCTATCGAAGTGTATAAACTTAATTGATGTTGAATGCATTGAGCACCAAATATTACACATTTTCACGTATCACTTCTTTTTCAGCTGTTCTTATCTTTAAAGATCCACCAAACCTTGCCACTTCTCATATCAGAATCCCTGACACCTTGGTGTACATGTCTAACGGATTAATTTATCTCATTTTTTAATATATAACAGCAACATGATCCAGGCTGTCTCTGATGCCAGTACTTACGAATAATCCAATTTCAAGATGAGCAGTAGTGTTTGCTATTATAATATTGGAATGTGAAGACTTAGAACACTTCAAACAGATAATGTTGTTCTAAATTAAATGGTCAACTTATTTCTCTTTGGTATTTCCTGATGGAGTCTAAGCTAAAGTACATAGAGGCTCATAAATGAATTTTAAATGTTAGCAGATGTAAATGCTTGAATGATTTGCTTTCATTCTGCATAAATTGTCATTTCAATTCACAATTCATGGTCGCGTTAATAAACAAAATCGTATGTGCTTACAAGTGGTACACGACATCCCATTTCATTTGTTAATATTTGTTTGTAAGATGATAAGTTTCTCTCGCACCACATCTGGCAAATAAAAACGTGTATTAAACCAATGCAGTTCATTTGATCGTAGTTAATGGTATTTGCTTATTCTTTCATTCATTACGAAGAAACATGAGCAAGATATGATATCCACTTTTCCCAGAAAGGAATGCCTCGAGCTACGAATTTAGTCATAAATGTGCTGAAATTAAGAGTAATTCAAATAATGCGTAATTTAGTCTTTAACGTGTCAGTAACAATTGCTTATAAAATTATAAATTTGACATAAGTGTAAGAAGTAACATTACTCCAAAGTAACTGTAGGAAAATAGTAATGATTAACAGAAACATTGCAATATATTAGAACTACTTGTTGTCGAGTTAAGCATTTGCGCAGAAATAAAATTGTTTACAGTGATACTCAATTCGGAATATCTATTTAAAGACAAAATATATTACCGATATCGAACGTAACTAAAATGAGAAAGACGGGTTTACTGTGCAATGTTTAGAATACTAAGCAAATAATCAGTTATGTTTGAAAGCAAAATATTGCTGCGAATATATAAAATTTCATTTCCAAGTTGCTTTTCTCTAGCACAAAAATTTCATATTTTAACACGCCTTTTTCATAATCTACGTATAATCTTATATTCTATGGCAGCCATTTCTGCACGGATGAATGCATAATGACGTACATTAAGAATACATTTAAATACTGTTCCATGTTTTAACAGAAGATAGCACATAAGTTTAAATTTTAAGACACTCATAATCAATTAATTTAGTAGTTTTGGTCTTTGTTTCTGATATATCTAATTTTAATTAATGTTTGAAAAAACGTAACAGAGTTACTTTCGAGACTCTTTGCAAATAATTCCTATGATAGATAACAAAGTTCAACAGAAAAAGGAGGTTTCCATTAAAATATAGAGTGTAAAAAAGGCCAAACTTCTTGCTCTTCTGGGTACGTGCAACATCAAACTGTTATCGATCGCATCGTAACAGGCCCCAGATGTTGCCATTTGCTTAGGCATTCTCTGACGAATGAGACACGAACAGATACAAGTGTGGAGAGTTACCTTCACCGTGCCGTGTTTCTCCGGTAGAGATAGAAATGTACATAATACTTATTTTGCCAACGACATTTCAGTTGAACATTCTTATAATTCACTAAGAGGAAAATCCTGGAAGAACTTACAGAAAAAAACAGTGTTCGTGTTGGCTTTGAATTGAATTGTCTTTTCAGCCTAGTGTCATTCAGTCCAGTCAAATGAAATAGCACGAAGTAGTATGAAATTCCATATTCGCACAATATGCAAATTTTAAATTGTAAATGACGAAATCGAATTCATTAATATTTTCGGATAACATAATGTTGACTTTTCTCAAACATTCTAAGAACTTGAGTATCACTGTACGAATTGTGTGTAACTGCCTGCAACTTGTACGACAACTGTTAAAGATCTTAACTGGTACAGTGGTTCTCCTCGAATTGCAACATTTTATTCTGCCAGCTATCGGATGTAGAATTAATGCAGAGGGGAACAGATGGACTCCAGTTCAGATTCTGATAAAAATAGTCCTTGCATAGATTATTCGTGTCCCGGCACGCCTAATAATGGAACAGACTCAGTCTTGGATTATTATTTTTGTTTACTTTTTGGGCATCTGTTCTCTTTTAGAATAGGCAAATATTAAAGCGTTCGGGTGCTGTGGGCGCAGTGGAAGGTTGTAAGCATGTTCAAACATTTCTCTTTTTTCTATAAAACACAGAGAACAATAATTTGCTGGCTTTAAAATTAGCTTGCAGCATGTACGATAAACATGAAAGAATCATCACAACATTGAAATTTGATAATATAATTTGTCTTCTTTACCAAACTGCGAACATTTGCTAAAAGTTCTCTTTTTATAATTATACATTTAAAGTGATTCTGTATGAGAAGAAAGTTGTAACAAGTATTCAGATTTCTACAAAACAGGGGAACATAACGTTCACATTCCTAAATAGGTCTGTTCCGAAACGTGGCTCATTCAAAGTGTGCTATTTTAAAGAATTCATTAGTGGAACTTAAGTTCGGAATTATCTCTCAAAAGAAATGGCTTGTAATTTTAAAGCAAATGGAACACTATGTTTCCTGGGTGTTCATTAAATGATGGGGTGACAGAGGAATTAACTTTTCATATATGTATGTATACTGTATTATTGTATATACGGTACGCGGATACATATATGTATGGCCTGTATGGAAATTTTGTCTAAAAGTTTAAAATACTGTATTTCTAATGACTGGGAACAGGTGATGCATATATATTTTAATAAGTGTCACCATCAAAGTGTCACTACGTGTTTATGTCTGAAAGCACTTACATGCCGACCTGTAGTCACTTATCCACCCAACATCCGCATTTAGTTCACTTTTAAATTAAATTTGAATGTTACATATCTAATGCCAAGAAATTTTAGAGTTCTCCGTGGAACAAAATTGCAGCAAAGTAATATTTTTCCTCATTTGGCGGGTTTGGCGAGGGAATTGTTGATATTAGGCGAACTTCACCAGCAGATGACATGCAGAGAAGATATAGACACAGTTTCCGTTGTGTCAGCGTTGGATGGATGAGTGGTCTTCATGTTCCAACTGTCCGCTCTTATGTGAGTTTAGATCAGAGGAATATTGTTGTCTTCTCAGAAGAAGAGTTTATTGGGAGGCAAAGATTTTTACGAAGAAAAATCTATACCAAGATGAGAAAAAAATCTCTCTCGTGAAATAGCTTAAAACTAGAAAATCAAGAGAACATACAACAACAACAGACGAATTAATTACAAGTGAAGTCTTGTTCACGTCACGGATTGCTCGCTAACAACTAACAACAGCCATGGCTACTTTCGTCTCTTGAAGTATCCCCATGGTTCCCTGATCGAAATTTTTGTGCCTGCTCAGGCGGTCCAAGGGTCATCACCACCCCGACCAAGGTAAACAAGAATGGCTGCTCGCTGTCTATCACAATTCGAGTTACAGCGTGGAGATGCGCACCTCGGGCTGCTGGTCCGGCGACGTGGCAGGCGACGCACCCGGCGACGTCGGCTCCACCTCCGATCCCGGGTACGAGGCCGGGAGGTTCACCACTACAGACGCGGTCATCGTGGAAGAGGTGGTGGAGTTGGGCTTGCTGATGGCGGGTGCCCCGGCCGCGCTCGCAGTGCCGGCCGTCGCGGCTCCGCCCGCCGAGTTGGTCTGGTTCAGACTGGCCCGCGAGAGGCGGTCGGGCGTCGGCTCACTAGGTGGCGACCGGTTCGACTGCATCCGGATCTGGATGTCGTTGAGCTCCTCCTCGTGGGCAGCCGACTCTGGGGTGGCCCCGCGCTGGTGCTTCTGGGGAACAGACACACACTGTCATCCCGCTCCCCGCCGCAGAGAGAAGCCAACATTGTTTGGGACCCGAACCCTAGTCTTCGACCGTGCAGCAGACAGGCGGATTCCCATGCCGAATTTGGATCTTCGCGTTCAAGATGTTATAATAGGCCTATGTCCTTATCCTTTCTTCTACTTGGGTCTAAGGTGGAGAGTTTCCTTATTTCCCTTCTGATTTCGAGTTATTGAAAGTAACGTACCGCACCTTCACTGGAGACATTCTCAATTTTGCATGTTTTAAGAAGACCTTTGCCTGCTGTGAAGTTCTGATTGAGTATTTAATTTTGCGCGTCACTTGCGGTGAACCTCGTTCTCCAGGGAGCCGCTATGCAGACAACGAGGAAATCTCACAATCGTTATCAAAGATAATTACGCCAGTTGGAAGAACGAGCGAGTCACTTCAATTGGAAGACGCTCCGGAGTTTTCTATCTAATAGAGAAAGACGAGCGAGGCAGAAAACGAAATAGACGAATTACCAAATCTCAAATTTTGTTGAGTGCTTCACTGCCGCGAGCGTATTTCCCCAAACGGCGTCACTAAACCACATATGTATTGCATGTTTTGTAGAGGGTAAGTGACAGTACAAAGAACATATACATATATGAAATAAAGGTATAATGGAGTGCATTGTTAAAGAATGAGTCTCTTATGTTGTATCACTGAGGTAATTAAAATCCGCCCGTCTGCAATATTCGACGTCACGCACGGTAACATAAGTATATTAAACGGAGGTCTCTTTCGTTAAGAATGCGAGAAGGAAAAGAAATCCATATGCAGTTTAGACTTCATGCTGGTCTAGAGCACATTGATGTTACTAGCATTGCATGGCGATGCCTCATCCTTTCTTGGGCAACGTTCACAACACACAATCTAACGTCTTCTGCTCGAGAAACAACTGGCTCCTCTCTTTAGTCCCCCACGTTCTAACGCCCGTGAGTTGTACTGAAAGAGCACAGAGAAGTGGAAACTGCTTCGATTGCCCGCGTGGCGTCTTGCATGCAAGCGAAGAAGTCGTCGAGACCCTAGGGGGAATTCAATTTCACTACTATGACAGGCAGAGTGACTACTCTAGGTCTAGGCGTCTATGTCTAACTCTAGGTACTAGATTCCCCGCATGCTCAACTCGAGAAAGACAGAATAGGAAGAACAGTAGAACGAAAGGCAGAGAGAGAAGGAAAGAACGAAAGTAGACTAAAGTTAAAAGAGACAGTGAAAGAAGAAAGTGTGTTTCGTCTATATCGCATGCTCAGACTCCGCCATGCATCTTCAACAAAAAGCGTCGGTCCGACACAGAAAAAAGAGCCGTGTGTAAAAATTGCAAAAAGATATAACTATTTGATTACCTTGGTTCGTACTTCGATCTTGTCGCTATAGACAAGGACCACGCGGTCCTTGCCCGGGCTGGTAGCCAGGAAGGGGATGCTCTTCGCGACGTCGTCATGCAGAGGATGGGGCGGGCGGGCGGGCGAGCGGGCAGGCCATGCAGTGGCGGGCGGGCATGCGGGCACAGAGAGCACAGCGGTGACGGACGCAGCGGGCGATAGGGAAGACGAGAAGAGAAGAAGAAGTGGGGCAAATCAGAACGAGGCCTCAACAAGACAAGTGCCGTCCATTCCTGCTCCGGTCTGTAGGTCGCCCTGTTCGGCCGAGGAGGCAGGCATATACTGGTTTCCGGCCCGCTGAAATACAGGGACGGGCTGTGAGACAGACGGGCCCGCCACGTGCTGCTGAAAGAGCGACGCATTCACACTCTCGGGAGGGGAGGTGGAGGGAGGGACTGCTGTCCGACTCGATCATGTTCGGGGCGTATTACAATGTTAAAGGTGATAGATATTTAATACCTACCCAAGTTATTAATGAGTAAGAAGAATAACTATTAAACAGTCATAACGGCGGAAGACTGAAGTTCGAACACGTTTCGTTACTCGTCACGCGATTCATTTAGAATTAGGCTCTGTTCACAGTTATTAATTTATTATTAAGTACTTTCAATTAAGTCGCGTGGTGTAAATTCAGTACCACGTTCGCAGCTGGAAAGTATGAAAATGAATGACGGAATTTATGATTTATTGTCGCGATCACGTGATGCAAGAATTTTCGCCACGCTCGGAAAATATATGCAGAACATGAAATGCTTATTTAAACGACAGAGTGAAGCGCAGAGCCTTCAGAGCACTGCGCCATATTGACAGACTATTCTGAATCAAATACTGGAAGTACTATTGAAGATCCAAGCACTGAAATTATTACTCAGTCTTAGTGGTAAGGTAATTGGTAGTGGAAAGCATCGCGGACACTAGTTGTTAACGGTCCACGGTAAGCAGCCGTGCAATACAATCTATCTCTAGTGTTTGGATTCAACTTCTTTCTACCACTACATTCAGGTTAGGTTAGTTTTGTATCAATTTGTTAAATGTTATCCACTACTGTTTTTAAGGGATCTTGATTTTATTGCGTCAGCAAGGATTAAATACATCGTTATTTATTTCTGTACGTTACAACAGGCACATACCAAGCTAGATGTGTGTGCAGATAGTGTTGTGTGCCCTTGAACGCTAAGTTCAGTGCGTTCTACTTGTGGTTGACTACAGGCAAAGAAATGTCAACTCAGAGTGAAATTTCAAATGCGTTAACTCGCAAGTAGGATGAATGATCCAAAGATAACATCAACGACTCCTGTAACCGACAATATGTTCCAAATAATCTGTTCGAAGAGATTTCAAAATCACTAAATTTATTGATATATTGTTTCGAAAGGTAATGTTAAAGAAAAAATAACATTAATTAATTTACCACGCAGTGAAAACAGCTTAATTTGTATGAACTCACCACACGATGAAAATTTTGTGTCAACCCGATTTATCACCAGTTTAATACGAGGTTCAGTGTAGCTGTTTGAAATTTGTATTAAAATGTCATAAAATAAAACACGATTAATTATATTTTTAAATCACATACCTAAACTATTTTACAAGCCGAAATGTAAACTTACTACACTTAGCGTGGCAAGTTGGCAGGATCATTTTCTATCTTGGTTGTCCCTGTATTTGAGAATCTGATTTCCAAAAGTTGTTTCATCCAAATTAAAAAAAAAAAAACTGAGACTTCAGTAGTTTCATATACTATTGCCACACCTGCATCATCTAACATCTTTGTTGTATGGGGGAAGTGGTTTCTTCACTTACATTTTCGCATAAAATGCGACATTGGTTCCAAAAGCTGCTTCATCCATTGCAAATTTTGTAACAGATAGTTGTGTGTATATGCATCTCTTGTAATTTCTTTAAGTACTGATTACAGTCACAGCATTTGTGCTGGAATTTCAGATTTAACTTTCATTTAAAAGACGTAAGAACATTTAAAAACTGGCATCCGTGAAGATGGATCAGGATTTTGAATTATTTTCTGTTCGTTTCTGTTTTTTGTGCATATCGCGTTTGTCAGTTCTTTCGTTCCAGACTGCGGCTTCTCCAGAAGAAGCGCGAATCCTCCCCAGATTCTTCTACAATGCTTTCCTAAGCACGCACTTCATTTTTAGACATTTCCAAAGTTTTTCATGTATGTTTTAATTCAGTCACTGCCACAGTCGTAAACAATATTCTCCGTATTATTTAAAAAATGAACTGATTTGTCTTGCTATAGGCTACTATTAAGTCGAGTTCCAATTTCAAAACAGAGAGCGACGATTCGACTTTTGTGACATACAGCAAATTTGATGAAAAGGAACACACTCCAATTTCCAATTCCTTTACCAATAATAATCGAACCCGAAATTTCGTAACCTATAACTGTGTGGAATGTCAGAGTTAGAAAATGGTGCACAAATAAAAGCGAAAAGTAAAAATAAAACTCAAAATACAGTACAGTCGTTTGAGATTGCAATGCAGATGTCATACTCGATGTCGGGTTATGATGAAGCGTAACGAAGGCAGGGAGCAGCCAAATGTGATGGCTATGAGGCTTTGCACGCCGATACAAATTGTGTACTCTAAACGGCATACAATTCAATTTGTTGTTAAATTTGTCTATAGTTCCCATTATTTCTCGCATAATATAAATAAATATTAAATTAAATCTTCATATAGCACAACACACCTATAGATTTTGATCCAAAGCAAATTATAATCTCTTCCACCAGAAGACTGCAGATGTTTTACGGTCAAACTGGTTGAAGTCCAGAGAGTGGACTGAGCTATTCCATAGTTCTAAGTGGATTCGGTTTCATTAACAGGAGTGCAAATAGGACTGGTCACTGAAGTAAACCAACAAGGCAAAATTAAGATATTTGATGAGCTACAGTCTTTTAACCCAAACGTTCCAAGACCTCAGATGACGAGCCGGACTCAGTTATTCCTTGGATTTTAAGAAAGGTAACAATACAGACTTCTTATCTGTTGCTAGAGACAAATATAAGTTTTGAGTCATTATCAAACATTATTCTATTACTTGTAACAATACCTAACATATTTCAATACAGTTGTATGCCAGTTCAAAAAAAAATTACAATATTTTATAATCCATTCAATACTTAGCTGGACTATTGTTTTAAATCTTATGATTGATCTGCCATTTAAATTATTGTTACGTGCACTTAATTGTATAACATTTGCTCATTTATGTTCTTCTTCTTCTTCTTCTTCTTCTTATGTTCTTGAAAGGCTTCAAGATTTAAAACAAAATGAGATATGTTCCCCTTCACATTGGATGTGTTGCTGTTACATATGAGTAGTTTTGAGAAAGTAGACGAAATTATAATTAGAATTTTTCCCGTTAGAGGAGGCTTAAGACCAGATGGAACACCAAGGAAAGCAACAGTAGAAAATTATATGTTTTGTTCCTAGTAATTGAGAATAGAATTAGTTAAAAATAGTCTTCCTAAATTTGTTTGTCACAAAAGAAATTGGATGAAGAAATTTCAACAGAATAACAAGAGTCGAGTTAGTCAATTCGGTAAAATTATCCTGTTACATAAGGCGCAATGTGACAGGCTTGCCGTAAGAAGCATAATGGCCTAGGAGACAGCTGAAAACTCCCTTATGTTCTGGAAAGTGTCGCCGTGGAACAATAAATAATGCAATTCGTACATTTTAAAAAATTGATGGAAGATGGTCACATTCATTCTGTTGGCCTTGTGAATGGGAGTTGATATTAGCTCTGTACTCGGGATCTTCGTGTGACGTGGTAGACATCTTTATATGTGTCCTGTCTACACTTTCTTCATCATCGAAAGGCATTCCTGAGTGGAAAACAGCCACTCCGAAGAAGTCAAAAGTCTGGTATGCATTTTGATGAACGTTTTATTACTTATTGCCTTTTCGAAGAAGTTCAACGAATTATTTTCGGGCAGGAACAGAAAACGATTCAGCAGGATAACCCTTGCTAAATATATAGAGAATTTATATTACCATTTATATTTCTTGTATGTAGATGCAACTACACCCGAACACGAGCCTTGCTCATATGGGTGTTCTGATTCTTCTTATCTTCTGCGTAATTTAATATATTAAATATCAAATGTGACAGCAGTGATAATTGAATGTGGAGAAACAGACTCTGAATGTTTGTAGGAATAAGTACTCGTACAAATTCTACAAATTTATTATTAAAATGCGATTCATATTTTTTATACATTTTATATTTTCTAACATGCATATAAAACATAAAAATGCATATTTGAGACCCATTATGTATCTCGAAATTCATAGAAGATGCGAAAACGAATGGCAATTAAGAAATGTGCTGTTAGTCTGAAGTAGTAAATTGTACGATCGTTTCTGAAACTGACAACGCGAGAATATATACATTGAAATTTATGTCACATTTTCCTGTTAATTCTGTATATTCCCTTACTTTAATTTGTTATTTAATATTATTTGAACGTCATTTTATTAAGCTGAACATATATATATATATATATATAATAATAATGATAATAAAGTGACAACACAATAGCTATGCATATCAGAAAGTCGAAGTAAATGGCGTGACAATACACCTCAGAGTGTAAATACCCACACAGTACTGGTACACTTTTAAGTAAGATTTGGATTACTGTCACGTCTCTACAGCGGAGATGAACACGTCTGAAGTGAGAAAGCGAGAGAGAACATGTCTTCCAAACTATCGGACGTTCACGTGTTTGAAAGTTCTAAAGCTGTCCCACATATAGCAGCGAACGGAAGAATAAAATAAACAGTCTAGGAGTATCGTGGACGCAGTTTAATTAATCAATTGCCGATCGGAAAATAATATTTATTTTTATGTAAGCAATAATTATTAACATAGACCCTACTAGTATTGAAGAAGGTACGCGGCGGACATATTTTCTGATCGAATACATCCCAAATCCTGTTTGCTGCACATGAAACGATTACAAGTAAAAGGAAAATATATAGCAAATTCTCACTAACAGAATCGACCTACGTTAATAAAGATTAATATTCTGCAACGAGTTTAAAATTGCGAGTTATTGGAAGGTTTATTTACAACGCTTCTGTATGGTGTTTTACCTTTTGCTGTATTAGTCAGTTTTAAACGTATCGGATTAGGCGCGCACATGATTAAGTCCTGTGGTGTGAAATTACAAATCCATCCACGTAAATGAATTCTAAGCCGAGATCAAGAGTTTCACATAATTTCTAAACAACGCCTCTTCTTTTATACCTATATGTAGGCCTATTGAAATGATACCGAGGCACCGAAACGAATTTAAGAACCAAACATTTAATTTTGTTTACTACTGATTCAGACTCACCCATAGCTATACATTTCTTTCGCAGTCACCACGTAAATAACATTACCTGGATCTGTGTGTGTGTGTGTGTATGTGTGTGTGCTACTACCTTTTAGTGTTGGGTGTTCTTGTTGACTGAATGATCTGCCAAGTGTTGAGAAGGGGAGCAGGTTTGAGGGAAAGGAAATATACAACTAGCAAGCATGTCTTCTTTTTCTCACTAGAGCTACCAGTTAACAGACACTCTAAGCCAATATTGCATTTACAATATGTGTGCTTTTTTTCCTCATGTGAAATATAGAATCACTCATTAATAATGTACCTTAAATATAATGAAAATGGAAAAAAAAAAAAAAAAAAGCATGGACAACCATTACCATTATGACAGAATCTCGATTACATTTCAAAATGTAGAGATAAAGTCTAAACCTAGAGAACTAGAATCATATTTACATGGTGAACTACGCTCGGAGTAAAGTTGTATCCTAATTAGGAAAGAGGCTTTTCATTTAATAGGAAATATTTATTCAGACTGAACTGAAAGCTGGACTGTCAGAAGCCGAGTAATTGTGGTCAAGCAAAAATCATCTTGCTTCTTCTTCTCCTCCTTCTCCTTCTCCTCCTCCTCCTCCTTCTTCTCCTCCTCCTCCTCCTTCTTCTTCTCCTCCTCCTTCTTCTCCTCCTCCTTCTTCTTCTTCTTCTTCTTCTTCTTCTCCTCTTTCAGATGTATTTCTTTCACAATAATTAAATAACCCTGATGTCAAACAAGATATTATTTAATAATTGCTGTAACTGTTGCACATTTTAGACCAAAGTCTTCAGATTTAGCTACAGGATTGAGATGTCGCTGCAGGGGTGAGTCGAAATAATATACTCAACAGTCAATTTTTCTTTCCTTTGTGTAAAAAAATTAATGCTATTGTGATTCACTGGCAATTTTACTGCGCGGAGGACACGTTTACGAACCGCCAGCAGAGAGCAGAGAGCAGTTAGGCCTGCAGCTTGTGCACCTGTCTATTATGTCCATTTCATCACAATGAATTTGTGTTCCGTAATTCAAGTATTTGATTGAATGCATGTTTTGACTTCAAATATAAAACAGGAAAAGAAATCTACTTCATTTACGAGATAATGAAAAATAACTGTCGTTGAATTTCCCCTGGATAAGCTCGGAGTGTGTTCACATTGGTACGACCACGAGCGAACAATGATTAACAGCAGGTAAATAAATTCATACATGCTGATATTTGTAGTTTCTCATAAGCAGGCCGCTGATGGAACTATCTTCGCCCCTTTCTGAATTCTCGCTAGACAGGAGGAATGTCCGGCATGTTTTAAATTGATTTAAAATGTTTTATTTAACGACGCTCGCAACTGCCGAGGTTATATCAGTGTCGCCGTTGTGCCGAAATTTTGTCCCGTAGCTTTTACATGCCAGTAATTCTACTGACATGAGCCTGTCGCATTTAAGCACACTTAAATGCCATCGACCTGGGCCGGATCGAACTCGCAACCTCGAGCACAGAAGGCCAGCGCTGTCCGGCATGTTATCGATAAATAGAATCACACAGAAAATTCTATCTTACGATATCCAAGTATCAGCAACGCATTGAAAAGTCCAATTTACACGAAGGAGCTCAAAGGAACAAGATGAGAGAAATTTCTCTTTGCATACTGTCTTAAATTATTGCAAAGCGTTGAGGTTGTACTTGTACACTTCAGTCTATATATTCCCACGAATGTAAAAAAGCAGACGTTGTGAGATCGGATAGCGATTTCAAATTTCGTTTACAGTATCTTCTCTTCTGTTAGCAATTTAAGTCGTTGTCTAATCTAGACACGCGACATTCCGTTTTCTTTAAAACAGTGGTCTTCATGTCACAAACGGTTGTATGAGATGTTCTTCGTCCATGTATGACTGCATGATCATATTAGTGCCAGGTTAGCACAAGCAATTTCTTTTATGTACAGTAAATGTACTCACAAGATGGAGATATTTCTTAAATCTATTTTCCATGTGTGTCTTATTGCTGAAAGATGTCGCCATGAGGCAGATGCAGTCTGGGGGTACATCTTGCGGAGCGGCGCGGCAAACAGCTAGTATTCAAAGTTAATATACAGAACTGTTAAATAATTAAACCTGACTCGCATAGAAATAAGAATCGAGTTTAAGATTATGATAGTTGCCTTGTTAATTCATCCACTTCGGTTACGTTTCTTCCTGAAAAGCAATAAATCAAAGTTACTAAAGCTTTTTTCTTCCAACTATAATGGAAATAATGCGATGGTATTTGAAACAGAGAATCAGATTTAAAACTATAAATATTTTGATCTTCGGGTCCTCATACTGGAAGCTATTAGTCGTTGTAGAAGAAAATGTTTGTACCTAATAACTGTACCCATTTTTAAGAAAGGAGACAATACTAACTGTAGTAACTTTCGAGGAATATCACTTTTGTTGAAGTCGTACAAGATTTTGTCCAATATTCTTTTCAGAAGATTAAATCCATATGTAGATGAAATTATTGGGAATCATCAGTGCGGTTTTAGGCGTAATAGATCGAATAATGATCAGATTTTTTTGTATTCGACAGATATTGGAAAAAGAATGGCAGTTTAAGGATACAGTACATTAGTTATTCATTGATTTCAAAAAAGGCATATGACTCGGTTAAGAGAGAAGTTTCATATAATATTGTTATTGACGTTGATATTCCCAAGAAACTAGTTCGATTAATTAAAATATGTCTCAGAGAAACTTACAGCAGAGTCCGTACAGGCCAGTTTCTAACTGATGCTTTTCCAATTCACTGCAGGCTAAAGCAAGGAGATGCACTATCACCTTTACTTTTTAACTTCGCTCTAAAATATGCCATTAGAAACGTCCAGAATAACACAGAGGTTTTGGAATTGAACGGGTTACATCAGCTTCTTGTCTATGCGGATGGCGTGAATACGTTAGGAGAAAATCCACAAACGATTAGAGAAAACATGGAAATTTTACTTGAAGCAAGTAAAGCGATTGGCTGGGAAGTAAATCCCGAAAAGACAAAGTGTATGATTGTCTCGTGATCAGAATATTGTACGAAATGGAAATATAAAAATTGGAGATTTATCCTCCGATGAGGTGGAAAAATTCAAATATCTTGGAGCAAGAGTAACAAATATAAATGGCACTAGGGAGGAAATTAAACGCAGAATATATATGGCAAATGAATGTTATTATTCGGTTGAGAAGCTTTTGTCATCTAGTCTGCTGTCAAAAAATCTGAAAGTTAGAATTTATAAAACAGTTATATTACCGGTTGTTCTGCATGGTTGTGAAACTTGGACTCTCACTTTGAGAGAGGAACAGAGATTAAGGATATTTGAGAATAAGTTTCTTAGGAAAATATTTGGAGCTAAGTGGAATGAAGTTACGGGAGAATGGAGAAAGTTACACAACGCAGAACTGCACGCATTGTATCGTATTCATCTGACATAATTAGGAACATTAAATCCAGACGTTTGAGATGGGCAGGACATGTAGCACGTATGGGCGAATCCAGAAATGCATATGGTGTGTTAGTTGAGAGGCCGGAGGGAAAAAGGCCTTTGGGAGGCCGAGACGTAGGTGGGAGGATAATAATAAAATGGATTTGAGGAAGATGCTGTATGTTAAAGACTGCATTAATCTTGCACAGGATAGGAACCGATGGGGGGCTTATGTGAGGGCAGCAATGAACCTGCAATTTCCTTGAAAGCCATTTGTAAATAAGTAAAAAAAAATGTTGACCGTTATATTGCTCGGCTTTACAAAAAAATGAAATTAAATTTTTATTGGGTGATATTGTAAGGATTTCTTTTGACATCATTTCCGCAATTCTGATGTTTGAGTAATCCCAGATTTTGTTAACGAGTGTCACCTCCTTGTTTAGATCGCTACATAAAATATTTCTCTCATATAAGTCTGGATCCATAGACAAGGACAATGTCTAGTGGGAATACTGATTTCTCCTTACCACGCAGTCGGCTGTGAAATCGGGTCCCTGTATCACCTTGGGACAAAGCACCCAGTGAATGCTGGGGTTCATTTTCTACGGGAAGCTGAACTCAGATTAAAGAAGAAATAAACCTAGTCTCTCAGGTTTGTAATGTATCTTGTGCAATTCTATTTAAAGTTGCAGATTAGTAATAGAGATTGAGCTTGTACCATATTCGAATTGATATCTTTATTTTCGGAAATGGAAACAAATATGCAGTTTGCTATGCACACAGGATACTTGGCTCCTTACAGCAGCAGCAACCCGAGGTCCATGCAAACGATGAGACAATACGTCCATATTCCATTTCTATTTTCTTTCTGGTTTATAAATTAATATGAATGCACACATACTGTGTAGATGCAATATTCGCTCTAGTTCAAACTACCAACAATGTCTGTTAATAAGTCCGACTCTGTAGTTTCCTGAAAACAGAACAAATTACGGATGTGGACACTGCTGCTATGAGTAAATGTGGATTTGCATGATCACGTTTGTACAATATGTTAAGTTAGAAGTTAGGTAACGTAGTGAAGACATTCCCAGAGTACACACAAGAAAATAAATGATATATTGTGTGCAACGACTGAAACAAGTGTACACCGTCCGTTAAGCATAGGTCTCTCGAAATGGAAGAAAATTCACACCATTTTAAGTGGTATTCGTTTAACACTGTAATATATAATTACATTCTCAGCATTATTTATTTATTTTGCAGATTTTGTTGGTGGCTACCACAAGTTTGAAATATTGTCTACATTGAAAATGTGTCTTGTAGAACTCTGAAATAAGGAATATCAATTTCAAATTCATGTTTACAAACCAATTCTTCACAATTTTATTTCTCTGTTGTGTTGAGAAAGTTACAGTGTGCTCCTTCCAACCATTACTTTGAATTTGGTACAAAGTAAATAATATGAACATATAATTTACATGCCGAAGTAGCGTTAGTTTTCAGAACACTAAAAAGTGAGCTTGGAGCGTGAGGATAAGACTCAATCTTTGATACGGATTATTATTCACGACACCTTTAAACACGCGCAGAATTTTTAAGATTGCTAGAAAACAAAAATGGAAGTCCAGTGTAACATCATACTTGCGAGACTTGTAAATGCAACAATGACATTAATAAACTGCAAGTAGATACCGTGTCGTGTGATAATGAGAATAAAGTTATCGGTAATTTTAAAATCTGAAAGCGTTGTGAATCGCTCCACAGTGTATCAAAATTTCGCGACTGAAAGCAGATTAAGAATTTATATATTTTTTTGCCGAAATGCAGCAGCACACCGAGTTTGATACAATAAACGCAATTAAATGTAACAATTAAAATGATAATTTATTTCTTTAGTCTTGAGAAAAGCGAGGAAGTGTTTATGTCGCATGGATAAACGTAACACAATTGTGCAACAAGTATGTGTAAATCGGCATTAGCCTATTTCGCCCCATACCATTCACGAGGTATAGCTACGGCGTATTTGGGTACTCCACCGTGTGCCGAAACTTGACATATCCGACGTTTCGAAACTACACAGGCCTTCAGGGATATGCTGTAGCCCTACGACCTGGAAGGGGACCAGTCAGGTCTTGCCATATTCCTCCGAAAATGGAATCTGTGACAATTGCGAAATGTTTCTGATCGCAGGCGCAGTAGTATCAAGTGTGATTAGAATGGGGCACTGCGACCTTTTACGTTCCAAGCTTGGCGCATTCCCAAACCCACACCGGCTGACTACACTGAGGTTTCGAGCAAGTCGGCCCACTCGTTCCCAGGCGAGCCGGCGTTCAGCGAATGCTGTGGAATGACGACAGAATGGACATAAGTGTCGCTAAGGACTTTTCAACGAAAATTCTAGACCTTAGAATGTAACTAAGGATTCTATTAGAGCGAGAATCACTTTCATTTCCCTGCAGCTTTGCAAGCACTATTAATCACGTATCAGCAGTTAAATGACTTTTATATGAAGGTGTGAAGTGCTCAATATTTCGGTCGGCATCGCAAAGCACTGTGCTGCTGGTACAGACGTGTTATATTTTTCCGGCTAAAGCAGCTTTAACTTCCGCGAGTACGTTCATGCCACGCAGGACAACACCAAGCCGCAGCTGTTGTTGAACTCTTCCGACATGTCCCACAAGGGAATATTTCATATCTTATTCACTTATAAGGAAAGTTCATGAATGAATTTCATGTTTGTGTTAGAAATGAGAGCAGAATGAACTGTAGAAAAAGTATTTTAAACCGTCAATTTCTAAAACATGGCATACTATTTGAAGCTAATAATTCTTCTTTGAAAAGGATCCTGCAATTCAGGAAACTATCCATGTGAAACATGTTGCAAAATGAGTGTTTCCCGCTAATAAATTAATATTACAAAATTTTGATTACTGACAGGTAAATGCATTTCTTTGTTCCCGCGAAGTAACATAAAATAATTTATCGTTAGTTTTCGGAAAGTAGGCCTATTCTGAAAGTCATTCCAGTAACTTGTCATGTAGTTATAACTGTGTAAAGAATTTTCCATTCAAATTCTTTAACTATTCTCCCATAACTTGCATACGTGTAAACTTACTACACGTGTCATCATACAAATATCAGACTCCAAAATTGATATAATTTAATTCTATCTTTGTTCAATAGACAATTTCCAAGACACGGAAGTATTTTCTTTCTGAAAAGTAATAAATCCAATGTATCTCGTGCGTATGGAATTCAAATGGGAATAAAAAAAATATTAGATAAATATATAGGGTGAACCAAAATTTCATGCCATTAATTTCAAGGAGCCATTCTTTGAGACATTTCAAACAAAATGTTTTATATAATTTTTCTCGTTTGTGCTTATTTTCGAGAAAAAAATTATATGAAACATTTCATAGCGTATTTTGAGAAATCTATTGAATTAATTCCCAATATGCTCAGTCAATTTAAGAGAGCATTGTATTATGATAAAGAATGAGTGAAGGAAATATTGTTTTGTCCTTCACATGTGCAGAAATTTAATCCAAACAAATGTAAGTTTTCGTTCTGGAAAGGAATTTTAAAACCTGATGCACTGTGACAACGCCGTAAAGATGCCTGGACAGATGAAGCTAGTGCATGCTTTTAAATATGTCTCGGGAAATTTGATTTTTCGTATGTAATTTACTTAAAAAATTAAAGCAGGAGGAAACTATTTTCCACTGGATGAAGAAAATGCTCGTAGTGCAAGAAACGGAGATTTTTTAAATAATTAATTACATATGTATTAAGGCTGGTTGAGTGGAAGAGAAGGCCTTATGGCCTTAACTCTGCCAGCGAAAATAAAACATTATTATTATTATTATTATTATTATTATTATTATTATTATTATGTATAATTCAATATAAGCTTTTCTTATGGCTGTATTCATCGAATATTTATTTAAAATTAAATTGAAGAGTTTAAAAAATAATATTTTTTGTGCATCAGTAATACAAACTGTCTTTATCGTTAGTAAAGATCGTGCATAATATGCCGCATGATCGTACTAGTGCCGTAAAAATATTACCATGCCAACTAAAACGTCATGATTTTTAATAAGAAGGTATGACTTGTATCATAAATTTAACATTATGAAACGATTGGCCAATGCTATAATATCATTGTTCCATAGTAATCTCTTTTTTCATAGACCATGACAAACTACCCATCATTACAAATCTGATGTTATTTCTTTAGTAATATTGTTTTATAATGCTGTCGTATAAGAAAATAGCGTACGAAACTCTTTTATAATGTTACACAATTATTACATTCGTAAAAGATATGGAACTCACTACGTTCGTTTCATAATATTTACTCATGCAATAAACTATAACATTATAAACTTGTTTCATAATATTACAATTTTAATTTTATTCGTTACTTTAACGTAAAATAAGCATATCATATTTTTATTTTTTTCCTTTAGAATTTCAAATGTTTAAATTTTTTTGTAACTTGAAATATGCGTCATTATTGTTCACAATCTCTAGAATATTCAATTGAAATGGGAGTGTAGAAATATTTCTTAATCTTATCCATTTAGTTTGAAATAAGCTTCTCTTATAGTCTGTGTTCTCTGAACATTTAATTAAATTTAGGTTGTAGAGTTTATTTTAAATTTTCCAACATTTTGTTTAACGTGAAATGAGCATTGTTCATTTTCCGTTGTCTGACACAGTTTAAACACAAAGATTAAACTGTGTATCATCTGTACTTTTTCTTACGAGTTTGAAAACAATGTACATGGCAATGACGTTCAACAAGCCAGGTGAAGGGGTTGTTCAGAGCAACACAGCTTAATATGTACTGCCTGCTGGTTGCAGTGTTGCAAGATCTCATAATTAATGTATTTTAAAATGTTCGTTTTTCTGGAATGCTATTAAAACTCAGCAACACGGTATTTGACTGTTTTGTTGCTCCTTACCGAAGGAATCACCATCAGAATTAATGATATTACTTACGGTTCATTCTGTATATAGCACAACGTATAACTTTGCCTGCCTAACAAAAGTGGAGTTAGGAAGAAAAAGACTTTTGTTCCCAGCGTCACGACGTCCAGGTATCCCTTACTGACAATGTGTTGAATCATTTTGTAATATTATTTTCCTGCTCCTCCCGTCTATGCGATTTAACAAGTTAATACGCTAAATTTCGATGTTAATCAACTACAGACAGAAGTTTTGCTAATTACTTTATGATAATTTGTTCAGAATACATCAATAAAGCCATTAATTAGCTGTTTAAATAGGAATTATATTCCTGAAGCAGTGCATTTAATTCCTTGATGACAGCTTCAGAAACACAGTGTGATCATATTCGGTGAATGTTCCTGGACAGAGTGACTTTCATTGTAATGTTGTAATTTTAAAACTGTATTAGAAACTGAGGAATGGAGGAAGTTCATTACAACGTTGCAATCGTATAGAAATTTGACACAGGAGGATGTATTTACATTTAAAATATTTATGCTATGTACAAAAGGATCTACGAAGTATTACAAGTTTTATACTGTAAGCTGGTTTACAGGAATCACCCCCTCTCACTCATTCTCTCTCTCTCCTTCCTTCCCAAAGGATCCATATCTTAACACTGAAGGCAAGATATTCATGCAGTTAGTTCAATAAACGGCCGTGAGGTGTCAGAAGCATACACACATTCAACGAATATTTTCTTTTAGATTATTTAATACCAAAGTTGTCTTTTCACAGCAGCAGCAAACATATAAATGTGTGACCGGAGGGGTAAAGAGACAAACGTGCATGTTAGCCCACATTTACATCATCTATTAACATCAATATATAAGCCTTTATTACAACAATTAACACTTCTGAAAAACAGGCAATGGACGGCAGGAGTAGTCGAGAAACGAGAAGCAGAGAGAAGATGGTCGAATGTGCAGCCTGGCAATGAGAAAAGAGAAAGAGTGTGAAAAAGAGTAGCAGAATATGATGACGCGGAGCACGGCACGGCACGGCGCTGTCTACCGGCGGGCGACCTGTTAGCAAATCAAATATGTCCTCTAATATAACGTTTAAATAAGGAATACGATCTTGGAAAAGAAACGTGGCTGTAACAAGAGAAACTGTAAACAGTGACACGGCAGCTGCTCTGCTCTCAGCACCCTAATTACACAATTATTTTGATGACCAATCGCCCACTGAAACAAAATACAATGTTATGAATATAGCAAGTGATCATGAAAAGCCCTAACCAATTCAGTCAAATATACACAAGTTACATTACTTTAAAATAGACAAACACGACCCATAAAATCTGTAACATTTAATACATAGTTGTAATTAAAATTAATTAAATATGAAATCTGTTACTGGCAAGAAAGTAGAAAACATATACATATAATTCATTTAATATATGAACAAGATAAACAACAGATATCATAACAAAGCTGAAAAAGCCACAAGAGTTAGAGAATAAGACAGACGAACATCTCAGTTAAAGGTGGAGCTTCGATTGAATGCGGAGAAACGAAAGAACACGCCTTAAGGAAGAGAGATAGATGGGACGTTATTTATACCCATAAGTCAAGCGTCGAGCGTGGACACAACGGTCATTTTGATTCAACACGTGCATCTAAACAAAAATTTGTTTAATTGAATATTTTATGCCGCGTGCTAACTCATGTCATGTAGCTTAGTAAGTAAAAATTCTTGTTCCTATATCTACTATAAAACGCTCAGCAGGAATACATTATCTCTCTTCTTTCTTTGAAGAAGCGACATTTAATATATAAACAGAAATAAATTAAATCAAATTAAATATTTAATTAAAGAGTTACAAAAAGAACGATTTACAAACAATATACCTAAATATCAAAATGTAAAATACAAAATCACATTATGTATGTCTTCATCCTGACATTCCAAAACGCAAGATTAAGAAATGTGAAAAAAAAATTATGGTTTATTTAACGACACTCGCAACTGGCGAGGTTATATCAGCGTCGGTTTATTACATATTTGTTTAGTGATATAACGATACTATCTATTACTTATTTGCATCAACCGCGACATATTCGGATTTCAAAGAAGACAAACTAGTATGTGTATTATTATTATTATTATTATTATTATTATTATTATTATTATTATTATTATTATTATTATTATTATTTATAGCTCTAATTTTAGGAAACAATTAATCATGATTCTCTTTTTAAATAATTATTAACGTTAAGGTTATATTGTATTGTTTGTAATATATTTGTAATTTTGAATAGGATATTAACAAATTGCGATTTCGTTTCTCAAATTAATGATTAGGAATATACTCGCATTTTGTACGAGCTCTCATTACAGTAGGTCTACTATAAAATTTATACTCATATAGGCTAATTATTTACAATTTCATTCTTTTTATTACTGTCTGTAAAACAATTAGATATAGGTGCGCTTTAGCGATGTGCTATATGTTGTATTTTTTGTCCCAGATGCTCCCCTGCCACCACCGGAACACTTGTACATGTTCCGTTTCGTAAATGATCACCGAACCGAGGCAGGCCATTTACCGTGGTGTCGCACATGACTTATGGGATATATTGTGTAAGCACGAATCAGGGAGTATGGCAAAATGGGAAATTAGAGAAAATAAGAAAAATACGGATAGAAGACAGAAGAAAATATTAAAGAGAGCTAGAATAGGGGACAGCAGAAAGAAGAAAACTGAATTTTCAAAACGAAAGAGAAATAATTAAAGTAAAATAAGGAACTATCTCTCACCAAGTAAGGAACATTTGCATTTTAAATCACATATTCGCGAGATCGAGTCGTTTCGCTTCACTTAAAGTTGAATATCGTCCCGAATTGTATAAAAGAAGAGTTTCCATTTGAAAGAAGCTCTGTTTCCTAGTTAGACCAGGTGGGTAGTGGAACTGAAGTTACATCACAGTAGGCGAAATAATTGAAGTTGTCCCTGATTACAGAAAAATAAAAAGACAGTCATTTCCAACATGTACCAGGCACATATAGCCTACAACTACAGGACTCTAAAGACTAAACGCATGCCTTCCATCCACACCACGTGTCGTTCACCCATAGGTAAGAAAAGTGCATTTGGAAATGACCCACGTTAATGAAAATCAAGACAAACATAAATATGAGTTAATTCGGATTTATTAGAAAGAAAAGCATAAGAAAAAAATATATAATACAGAGGGTGACAGAAAGTAGTAAGAATAGAACTGGAGACAAGTAGAAGAGGTACAGACAGAGAAAGGGAAGAGAGTCCATACAAAGAAAGTAAGTCCCTATTTTTACTTCGTCGTCCTACCGCATGAAAGTTAGAGGTTTATACTGTATATCGCGACATGGAGGCTTACCTTTCTAAGTTACAGTTTAACTTGCTGTACAATGCAATTTCTGTTAGTTGACACGTCCCTCATTGCAACGTTTAGTTTTTAATTATGGTATTATTTATAATGTTCAAAGCTTGTGATGACATTCATAAGCAGTGAAAGCATTTATAGAGTTGGTTAGGGAATATGAAATTGTGAAGAATGCACCATACCGGTACCCACAGTTTAGCAATAGCCTAACTCCTTGGTTCAAGTCCCGGGAAATAAATCGGATCATAATATCTACAGTGTAACCAGATGGAGAATGTGAACGAAATATATAACGTCGTTAAGCTCTTGCTTCTATTTCCCAAATTTAAATCACAAATTATTCTGAGTCATGAAATATGTAATGCCCAACTCTTCGCAACTAGCTAAATATAGGCCTATTACTCGTACATTGATCTTAATGCGATGGGAGCTTAAGAGTTTTAGTAACGGATTATGCCCAGAAATTGTTAAACAAACATCCATTCATTAAAATTTAAGTTTCGCAAATTTAAGTGCAATATTAATCATCACATCTTAGACAAAGTTACTAATAAACACTGTATTAAGAATTTACTTTGTGCACGTATGGAGCAATAATTTTACACAAAGCAAACGTTAACATATTTATTTGAATTACACATACTAGCAAATAGTATTCATATTTAGTTACACTCTGACTATTAAGAAGGATTTATATTTAAGGAAACATGGAAGACAAGTACCACATGAAGCGAAAATGTAACCAATCGGGATGTGAATTAATTACAATATTTAATAAGATCAATCTGTTCAATTACAAATTATGACGGTTAATATTCCCGCTTAAATGTTAATTACCTCATCCTTATTCCACATATGAAATTGTTACTCAAGTGCAAACAATTTCAGTTTATTTTAGAGCCAGTTAGTGTGAATCAAACACAGTGATTACGAGATCTTTTAATATGAAGCAGTCAGTTTAATAGATTAATACACGGAATTAGTCTATATTAAAAACTATTTCTCGGAAATTACAAGAAATAAAAACATCAAGTGCTTAAAACAAATGAGTACATTCTCCAGTTATTAATTAAATCATCAGATGAATAATATTATACTGTCGATTACTATTACTATACTGCATCTTCCCCAAATAGTCTTATAATGAGAAGATTCAAACTCATTCTTATAGTTACTTTCAAGCTTAAATCAACGTCAAGTGTAAACTGCTTAGATGCCATGTAAGCACTGCGCTGTGCTGAGAACACCAAGCGGAGGTAAGAATTGTGGTTCGTTTATTCATGTGCCTTCATTAAATCGTGAATGGCAAATGTAATTCCAATACAAATAATTGAAAATTAGCTTGAATCGTGTTTTAGTCAATTTCTAATACGAAACAACACAAAAAATCTGTAGATCAGTGATGACCAACTCCTGCCCTTCGTGCAAGAGCACCCTACGCTGCACACGAGCAGATCCAAAGACACTGGAGGAGTAGACAGGCTACTGTAGCCACTCCTTCCTATCAGGCTACACATACTCTATTCTGTACTGTGTGAGAATATTATGTACTGTCATTAGTTACATAAATAAAATAGCATGGCACCTAATATTATATTTGTGGATGATATATCCAAATACATTGAGAAACTGTTAACACATGTAATTACCAATCTTTATTGCAGATATTAATGTATAGGCTATGGCATAATTGTAATTGCATCACATGATATACACAGTCTTGTTACCTGGATTACTAAATAATTTTGCATTGCATATTAAAAATGCAGCTTCATAGGTTTTCATAGAACATCTATACAACCAAATGTTCAATACAGTATGAATTCTGAAAATTTCACCTGTGTTTTTTTCTAGTAAACATCTAGATTTAATCTTTACATATAATTTAAAATTTCAAAACCACATTAAAGAGATCGTAGATGAAAGTATATGGGCAACCAAAATTTATTTTTCGTAATTCCTAAGATATTTTAAGGATTACATGTTTAGCAATTACTTTATATGCCTAAGGTTTAATTTGTAGAAATTTTGAATTTTTAAATTGTGTGGTCACATGTAGCCCAAATAAAATAATATTATTTACTGTATATGGAAAAAATAATAAGAAACATTTCCTTCAATATGTTTTTTAAGAAATTAAATAACCTATGGTAAATGTGCTTTAAATATGTATTGACATTACTTATAAAGGAATTCAATTATGTAGGCCTAACTGCAATATTGGTGGCGCAACATTTATTAATTTTATACAATTAGACTACAGCATATTGCCATTTTAAAATCAACAGTATTGACATTAAAATGCTCACTTTTAATACAAATGTATTACTTACTTGCTTATGGCTTTTAAGGAACCCGGAGGTTCATTGCCGCTCTCACATAAGCCCGCTCTGTGCAGGATTAATCCAGTCTCTATCATCATATCTACCTCCCTTAAATCCATATTAATATTATCCTCCCATCTATTCTCGGCCTCCCCAAAGGTCTTTTTCCCAACTAACACTCCATATGCATTTCTGAATTCGCCCAGCATATTTAATTCCCTATCTTCTGGATTTTTGGCTCATCGTTACAGCGTAGTCTACAGAAAACTGTTGTGAGCTTCTGTACACACCATTTGATTAATATTTATATTATAATTTGTAATTTTAAGCAGGCAGAATTAATGGGTTTGTGCCCTTTGTTTTGTGTTATACAGCACAATTTGGCATAATTGTGCCAACTGTAAGTTGAATTTATTCCTGTTGTTGGCAGTATAAATAAATAAAATCTTTGCAGTGTTCAGTCTGTTATAATAATCTAGGCTATACATAAAGTTTACATTAATTCTTTTCGTACTTTACCTTAATTGGTTAATTATATGAAACCTACTGCAATATAAGGCTTAAATGTTAATTGGAAATTGATCATGAGCATTCAGACTCCAAACCGGCTTCAAGTTGTCGCATGGCAAATGTTTTCTCTTATCCCTCCAATATCTTTGGACTCATACTCACGGCTTGCTGCGGATAAGCAATAGTATTCTGATTTGCAGCAATATTTAATTAGCCTAACGATTATTCTGAATACGAATTTTAAATTCGAAAACGAGATCTGTAAGTGATTTATACATTATCAAAATATAAGTAAGCATTACTGAGTATTCGGAATTGTTTAAATAAAGTGCAACTGAAATACGAGTGTATTTAGTCTACAATATTTCATTGTCTAATGTAAACGTCGATATTGGCATTTATATCCCACAACATTATCATTACTTGTGAATTGAATTTAAAATTCAGTTTGTGTATTAACATGAAACAGTAAGAGTGATTGCAAATACTTAAAAACCACTATTATTATTTTTACAATTATAGTTGTTATTATACTTCTTATTCTTCTTCATAGTTTTATATTTTAAAGTTACTTATAACGTAAATATTTCAAATTATATTCTAGGGTGAGTTTAGTTTTGTGATTATATTCAACTTGCAGATCGTTTGCAATGTAGAACATGTACACGCTCCGAATATCTTAACGTTACGTTTGAGTTCCATAATAATTTCAAACTAAATAAAATCATTCCATAAAATTAATATTTTACATTATGCATTGCTCATGAAGTGTTGGAAAATTCCAGGGAAATGGTCATACATGTAATTACAGATGCAGTGTCAATCTCAAGTAACATACCTTATAACGATATAAACCACAAACACAGTAGGGTGAAGAAAGACAAACAAAGTGAACTGGAACTTAATTTAAATTAAACAAACAAGTAAATTACAACATAAATAGCTTAGATACATTCGTGAAGTTCTTGGGCATTCTTGAAAACCTCTATCCTTCTTTTATTGTAGGCCTACTTGGGTACACAGTTTGGAGTTTACTAGCATTTGCACTTACAACGTTGACTGTGTACAAATGACTTTGATGCTCAAATACAATATCTATTTCTTAGTAGTTCACTCTTTATACAAATGTTAACTGAAATTTGCAAAACTTCAGGGCATCTACAATGAATTACGGCTCGCGCTATCTTGTTAACAGCCTTTCCAATCCTTCTGGGAAAGCATCGTTAGCACTGTTGATAACGATGACTTTCGTATGACTATATTCCCTATGAGAGATTGGATTCTTATGCGCAGAAATAGTTTTTTAAAAAGTTATTTGGGGAAAAACTATCTTCCGAACGTTAGTTATCCAATTACGACATCTCTGCTCTTGGATATTGCGTTCTGTATTTACAGCTTCAATATAATTTTGAAGTAAGAATGACATATTCCTTGTTTAGTCAATAATTAGTGATATTATTTTTATTTTGTTTCTCCACATATATTACCCTTCAATCATCAGATTTTGCATTGAAAGATATTCTCATAAAGCTTTTATCTAATGGGATTCGGCTGTCGACGCTGTACTATGAGTGTTCACATTCAACCACTAAGTGCAAAACGCATTTTGTGTTGAAACAATCAGTGCGTGAATTTGAAAACGAATTTCAGGAAATATGCTCTGGCTGTAATGTTCCAAGTTACAAAACATTCCACGATCAGATGACTAAATGTCAGAAGATAGGAAATTATCAAGCTAAGACAACTGAAAAGAGCATATGTTCCCCATCGAAGAATTCTTTTGGATTATATTCTACAGGGACATCATTTTATTTTTACTAACATTTTTAATATTAACCCGTCTATACCTTTAGAGAACCGGAAACACCGCTTGCTCCCCCCTCCAAGACTGGAGTTCGATGATACTGGCGTAAAACACAAATCACTCTACTAGGTATAGGAAGGAAGAAAAGTAGTTCATCCATTTACGTAAACTAGGAAATATCGCGATTTTGAGTTTGATAATTTTCATTAGGTTTTTCTTTAATCAAAGTACAGTACTGTATTAAGAATAAGTGTTTTTACTCACGAAGTGAGTTATCCATGCGAACGTATTCATTATGCAGTGTATATTATACTGTCTACAGCACATTAGCGTACAATATAGAGAAAGAAGTTAATTTGAAAAATAATCATAATATGAATATTTAAACACAATTTTGAAAATGGTGGCCGTTCATTTCGATACAGGCTTCAGTTCTTTTGTGCATATTATCGCACTATAGACTATTGCATCTAATTCCAATTGCCAGTTTCGTCCTTCGTACTAGTAACTCATGTTGATTACTTAACGAGGCCCTTTTATTTAAGTTAAATTAAACAGCTGTATAATATTATGTAAACTTCCAATTCCTAAGAGAAATTAATGTTTTCAGAAAAGAGCTAAGGCAGCCCAGCTATTACAGAGGGGCGAGCAGAAGCAGGTGGGGGAAATCGGGATGCGACGTAGGCAAACGGACAGTACCTGTGCGAAAATATGGTTCAATATTGAAAGCTCTTTCGTCACTGGAAAACGCGAACATATTTCTGGAACGTACTATACTCAGTAACTCAGTACTGCTTACTATCTGCGGTCTTGGTTCTGTGTGGAGTTGGAACTTCCTTAGTAGAAGGGGTGGGAGTGAAGTACATTAAAAAACTCAGGTACAATAAAAATTGAAGTAAAAATAAAATAATGTCCCTGTACATTACCTGAAATCTGCTTAGTTGTGTTTGGAGTAAATATCATGTTTCTGTGAGAAGTTCTGTACATTTTTCACATTACCTTGTTGCAAAGCTCCGATAACTTGTGATGATAATAGATTTTGAGCCCTATAGCAAAGTTTCAGTAAACTACTATTAAATTAATTTTCATCATTAGCTACCTAATTCAATTTAATAATTATTATTTATATAAAGTATTGCATATAGATTGAATTGAATCATATTAGCTCATAAATCAAGCCCCTGCAGGTTCGTGTAGGCTTTATCTCAAATTAAATAGACATATACTAGTCGTTAAACTTTAACTCAAGGTTACTGCTGTAGAATCTTTAGTATTTTGTAAATATTCTTAATTTAAGTATGTATGTCATTATTTTATTGATTAAGGCTGGTTGAGTGGAAGAGAAGGCCTTATGGCCTTAACTCTGTTAGCGAAAATAGGACATTCTACAATATTAAAATGGGCGCAAATAGCCATTAGTAGCTGACGCGCCCTTTTAAACCCCACTAACTACAATATTAAATCATTTTAAAAACTTATAACTGTGATAGTCACTTCAGGAAATTTTGCATTTCTCTGTTGGCGAGAAAACTGTGATGGATTATAAATTTGTCTCTTTATGCCAGAATTCTGCTGTCACAGCAAATATAGTTTATATTTTCATACAATTAATAAAGTATTTGATCATAGGACTGCTAGAAATAATGTTCTGCACCTCTATCACAGGTGGGTTTTAGAAGGCATGAGTATAAAGAAATTCATGTACTTTGGAAGAAATAAAAAATATCATACGGAAAGACAGTACCTCTATTTTTCAAAGAGAAGTGCACGAGAAAGCTCACCGGTAGAATATAGATAAGTTTTGTTGTTGCAGGTAAATCGTGTCATGGTTTGTTGGTCCTAATGAATTAAAAGAAAATACAGGAAGAGTTTGAAGTTATTCAAGAAGAAAGAGCGAATTTTATCTAAAGACGTACACTCTCTTTATCACAATTTTGTCAGTTCTCGTATACTATCATTGTTCTGTCAGCCAAAGAATAACTTAAGTGTCATGTGGAAAGGCGACTACAGACATAATTAAAATTACTTGCGAGTGGATCTTGAGAGCTGTTCCGACTCCAGACATTCGCTAACTCAACAATAATGAAGCAATACATAATCCCAAATTAATCTGTGCAATATCGGTATCGGTACCGTGCTCATAGGTTAGAACCTGGCACAGATAGGATGTTGGGAGCAGGTAATCATTTTTCCTGCACAATACAGCCATGAAAATTGCCAATTTTTCTGAAAGGTTGTATTATGCCTGTTGTATTTATTTTATAATGCCAACTAAATATATGAAGCTTGAGAGGGAGCTTACTTTGTAAGTTCCAAGATATTCAGCAACACCGATACAAATAGACAAGACACTTATTCTACCCAATAAGACAAGCAATGACCGCACAACAGTTTCCAACGCTGGGGAGAGCTAAAGTGGAAAAAGTCGTTGTTGATTTTATCGACACACTTCTACGTCCAACAAGAACTAACCCGTCCTGTGAGGAAATATCCTATAGGATTTTGAAGTACTTAGCGGAAGAGATTGACTATGGCCAGAAAACAGAAATTTAGACTTTAAAGTATTTATAGAACTGTGTACCTCTCATTTAAATTTGGAATTACTTTACGAAATCCAAGTCACTCCTTCGCTTAGGACCTATGTCCCAAAGTTAAAATTGAATGAACACTTCACTAGTCACCACCACGGAGACAGCGGCGAGTTCAGTTATTAACGTACGACATAGTGCACGACGTTTTACCATTCATAATTTACATCTTTGATTTGAATTTCCACGCAATTGGAAGTAAGAGTAGGGCTATGCCATTGTCACCAGTCACAACTTCTGTTAGACAAAATTCAGACAGTTAAGCCCGATAAAAATGAGGCTTACACGAAAACCATCATTTCATTAATTAAAAACGCTACTCATAAATTTTAAAAGCGGTTAATATTAAATAGAACTGAAGAATGCAGGAAAAGATCGTGCTGTATTCACTTCAGGAGAGCAATTTAAAGTCAGCCTTTGGCACGTATGCCTATCATAGCACTTGGGCTGTTTGATTTACAGCATTAGACTACATGGAATCCTACTCCCATTATTGAACAAAAGTTGACGTTGTACATTTTCTCCTGTACTCTTCAATTATGACAGACGATTTTATTTATAAAATTTTTAATGAAATTTTTTCCAGAATCTGTACAGAATCAGAAAAAAATCTGCGAAATGTTCTGAATTTCACGTGTCGTTTATCGATTAAATTCCTTAGAGAAATGTGTGCTGAGAATATTTTCATTTAATCAGGATAGGTTTTAATTTTCATCCTAGAGATCACCATGATATTCAATAGCTCATCTGTACATATTTGTGCCCTACATGTTTCATGTTCTGAGACGTTACTCGCTTCCAAGATAGAGCTGGGGACGGAGCGAGTAGAACTGTTGAGTTACTCGGTTCTATCGGTTTATGTGCTTGGCAGCGGAGCACCGAAGTTACTCGGTTAACCGTAGCCGTTACCGGTCAGTTCAAACATCCAAACAGAGTTCGCGTGTTTTACTTAATTCTAGCACAACAACGTAGGTACTGTTGTATTTAAACATTTTCTGCTGCAGGACAAATTAGTTCCTTATCCCCAAGGCGGGCTGAAAGGCCTCTAATATTGAAGAGGAGTTAATCCTATTATATGACCTGTCAAGTAGACCTAATGAACATCGACAGTCTGAACATATTACTATACATACTAATTTTATTTAGCGTCTGAATGAAATGAAGGTGATAATGCCGGTGAAATGAGTCCAGGGTCCACCACCGAAAGTTACCCAGCATTTGCTCCTAGTGGGTTGAGGAAAAACCCCGGAAAAAACCTCAACCAGGTAACTTGCCCCTACCGGGATTCGAACCCGGGCCACCTGGTTTCGCGACCAGACGTGCTGACCGTTACTGAGATGTTGATAGAGCGTCGTAAAATAACCCAATAAAATAAAATAAAAAATTAAAAAAATCGACTCAATCTATCTAAATTTTAAATCTGCCGCCACAAATTTGTACTCTGTATTGTACTCGGTTCAACCGAGTAATGACGTCACAGTAACTGCTCCGAATCGAACCGGTCCGTCCCCAGCCCTATTCCAAGACTTCTTACTAAAACCATCGCAAATTTACAACACGTTCCAAAGTTTTTGGCCTCTAAGAACTTTTTTCTTTTGTCAATCAATCCCTTCGAATTTTTTTTATGGAAAAAGCTTCCGGAGTAAAGGCAGATTACAGGGTCCACAATTCAAATGGATTGAGTTCTAAATACTTTCAGAGCATTGGAGTATCCTGCATTGCCTTCACAAAACAGAATAAGTGCAGCAATTTGCACCTGCAGGGGCAGAACTATTATTTTGAGGCAAAAGAACGAAATAACTTACATAGGATTGGCATCAACTGCCTGATTTCTTCCATTTCGAAATTAATCCTGGTAGAAGAACGGAAATGAAGCATCTGAGAGTAAGTATCACAACTTTGAACCGTAATGTTTTGTAATTAATATGTATCTTTTGCATTAAAGTGTTTGGACTTCTAAATAATTCTATGGGTGCAATAATCACTGCTACTAATAAGCAATAAATCTTTGAATTACATTAATTTTTATATCTTTGAAAATAAAGCAAGTCTAATGTTGTTTGTCATAATTTTATAACGTAAGGAAGAGGATTCAAAATGCCCAGCAGTGAGAAAGGAAAGGAAAGGAAAAGAAAAGAAAAGAAAGGAAAGGAGCGATCATTTCATGTGCCTGTAGAACAAACTTTCCAGCGAATTAGTAGGTCTTCATCTAATCAGAATAAAAGAAACATTATACTCCATGAATATTGTAAAGTATTTTATTAAATTATACTGCAAATAAACCAGTATTCTGGTACAATGGAATGTGAGACACAAGTCTGCAAATACAAACCATGTTCAATATTCCTATTCTTTACTAATATTTATTTTTTACATTCATCCTATAAGACACATTAGCAGAATAAGTAATTTGAATTTCAAGAACTACACACGGTATAGAGAAAACTGTAAGACCTGCGTACTGTTGGAACACGTATAATCAGGTAGAAAGGAAGAGAAGGCCTAATGGCCTATCTCTACCATGTTAAATAAATAACAAATATTAAAAATACTAATCAAATCAGAAAGTAAGAGTAGCAAAATAAGAAATAAAATATAAGTTAGAATAACTTAAATGGCACAAGACGGTAGTAGTAGTAGTAGTAGTAGTAGTAGTAGTAGTAGTAGTAGTAGTAGTAGTAGTAGTAGTAGTAGTAGTAATAATAATAATAATAATAATAATAATAATAATAATAATAATAATAATACCAATAATAATAAATCAATAGTGATGACAAGAATTTTATAATAAAAGAGCTGTTTTGTAATTTAATAAGTAAGAAAATTTCGGCAATGAAATAACAATTAATAAATAAGAAGTGCATAATCGGGACTTCAATTTCTTGAGAGTTTGTAAACCTGTATCAATTTTATCGATGTTTCTTAGGAATGACATTGTATGCACTTACCAATTCTTAGAGTGCAGTAACTATGATTGCTATTTAAAATATGTGTTGTTGAATTGTGTACTCTCTCATTTTAAATTGTATGCCATGAGATTCCTTGGAAAAACTATTTTTCATATATAAATATTAATCTCAAATGGTTTATTTCAATAAATACATAGAAATGTTTCATAAAACATCATCAATTTAAGCAACGAATTCAGGACATAAGTATAAAAAATGATTTCCATATAAACTTATACCCCATTCGATTCCAAAGTGCAGTGCTCCATGTGCAACGCCTCGTCCTTCTGTCGAATTTACGTTAAACTTTCGCAAACACGTTGTCGGAATATTTCAGTGTTGGTGTCAATTGATTTAAGTTGATCTACAATAAAAAATACAATTCAGTTCCGGAGATCGTACAGGACAGATAATGAATCCTCCATGACCAATTCATTTATTTGGAAATTAGTTACCCAAAAAGTTTCTAAAAACTCGACTGAAATGAGGCGGAACACCATTGTCCATAAATTACGTGCGGCACGCCATCCACACGCCTTCAAATTTATCAATACAACTTATTCGTATCCACAACTTACTGAATTGCTGACTAAACAATGGCGTGGAAAGTTACTTCAGTGTTGTGGAGATTGTTTACACCATTTCTACGATCATTCTCTAACAACGACAATATTGTTGTTGGAACACAAGAATAACTGACATGAGGATAAGTTTATACGACATTACTTTATCTCTTTTTGTCCCTGAATAGAGTCCCATCACTTATATCTATTACTTGACGCGAATTAAGTTTGTTTGTATAATTTTGTCTTCTAATTTTTATCTGAGCTACTTATTCAAATGCGAGTGTAACAAGCGCAGTGCATTATTTCTTATTCTTCACGTACAAAAACAAAACAGATTCAAATCATTCCTGTATTTCGTAATGTTTGTTTTGTGACTACTGTTGTAATCAATACATGAAATATACCTTTAACTCACTCTTAATTAGAGACGAAGATTAAAACGACAAATTGTTAACAGTTGTGTCCCAAACGTGACGAGTTGAATACACAGATATTCTAGTCATCGAGACATTTCCGCTAATGTTGCTTGTTTAAAAATTGCAGAGTAGCCTATATGTCCATGATATAAAATTGTTGTCGAATTCCTGCAACGGGTTACTCGTAATTTAAATCGGAATTAATAATATATAAATTCAACTTGTGCAATGTCTACGTGTTTTAACTATGTATCACAATTACCAGCCTGTCTGTTAAAACACAAAATGCCATTCCTATTTGTATTTGATAGTTAATTTTAGTGGCAAGGTTAAACGTTAGGTTGAAACACGTGGAACTACAAAGAAACAAAACGCAAACTGAAATGGCTGCCATGGAATGGAATGAAATTTCGGGAGAGGGCACTAGGACTCAGCGCTGCGATTTTCACGACCTAATGGGCTAAACATCAAACTAGGCGCATTCCCAAACCCCACTGGCTGACTACACTAAGGTTCGCTGCGTACCCAGGTTTCGAGCAGGCAACCCTCCCTTGTCCCAAGCGACGATCGGGGAATGCTATGGAATAATGACGAAATGGAGAAATATTAACGGAATAATGTACAGTTGTGAAAAGAAAAAGTGGCCGCTCTCTAGAAGCAAAGTTCCCTTCGTGTATCTTCGCTATAACTCGGAGACAGGCGATGTTATATGTTGGACCATGTTGCCTGATATCTACAGCCATAATTAAAGTATTCTGTGTGTTACTTGACAGCGTAGTGGTAGCGTTCCGGCCTGGTATTCGTAAGGTCCTGCGTTCTTTTCATAGTCTTTTTTGTTTTTTTAGATAGAGAGAGAAAATATACATAATTGCTCCCCTCTCTTTTATAATTATTTTAGGAATTAACATCAGGTTCATGAATGTATTATGCCATGACTTTATCAGTATTTATTATGACATTATGACTGCAAATGGAAAGAAAAAAAAAGATTTCATTCTCAAGAAAAATATCTTTCGTGGCAAAAACAAAACAAACTTACTGGCGTCTGCCTTAGAAAATTGAAACAATTAAGCGTTCAAAAAACAAAACAAAAAGCCACGATTCAATATATTTAGTCTATCTTCCCCAAATCTCGATCACATCTTGCAGTCGAGTGGGCATGGAATCGACTAGAGTCTTTTCAAATAGCGACTGTTCTCAGCCACGACATTCCAAGCATCCTGGACATATATAAGTGTTTTGCCCATGGGCAGGTCTTTCACTGCAAACCCAGCATTCTCCAATCTTTCTTATTTTCTGCCTTCCTCTTAGTCTCCGCACATGATCCACATATCTTAATGTCGTCTATTATTTGATATCTTCTTCTGCTCCGAAATCTTCTCCCGTTCACCATTCCTTCCAGTGCATCCTTCAGTAGGCAGTTTCTTCTCAACCAATGACCTAACCGATTCCTTTTTCTCTTTCTAATCAGTTTCTGCATCATTCTTTCTTGATCTACTTTTTCCAACACAACTTCCTTTCTTATTCTGTCTGTCCACTTCACACGCTCCATTCTTCTCCACATTCATGTTTCAAATGCTTCTATTCGTTTCTCTTTATTTCGTCGTAATGTCCATGTTTCTTCCATATGCAGTGCCACACTCCACACAAAGCACTTCACTAGTCTCTTCCTTAGTTCTTTTTCCAGAAGCCCTTACAAGATGCTCTTTTTCCTATTAAAAGCTTCCTTTGCTCATGTTTGCAGTTTTTCTTGAGAAGGATAAATGCGGTAACTTCCCGTTGCTTTCCGCACACTACTGTCTCTTTCGTACCTTAATAGATCCCAGGGGGCCCAAGCGTGGAGGTGAAGAGAGTGGATTTGTCTAATTGGGCCCTCCAGACTTCACCGAAATTCACCGCAAGGGTTAAATATTAGTTCTATCAGGATTTTAGACCCGATCAGATACCGGGAAATCCCAATTCGTCTTTGCTCCCCGCATCCTGGACGAGCTTCTATAAATCATCAGAAAATCTTGGAGGGCGATTGGGCCAATTTTTCCGCAAATGTTTCTATATTTGTGCCCTCGTATTTCAGTCGGAAGAACGTCGGAATTAAGATGTCAACGTCTCAGGTTCGATTCCTCGTCACTCCTTTTCATTTTATTGTGTTTCAAGATAGTATAATGTAATATTTTATAAAAAGAAAAAATTAACACCAGTATTATGCAACTGTATTGTTCTAAACCTAATATTAAATTTACGTTATTCATGTCGCTAAAGAACGATAACAGAATAACTTGAATATTATTTATATCGCTAAAGAACGATAACAGAATATAAATAACATGAATATCATGTATACAGGATCACTAAAGGAAGATAACAGAATATAAATGATAAATGTCGGTTTGTTTAATTAATATAATATATATAATTAATTATTTAAATAAAATAACCTACTTTACAAGGAAAAATGGTTATTTATATATAAAATACAGAATATTTATGTCGCGAAAGAACAATAACAGAATATAAATGACTTGAATATTATTTTTGACGTTAAGAACGAACATAGAATATAAATGATAACTTGAATATTATTTATATCGCTTAAGAACGATAACACATTATATATGATAACTTGAATTTTATTTATATTGCTAAAGAACGATAACATAATACCAATGATAACTTGAATATTATTTATATCACAAAAGAACGATAACAGAATATAAATTATAATTTGAATATTATTTATATCGTTAAAGAGCTATAACAGAATACAAATGATAATTTGAATATTATTTATATCGCTAAAGAACGATAACAGAATACAAATGATAACTTGAATATTGTTTATATAGCTAAAGAACGATAACAGAATATAAATTATAATTTGAATATTGTTTATATCGTTAAAGAACGATAACAATATAAATGATAACTTGAATATCATTTATGTCGTTAAAGAACGATAACAGAATACAAATGATGACTTGAATATTATTTATATCCCTAAGGAACGATAATTCTGTTATAAGAGAATATAAAAAATTATAACTTCAATATTATTTATAAAGCTAAAAGAAACGATAACAAAATATAAATAAGTTGAATATTATTTATATTGATAAAGAACGATAACAGAATATAAATGGTAACTTGAATATTATTTATAACGCTAAGGAACGATAACAGAATATAAATTATAATTTGAATATTATTTATATCGCTAAAGAACGATTGAAAATGAAATGGAAACTTGAACAAGGCCCGAACTCACAACCTTCAAATCATTAAGCTAGCACTCTACCGCTGGTCGACGAGACGCAGACATAGACTAATTCCATAGTTCCGAAACTGCTTCTACAAGCATATGCATCGTGTAACATCGCCGTGACCCGAAGTGGACTTAGAAAATATTCGCTGTTCACGAGTGCGGTCACTTTTTTTTTTGACAACTGTAGACCTACATGCCTAATATGGGGAAACGGGAGACCCCGAGAAAAGACCTTGTCCTCCCAAAGAGTCACTATAGCTTTTTTAATGAAAAATCTCAGGCCTGACCGGAACTCGAACCCGGACCGTGTGCGTGACAGGCTGAAGATTTGACCCCTGCAGGGGATATGGTTGCCACGATTCTAGTTTTATTATTGAGAACAAAAATTAGAATTTCAAATTAATTCCTTATATGAAAATGTTCTCTAATAAATACTGTGTGCTGTAAAATATTTAATGAAATGTGGCCAAAACTTAAAATGTAATGTAAGCGCGATACCCTTTTCTCAATGTACAGAATATTATCTGAGAACACCGTAGCATAATAGAATGCAAAAATGATTAAATTCGACACAGGAAATGTCACCGTAATATCAGCGGTTACGGAAATATGAAGGTTAATTGCCAGCAATCCAATAAGGAGAAAGAACCCGACGCACACTTCGGGATTGTAGTGTGCAGTGATGCACCGCGACAATCAGGCGATTCCTCGGCCACATCTCTCTCTCACCGCTCCCCACTCACGATCCCCAAACAACTCCACAGTTAAATAAGCAATAAGGAAATGCATTTGACTTGTGGAAGAAATAGTAACACGTGGCATTAGATATGTCAGCTGTGCGGCACGACATGTTTAGAATCTGGATTCTCACTAGCAGAAATTTAATGGAAATTTGTACACAAGTGTTTGTATTATGATAGTGGAAGAAAAATGTTACATATAAATATTTTTTCAGTTTGTGCCCTTTATATTAAAGTTTTCTTCACGTGTGCGTTAAATGTTACAACTGAAGTTGAATTACGCATGTGTGACAAAGACGAGTGAAAATTATACATAGACTACTGCAGATCTATACAGGGTGGTTCGCGAGGAGTCAGCCACTGAGGAAAAACTGTCATATAAACAGAGTTACCCTAATTCGAAGTTGTTAAAAATACCTTTTTTCTTTAGTTTTAAGGATAAGAATAGAGAACGAACTATTCATAAGTATACTTTCTTTAATAGGCCAGTATTCTGAAGCTAGAAATGTGTTGTTAATTCCTTAAGCCTACTTGTTTTCTACAGTTTTCTTTTTCTTCCAATTTTTTTCACTAAAAATTACATTATTCCTACACACTTATTACAACAATTGTTACAGATCACACTACTTCTAACAACTTGATTCTTTACAGTTCAATTTTGTGTCCTGATGTACAGTCTTGAAGAGTTAACAAGAATGACGTGATTTGTTAGAATTCTTGTGATAAGTGCATAAGAAAAATGTAATTTTGTAGTTGAAAATTGAAAGAAATTTCTGTACGAAGCTACTATGGAATTAACAACACATTTTTAGTTTCAGAATACTAGCTAATTAGAGAAATTATTATACTTCCGAGTAGCACAGATATACCTTCCGTACTCTGGGCTCATATCTGCATTATACGCAACGAACGACATCCCCGAAGTGAGGTCAATAAAATGTGAGCACTAATGCTGCACTGGCTACAACAGAAACGCAATACGAACATTTCCAACAATTACTCTAGGTTCTTGTAGAAGCGCAAGCTGTAGTGGAATTAATGGCAACAAAGTAATGAAGTTAGTTTGTCGTGGAAGTGGATTCAACCGGTGTTATTCTGTGTGCTGTCTCTGGTTCGCACCTCACGTCAGTTTGGAGGTGGGTTATTTGCATGTGATTGATTTACAACATGTCACAAATTATCTTACTTTCCAGTGCTATTATTGCAAACTGGAATAATTGTGTGTATTAATGTTCAAATACTAACTTATCTACATAACTAAAATATCAATAAGAACAACTGAAAATATTGCAGACTTCATATTATATCCAAAAATTTAATTACGTACGTGACAATTATTATTAAACAATTTCGCCATAATAAGAAACTTTCGACATGGAATACTCCACATTAAACCTTTCAATGCGGATTCATTCCAGTTACGATAAGGCGAATGAAAAGGAATAAACGAAATCACGTATTTCTCTGATTTTGTAAAACGAAAAAAATGATAAGGTGATGTCCTCGTCTACTTCGCCGGAAAGCAAGGCTTGCACCTCTCATACCTGGTAGCGCTGGCCGCAGCAGCGCCCGCAGCAGGCGTGCAGAAGCCCCGGGTGGCTCGCCGCGGAGTGCGCGGGACTGGCGAGAGGCGACGGAGACCCCGGGCGCTTGGGCTGCCCGTTGTACGGCACCTCCATTTCCACAAACTCTCGGTCCTGCAACCACATCATTCCGCCATCCGGTCACAATGTTTTGGACATGAGAGAGATCCACCTCCGACTGGTGCATGACATGTTACTCATTCTTAAGACATTTCCAAGGATTCGATGATGGAATTATTTTTTTAAATATGTTTGAATTTCACAAGCGAATAAAATTCCATGATAGTCGTATTGCAGGTGGCAGTGTGAATGTCGGCGTAGGTGGATATAGTGGCGAAGTGCGGGGTGACCAGATTCCCATCGATAGTAAAGAGGCCAGAAAGCTTAAAAAAGGATGACATTGTTCGGAGAAAGAGGACAGAAAATATGTACTTAGATTTAGGCTTAGGACTATATTATACTTTAAATTACGTCAATCAATATATATTTTATTATAAAATATTTACAGTACAGATTTAGGCCTACATTATACTTAAGATGATGTCAATATCTATTTTATTACAGCATATTTATGATAAAGCTTACTAATATAACATTATTTTACAGTTAGTTGCATATGAAAGCAACAACCATAACACGTAGGAGCAAGGAGAGTTATGATCGTGGCAAAGAGTATATTCCGTCGATGCTGCTGCCACCTACAGACAAATTACGTACTTGAAAATTGCGTCAAATCAGATAATTTTAAAATACCAGGCATAAATTTACGAAAAGGAAGACATTTCTTGATTTTTTTAAATTCCGGCCGGACTCCGGACAAAGGCCTAAAAAGGAGGACATGTCCGACAAAAGAGGCCGTCTGGCCACCCTATGTAACAGTGCAGGTGTGCTTGTGCAGAGGACTGTATTGACGGTGATAATGCAGGTGTTGCAAATGTATTGATGGTGATTGTGATTATGTTGCAGTGACATATTGGAGATAGCGGAGGTATACTTTTGTAGAAATTTGATGAAGATAGGTAATAATACTTTTGTATTTGGTAGTGATAGAGCAGGTGTTACTGTTGGTGACAGTGCATGTGTATTGGTGATGATAGTGGACACACTGCAGGTATGTTAGTGCTAATAGTCCAGGTGTGTTAATGGCGATATTTTGGAGAGTGTGTAGGTCCAATGGGGAGGCTGAGACGTATATAGGAGAATAATATTAAAATGAATTTGAGGAAGGTGGAATATGATTGTAGGGACCGGATTAATCTCGCTCAGGATAGGAACAGATGGCGGGCTTATGTGAGGGCGGCAATGAACCTCCGGATTCTCTAAAAGCCATTTGTAACTAATTCGGTCCATTTGTGGTGATAGTTGAGGCTTATTGTTCATAATAGTGTATGTCGCTTGAGTGCTATTTTAGGTGTACTGGTGTTTTTGTATAATGTAGATGTACCGCAGTAGGCCTATTGTTGATGACTGTAGTATTTTTGTAATGATTTTAATGATTGCAGTGGTTTTAGTTTTCTTGATGTTGGTAGTTGCTGTGTCTGTAGTAAGTGTGGTAGTGGTGATTTTGATTTTGTAATAGAAGTGAAAGTTTTTAGCGGTTAAATGTTTTGTTAGCGGCTTGATGTTGCTGGGGTTGATGTATTGGTGATATGGATGGTAATGTTGGTGGTTGGTGGTTGTTGTGATGTTTACACTGACAGTCTCTATGATGATAATGAATTTTGCAGTGATGGTGATAATGATTCTATTGGTAGCAGCGGTGTTAATGTGATCGTGTTAAGGCATAGGTCTACTTGTTTTGGCGATCTTAGAGGTATTAACGATATTGCCGCTTGTGTCCATTTTATTGTTCACGGTATTTGTAAAATGATTTTACTGTGTTCTTGGTGGCTATGGTTGTGTGTTGTGATTCCGATGTCTGAGTGTTTCCGGCAGGAAGTTCGTTGTCCAACAATTTTCCAATTTTGAGAACACATTTATGTAGACCAAAGCCTTATTGAGACCGGCCGAGGCGAATTAGAAAAATAAAGCATTACACCGCAGCTTATCCAAGTAGTTGTCCTCGAGGTAAAGAAGAGGTATGTGATAGTGCTCATTTGTGAGACTGACCGTGGTTTTCTCGAGGCAACGGAGTAGGTGGTGATGCTGCAGTTCGAAGATGTCCTCTTGGTGGTAGTTGTCATCTATCTCCAAGCCAGACTCCTGGGCAGCCAGGCGCGCCTCTGCCGCCTTCTTTTTGCTGACGAACGCGGCCCCCGAAGAGGCCTTGGCAATGCGGATGCGAGCAAGTCTCGCTTTCTGCAAGCAAACAATCAGAATACGCATAAGACTGGAAGAACTGAAAGACAATATTGCAATTGCAGCAACTGAGAACAACAAATGCAATTTTTTTTAAAAGGTGTGGAGAGATGTGTGGTGGCACAAGACCATCATTTCCAACATCTTCTATGTTATTGTAATTTTCATGAGCAATCTATATGCGGTTAACGTAAGAGGCTATGAATATCCGACTCTGCCAGCAAACAGCCAAGCGCGGCCGCACAATCACGGATGAACGTCTATTTGAAGACTCTGTATTATAGGGTTGTATTTTCATTGCATTCTTTTTCGTTTATTTTACCTTGTATGTAGCTACTGTAGGCTAATTTGAGCCTGGCTCTGTTGTAGCATATATATTAAATAAATAAACAAAGGAACAACTGGATAATACCCACGGCAGAGCAATATCGATAGTCGACGTTACTCGCTGGCCACTAGTCACCGGGCCGTACCGAGCCGTGCCAAACAAAACACAATCGAAATGGTGGTAGTAAAATTCGCGACTATATTCTTAAATAATTCACTGCATTAGTCAAGTGCAAAGTTTTATGTAGTACAACGGCGGTGTTTTGAACGCATTGAAAGAAATGCAGATGTAGTAAGATCTTAAAGTAGGCTATCACAAGGAAATGAACATGAAAAAAGGCGTGTTTGACGGAATATCATTCAAATGACGGAAAGTAAATTTGCGGTTAATATTTGCCAAAGCGTTAAGTACGTAATTATGACCGCGTTGCCGTTTTATTTCTGGCCTAGAGAAAAATACCTAGCCTTTTACGAAAAAAAAAAAAAATTAGGGTCCATAAAATTATTCACAGCTTTCATTATAGGCCTATTATTGTTTATCAATATTACGAAACAAAAACTATCATAAAGGCCATGACCGACTAAATAAGTTTCAAACAATTATAAAATAAGATAATTTGGTCCAGGGAGCATCCGTTTTTGATGCAAATATAATTCGTTTGACTTATTTCTTAAATGAAATTACGAAATGGAGTTCCTGTGCTTAACATTAGCAAAACTGTTTTGTCTCGAGACTCTCATCTAAGTCACGTAATAAGTTTCAAACAATTATAAAATACGATAATTTGGTCCAGGGAGCATCCGTTTTTTATGCAAAGATAATTAGTTTGGCTTGTTTCTTAAATGAAATTACGAATTGGCGTTCCTGTGCTTAACATTTAATAAAAAAAGAAATATAGCAAAACTGTTTTTCTCGAGACTCTCATCTAAGTCACGTAATGTACTTGCAATATATTTGCGCAAATATACCATGTAGCTAACAGTGGCGCTATCTCTCAGTAATATCCAGAACGAAGGAGGCAGAGAAAGAAAAGAAGCAAATTTCTCCCTCCAATGACGCCACATACCAAAGTCGTGTTCTTATTTTGGCGAGATTGTGTATTTACTTAAATTTGGTGCTAAACGTAACGGCACGGTTCAAAGATACTGTGGTAATTCTTCAGTATAGCGTAAACAAATAAAAATGTATAATAATTTTTGTTATATTTCTAGGGTTTTTCCCAGACAAGAAAATTATTTTTCCAAGTCTTATACTTCTGCAAAAGCGACTACTGTATTAATGTAGAGTTCGGAATCTGCACTGAGCATTACACAGATTACATTAAGAGTACGCTGGGGCTATCCCTTTAAGATTAATTATCGCAGCTCTTTAATGTTATAAAGTATCATTTCCGGAACTTTGGTTCCCTCCATGTTCACTTTTCTTCCTATTGGCCAAGGATTACAATTAACATGCAATTGGTAATCATCAGTGTCTGTTATTCGTAATACAAAAAAAAAATCCATTAAAATTAAATTACTGCAAGATGTAAGAAAGCTGTGTTAAATAGACTCCCGTAGAAGGAATTATATTAACTGTGAAGGTTTGGCACCTTTCATTCTCATATCCTTGTATATTTAAATGAATCGACCCAGAGAGAAAGGATCTAAACTTCAGAATCAAAATTTCAGAAAGATTACAAAAAAGCTGATTCACTGATTAGGCCTACTAGATTTCTCAAATTATCCGAAACCAGTTACCACTAATAAAAGCTAAGTGGTAAGCTCTCTCACGGCTAGGTTATTTTTAAATCTGTTCTTACTATTTGATACATTCTTCACTTATGACCTATGTCTCCGTATTCCGTAAAAGAAAATTTGACTGAATATTAATTTGATCAGTTAAAAGCCATGTAACTACGCAATACACATCTGAAAAAAAAAATAGAAACAGACGCAGAATAGTTTACACCACAGCCTTCTACGTAATAATAGGATTCAACCTCGAATGTCAAAAAACAAAACGGAGAGAAATGTTCCAAGTCCCTGGACGTACAGAGGCCTCAAACTAGGAAGCTGCCTGGATAGGGGAAGTAGTAGAGCTAACGGAGGGGGCCCACCTAGGCTCCGATACCCAGGTATAGTCATATTATCTGAAAAGTTGACCTCTTGACAATGTATTCAAGATGTACCCTCCCTATGCAGCCTTCTCAACTGTTATTAGAACTGAGCTGTACCGTTCTAGTCCACAGTGTACAGCAGTAGGCGGACAGTGGTAAGGGAGAAGTGCTCTATGCGCCTGCGCGAACGAGACAGCTTGCTAGTTTGAGGCATCTGTAGAACCTATCGTATTTCTCTTTGGAACAAAGACGCAGTTAATGTTAGTGTCTATCAAGAATTATCATTTTTCCGGTTATAATTTATTTTCACATTTTTGCGAATTTAGGCCCTTTTCTCTCTGGGACAGGATTGATAAACAATTACCTTATTATATGCACATCAATATGCCCCCCCCCCTTCTTTCTCAATTTACTTTATATAAATACTGTGAAAATTGTGGTACTTGTTTCTAAGGAAGAGGTGACGAGATCTATGGAGGAGAGTCTGGCGGAGAGCATCGAGCAGGCCTAACAGAGGAAATGTTGAACTATGTTGGGACGATCAGAAACTATTACGTTCAAACTTACATTTCCAGTCAACTCGTTTCCTTTGTAGGACCAATTCATTTCGTCTTATTGTAGGCCTACTACATGTAAAGTTAAAAATGCCAATGTAGCTGGACAAAATTAAAACTTTTCTCCTGTCTAACAGATTTTTATTAAATTTCGCATGGGGATTACAGGTAGCATATATGTATGTTTTGTGCAGAAACACTGACCAGGTTTATGTACGAGGAACTACACCTATATAGGGATACATTTAGACGAAATTAATCAATCGTGCTACTGTATATAACAAAGTTTTATGACATTTTTGGAGTTACATGTACTTGTATACATGTATACAGAGCCAGCCTTAATTAATGTCACTCATTCTGGTAGGTGATTCCTTCAATAAAAGCCACCGGCGTGGCTCAGTCGGTTAAGGCGCTTGCCTGCCGGTCTGAAGTTGCGCTCGGGCGCGGGTTCGACCCCCGCTTGGGCTGATTACCTGGTTGAGTTTTTTCCGAGGTTTTCCCCAACCATAATGTGAATGCCAGGTAATCTATGGCGAATCCTCGGCCTCATCTCGCCAAATACCATCTCGCTATCACCAATCTCATCGACGCTAAATAACATCGTAGTTGATACAGCGTCGATAAATAGCCAACTTAGCCTTCAGTAAAGAGCAACAAAAAAGTTACATACTATTTTGCTATATTTTGAAGTTTTCCAGAAAAACGTGCAATTTAAAATACATTAATTACGAGATATTGCAATGCTGCAACCAGCAGGCAGTACACATTAAGCTGTCTTGCTCTGAACAACCCCTTCACCTGGTTTGTTAAAGGTCATTGCCATGTACATTGTTTTTAATCATGTAAGAAAAAATACAGATGATACACAGTTTAATTTTTGTATTTAAACTCTGTCAGAAAACGGAGATTGAACAATGCTCATTTCACATTAAATAAAATGTTGGAAAATTTAAAATAAACTCTACAACCTAAATTTAATTAAATGTTCAGAGAACACAGACAATAAGGGACGCTTATTTCAAACTAAATGGATAAGATTAAGAAATATTTCTACACTCCCATTACAATTGAATGTTCTAGAGATCGCACACAATAATGATGCATATTTCACGTTACAAAAATTAAATCTTAACACATTTAAAACTCTAAAGAAAAAATAATAATACGAAATGCTTATTTTACGTTAAAGTAACGAACAAAATTAAAATAGTAATATTAAGAAACAAATTTTTAATGTTATAGTTTATTATATGAGCAACATGTTTAGAAACGAACGTAGTGAGTTTCATACTTTTGCGAATATAACAACTGTGTAACATTCATTATAAATGAATTTCATGCGCTATTTTCTTATACGACAGCATTATAAAACAATATTAATAAAGACATAACATCAGATTTGTAATGATGGGTAGTTTGATGTCATGTCAGGTTGCTATGACAACAACAGTAGCCTATTATAGCATTGGTAAATCGTTTCATAATGTTAACTCTACGATACAGGTTATGCCTTCTCACTAGAAGTCATGACGTTCTAGCTGTTGAAATGGAAATATTTTTACGGCACTAGTACGATAATGCGGCATATTATGCACGATCTTTACTAACGGTAAAGACTGTTCGTAATGCTGATGTATAAAAATATTATTCTTAATCTCTTCAATTTAATTTTAATTAAATATTCGGTGAACACAGTCAATAAGAAAAACTTATTAAGTTTTACATCATACAAATGTAATTGAGTAGCCGCCCAGAACGAAGTTGTAACCAGCAAATACGAAATTCTTCAAAAATAGGGAAAACACATTGTACTATACTCTTAATTCTTTAGAGCAAGGTTGACAATCTGACATGTGTGCCGATTTTAATACGAGTACAAGTAATACACATAGCGCATCATTAGCAACCATTATTCACTAAAAAGTCAACGTATGAGAAATGAGAGTTACAACCTTGTTCCGGGCGGCTATTCAATTAATGATTTAAAAAATCTTCGTTTGTAGCACTACGAGCATTTTCTTCATCCAGTTACAAATAGTTCCCTCCCACTTTAAACTTTAAATTAGTAATCGATAAACAAATCAAATTTCCCGAAACATATTTAAAAGCAATTGTGTTATGTTTACATTTCTCGTTGTCGTACCCACTCCTCACATACACTAGCTTCATCTGTCCAGGAATCTTTACAGCGTTGCCACAGTGAATCAGGTTTTAAAAATTCCTTTGTAGAACGAAAAACTACATATGTTTGGATAAAATTTCTGTACATTTAAAGGACAAAACTAAAATTCGTTGAGTCATTTATTATCATAATACACTGCTCTCTTAAATATACTGAGTATATTGGAAATTAATTCAATTGCTTTTCCAAAACACGCTATGAAATGTTTAATATAAAATAATTTTTTCTCGAAAAAAAAGCGCAAACGAGCAAAATTGAGTTAAACATTTTTGTTTGAAATATCTCAAAGACTAACTCTTGAAATTAATGACACTATTTACAGTTCACCCTGTATGCTACCTGTAAATTCTGTACGAAATTTCATAAAAGATCTATTATATACGACAGTTATTAATTTTGTCTAAATGCGCTCCTATAACGGGGTATTTCCCTTTATGCGAACACACTCAAAGTTTGCAGACAAAATTTATACGCTACCTGTACCTTCTTTACATACTTACTTACTTACAAATGGCTTTTAAGGAACCCGAAGGTTCATTGCCGCCCTCACATAAGCCCGCCATCGGTCCCTATCCTGTGCAAGATTAATCCAGTCTCTATCATTATCCCACCTCCCTCAAATCAATTTTAATATTATCCTCCCATCTACGTCTCGGGTCGAACTGGTTGGCAAGTTGGTAGAGCGCTGGCCTTCTATGCCCAAGGTTGCGGGTTCGATTCCGGGCCAGGTCGATGGCATTTAAGTGTGCTTAAATGCGACAGGCTCATGTCAGTAGATTTACTGGCATGTAAAAGAACTCCTGCGGGACAAAATTCCGGCACATCCGGCGACGCTGATATAACCTCTGCAGTTGCGAGCGTCGTTAAATAAAACATAACTTTAACTAACTTCTACGTCTCGGCCTCCCTAAAGGTCTTTTTCCCTCCGGTCTCCCAACTAACACTCTATATGCATTTCTGGATTCGCCCATACGTGCTACATGCCCTGCCCATCTCAAACGTCTGGATTTAATGTTCCTAATTATGTCAGGTGAAGAATACATTGCGTGCAGTTCTGCGTTGTGTAACTTTCTCCATTCTCCTGTAACATCCCGCTTAGCCCCAAATATTTTCCTAAGCACCTTATTCTCAAACACCCTTAACCTATGTTCCTCTCTCAGAGTGAGAGTCCAAGTTTCACAACCATACAGAACAACCGGTAATATAACTGTACAGCTGTCAAAAGAAAAAGTAGCCGCTCTCCTGAAACAAAGTTCCCTTCGGGTATCTTCGCTACAATTCGGAGACAGGCGATGTTACATGTTGTTGGACCACGTTGCCTGATATCTACAGTTATAATTGAAGTATTCTGTGTGTTATCGATAGCATAATGGTAGCGTTCAGGCCTCTTATTCATGTGGTCCTGTGTTCGACTACAACCACGTGCTTTTTATGTTCTTTTTTGTTATGTTTTTGAGAGAGACAAACTATACATAATGGCTCCTTTCTCTTTTACGATTATTTTAGTAATTAACATCAAGTTCATTAATATATTATGCCATGACTTTATCATTATGATATTGTGGCTGCAAATGGAAAGAAAAAAGATTTTATTCTCAATAAAAATATCTTTCGTGGCATAAACAAAACAAATTTACTGGCGTCGGCCTTAAAACATTCAAACAATTAAGCGTTCAAAAAACAAAACAAAAAGCCACAATTCAATATTTAGTCTATCTTCCTCTTATCTCGATCATCTTGCAGTCGAGTGGGCATGGAATTGACTAGTTTTTGCAAATAGCGACTGTTCTTAGACACGATATTCCAGGCATTCTGAACATACATACATAAGTGTTCTGTCCATGGGCAGGTCTTTCATTGCAAACCCTGCAAACTCCAATCTTTCCTATTTTCTGCCTTCCTCTTAGTCTCCGCATATGATCCACATATCCTAATGTCGTCTATTATTCTTTTCAACCAGAGACCCAACCAGTTACTTTTTATCTTTCTAATCAGTTTCAGCATCATTCTTTCTTCACTCACTTTTTCAAACACAATTTTATTTCTTATTCTATCTGTCCACTTCACACGCACCGTTCTTCTCCACATCCACATTTCAAATGCTTCAATTCGTTTCTCTTCATTTCGTCGTAATGCCCATGTTCCTTCCCCATACAATGCCACACTCCAAACAAAGCACTTCACTAGTCTCTTCCTTACTTCTTTTTCCAGAGGTCCGCAGAATATCCTTCTTCTTCTATTAAAAGCTTCCTTTGTTCATGTTTGCAGTTTTTCTTGGGAAGGATAGGCCTAAATGCGGTAACATCCCGTTGCTTTCCGCACACCACTATCTCTTTCGCATCTTATTAAATTCCAGGGGGCCCAAGCGTGGAGATTAGGAGCGTGGATTTGACTAATTGGGCCCTCCGGACTTCACCGAAAGTCACAGAAAGGATTAAATATTAATTCTATCAGGATGTTTGACCCTATCAGAGATCGGGAAATCTCAATTAGCCTTTGCCCCCCGCATCCTGGAGTAGCTTCTACGAATCATCAGAAAATCTTAAAGTGTGATTGGGCCAATTTTTCCGAAAATGTTTCCACACTTTTGCCGTCGTAGCTCAGCGAACGAACGTCGGAATTTAGATGTCAACGTCTCAGGTTCAATTCCTTGTTACTCCTTTTCATTTTATTGTGGTTCAAGATAGTATAATATAATAATACAAAAAGAAAAACTAATAGCAGTATTATGCAACTGGATTTTTCCAAACCTAATATTAAATTTATGTTATTTATATCGCTAAAGAACGATTACAATATAAATAACTTGAATATTATTTATACAGTATCACTAAAGAACGATAACACAATACAAATGATAAATATCGGTTTGTTTAATTAATATAAGATATTAAATAATACGTATTTAATTATCTAAATAAAATAACCTATTTTACAAAGAAAGATGTTTGTGTTATAATAATTACCTACATAAAATACAGATTATTTATATTGCGAAAGAACAATAACAATATAAATAACTTGAATATTATTTTATAATGCTAATGAAGGAAAACAGAATATAAATGATAACTTGAATATTATTTATATCGCTAAAGAACGATAACAATATAAAAAACGTGAGTATTATTCATATAGGAATTTCACAGATTTATTACAGATGCATTTAAGAAATTGTAGAAGAATAGTAATTAGTAACAGTGTCCTATTTATTCTTCTTGGAGCAAAATTTGTAACTTTTAAAAGTGTGGTTACTATGTTGAAGTGTATGTGTTGTAACGGATGCTTGATTTGTTATGTATGTGAGTCAGTTATGGGATGCTTGATGTCGTCGCAATGTCGTAATTATAGTTTGATTGTGTTTGTGTGACTATTGTGTATTAATTTATGATGTATGGTACGGAAAGCTGCATATTTGTGTTATAGAAGTGTTACGTATGTGTGTTGGTAATGTTTTTGTATGTTTCAAATTGATAACTGATATTTGTTTTGCAATCGCAATGCCTAATTTACGGATTGTTTATGTTTTGTTTACACCGCGTAAGCTAATTTAATTTTCTTTTCCATTTCTCTTTATGCTTATCTTTTTTGTGTATAAAACTATAGCCCTAACATACATATGTAAAATAGGGCTAACCCCCATTGGAGATACTGTAGCTACAATAGTAATAATTATTATTCATATCGTTATAAAACGATAACAGAATACAAATGATGACTTGAATTTTATTCATATCTCTAAAGAACAATAACAAAATATAAATAACATGATATCCATCAAGAACGATAACTGGATATAAATGATAATTTGAATATAATTTACATCGCTAAAGAACGATTAAAAAATAAAATGAAAACTTGAAGAAGGCGCGAACCCAGAACCTTTGAATCATTAAAAAAGCACTCTACCTCTGGTCTGCGAGGAGCAGATATGGAACAATTTTATAGTTCCGGAACTGCTTGTACAAGCACATGCATCGTGTAACATCGCCGCGACCCGAAGTGGACTTTGAAAATACTCGCTGTTCACGAGTGCGGCCACTTTTTTTTTGACAGCTGTACCTTCTTTACAAAATTTAATAAAAACCTGTAAGATAAGAGAGAAGTTATTAAAGCAGTAGTGCTCCTTATGCAAACGTAATCAGAATTTGTACACAAAAATATATGGCACCTGTAACTTCCGTACAATGTTTCATAAAAATCTGTTAGGTAGGAGATAAGTTAATAATGTTGTCTAAATGCACTCCCTATGTAGAGGTAGCTCCTGTTTTGCAAACGTAATCAGAGTTCGCACACAAAAATATATACTACATGTAACTCCTGTTCAAAGATTCGTAAAAATATGATAGAATGGAAAGAAGTCAATTTTGTCCAGCTAGATTTGCGTTCTGCCCATTTTGTGCGTCTTTGTAACCACTATTCTTTAGATTTTTAAGACTTTTTGACATGAAACGTAATTCCTTCAGAAATCTCTTCATTACAGTCCTCTAAATTGTAAGCATGCAGTAAAAATGACACAATTCCCATAATTCTCTCTGATTTCGAAGCATTTCGCCAGACGTCGAATAGCTGCCGTCTTGAAACTAAAGGACGGGATAATTTAAAAATCTAAGTTCCGTACCTTTCCGCACTTCAGGATTTTTCAAACGCGTAAAATAAGACTATACCTAGCACACACATAAAATCCAGAGAGGGGAAATTCGAGATTTTTTGCAGGTCTAGTCATCTGCATAGTCAAGGAGCAAATGTAACCCGTTCAATTCCAAATCACCTTTGTTATCCTGGACTTTAATAATAGTAATAATAATAAATATTATTATTATTAATATTATTATTATTTACAGTAATATGTTCAGAGTGTCAGTGTTCATTAGGCCCACTTGACAGGTCATATAATAGTAGAGTTTCAGCCCGCCTTGGGGATAAGGAAATAATTTGTCCTGCAGCAGAAAATATTTTAAATACAATATTACCTATGTTGTTGTCTGCTGGAGCTAAGTGAAACACGTGAACTCTGTTTGAACGTTTGAACTGACCGGTAACGGCTACGGTTAACCGAGCAACTTCGGTGCTCCGCTGCCAAGCACATAAACCGATAGAACCGAGTTACCCAACAGTATCGCTCCGTCCCCAGCTCTAACACAGCATAACCTACCTGTCGTTTTCTCTTCTTCATTCCCAACAGAACCGACGCTGGATATAAACGAATAATTGTGGAGGAGTTACACAACACATAAAGGCAGGAAATTTCTGTAAGAGGTGAGTTTTCACAACCTCGACATCAAACTTCTGTGAATCGTCACACAAAACTCCACACAGTGCACAGTGGTTCAAACATCCCCTGTCCACACACTGAAACTAAGGCGATCCATGGCGCGTACTACTCTGTGGAGGATGGATTTCTAACACCGAGTCCACCGCTGTGGATTCTGGAGTACGTCTAACCGTGAAAGTATTGGGCCCGGTTAAAATTCTGGTTGGAACAAGTTACCTGGTTGAGTTTTTTTTTTGTCTCAGATTTTCTCACAACCCATTAAGAGCAAATGCTGGTAACTTTCTTGTTTTTATGGCTACTATCTCCTCTCAGAATATTAGGTCCGTTTTTTTAACATATTGTATAATTTCGCTATCACACATTCCTTTGACACTAAATAACCTAATAGTCGATACAGTGTCGATAAGTATTACTCGACCAAGGCGAGTGGAGCCGCGGGCGTAATGTGAACTATCGCGATGCGGTATTACGAACGCAGGAGCAGTAGCGCCACGGCTCCGGGCTGCAGGACTCCACTGGCCTCGTTCGAGTAATAACAGCATATACGAGGCAAAATGTGGATGATGCTTGCATTACATTAGCAACGCTCAAAGGAAAAGGATAACTCTACTGTCACACTTCGATCTTGCTATCAGAGAAGAACATATGGCATGTGTCTCCAACCTTGCGGTGCTTTGGACGAAGCACGCAATAACTCATATTACGAACTTCGTGGTGTCTACTGAAATCAAAGTCAACCATCAATTCATTCATTCATTTTTTTACTGCAAACCCAGCATTCTCCAGTCTTTCCTATTTTCTGCCCTCCTCTTAGTCTCCGCATATGATCCATATATATATATATATATATATATATATATATATATATATATATATATATATATAAATGTCGTCTATTATTTGATATCTTCTGCTCCGAAATCTTCCCACGCCCACCATTCTTTCCAGTGCATCCTTCAGTAGGCAATTTCTTCTCAGCCAGTGACCCAGCTAATTTCTTTTTCTCTTACTGATCAGTTTCAGCATTACTCTTTCTTCACCCCACTTTTTCCAACACAGCTTCATTTCTTATTATGTTTCATTTCACACGCTGGATCCTTCTCCATATCCACATTTCAAATGCTTCTATTCGCCTCTCTTCACTTCGTCGTAATGTCCATATCTCTGCCCCATAAAATGCTACGCTCCACACAAAGCGCTTCACTGGTCTCTTCCTTACTTCTTTTTCCAGAGGTCCGCAGAAGATGATCCTTTTTCCATTAAAAGCTTCCTTTGCCATTGCTATTCTGCTTTTGAATTGCCGAAAGCAGCCCATGTTACTGCTTGTAGTACACCCCCAGTATCTGAGGCTGTCAACTTCATCTAACTACTGCTTCATTTAGAATTCGCAAGTTTACCTTCTTTTCTTTACTTCCTATGACCATGGTCTTCGTCTTGTTTGCATGTATCTTCATCCCATACTGCTAACAGCCGTCATTTAGCTCCAGTATCATCTCCTCTTCTGCTAACAACGCCATAACATCAGCAAATCTTATGCATTTTATTCTCCTTCTTCCTACAACCACTCCGCCCATGTTCTGAAAACAGTTCTTCACTAAATCCTCCAAGGAGATGTTGAATATAAAGGACATCCTTGACGTACTCCTCTCCCTATTTCACTTCTTCCTCACATTTGTTCTCAAATCCTGACTTTGACAACCTTCAGTATAAGTGATTACATAATCCTTGATTATTTGAGGAATAGACAAAAAGTCTAATAAATATTTATATCTGACTTTTGAGTTCCACATGCACGCTGTATCTGCGACGTAACTTTCGGATCCTTCTAGCACTTGAACCAAAAATATCATCATCATCATCATCATCATCATCATCATCATCATCATCATCATCATCTGTACAGGTTTTGCCGTGTAAATTACGTGATACATACGATTTTCTACACGCGTAATACATTATTTGCATGAAAATTCCGCATATAATACTACCCATTACCACAATAATACAAGAGTTCGGCAAAAAATTACAGAAAAAAAAAAAGATGCTATGGGAACCACAATGGCAAAATGATGAAACCGCCGCGCCGCGCCGCGTCGGCAGCCTTCGCTGACTAGTAAGCTCTGGGCTCTGTAGGCGATTAGCTAAGCAACAATCGGAAACGCTGTATGGTGTCAGCTTATCGTTTTTTTTCTTTTTTAGTTGGCTATTTAACGACGCTGTATCAACTAGCTGGTACTGATGATAGTGAGATGGCATTTAGCGAGATGAGGCCCACGATTCGCCTTACGGTTGAGTAAAACCTCGGAAAAAAACCCAACCAGTAATCAGCCAAGCGGGAATCGAACTCGCATCCCAGCACAATTCCGGATCGGGAGGCAAGCGCCTCAGCCGACTGAGCTACGCCGGTGGCGGCTTATCGTTGAAAGGTAAAAGTAAATGAAGAACTGTTGAGTAATGCGGGTCGGTGTGGCGATCCAAAGTGTTACAGCAAGTCTTGAAGTCATTATTAAATATTTTACATGATACATAACCTATGAATTTTGATTGACGTGTAGCAATTAATTTCTTAAGTGTAATTTCCTAATCCTATAGTAGTGTGTGTGTGTGTGAGTGTGTACGTACACTTAAGCACACTTAAATGCCATCGACCTGGGCCGGGATCGAAACCGCAACCTCGGGCACAGAAGGCCAAGTATGTATGTATGTATGTATGTATGTATGTATGTATGTATGTATGTATGTATGTATGTATGTATGTATGTATGTATATATGTATGTATGTACAGAGGCAATGGTGAGTAATTTGTGCAATTATAACATGACATATTATAATAGGATTGGTTTCCAACATTTCATTTGTAACATATTACAACTGAGTTATTCCACGATGTTTAAAACGTTATTCCTCATGGAAGATAAACGAATGACTGATTTAACTCTCAAGAAGAAGGTGAAAAAATTCTTTTATTAATGTTTAAACATTGAACCTGACGTTTCGCTACACCTAGTTCAAATGAAAATGTTTCTAATTATAATGTCAGCCGAAATAGTTCGATTTCCGTCAGGGAACTGGAGGGTTTTCAGCACTTTGACGTGAATAACATTAGAGAGAAACGAAGGAAACGAGAGCTCAAATCCTAAAAATGTATGTTTATATTTACGGATATTATATGCTTTGTTCTAGATATAATGTTATTGATGACAAAATCTAGTACTTTTTAGCGCAACACGAAGTTCAAGATACCTCCACTAGATGCTGTTCATGCCAAAGAGTAGGCGTCCTGTTATCTGTCGAGTGTTGTGCAATCTCTTTGCAAGTGAACAAGCGACGAGCGTTATCTACATACAAAACCGAATACTGTCAAGGAAGCTACGACGTCGCTGGACTAGTCCATGTAAAAGAGAAGTCAACTTAAATACAAAATAATAAGACAATGACGTGTTGACGAAATTTATAGGGATTCTGTGAATTCCGCCACTTTTACTTATTCGGTTACTTAAGGCCTCTCTATTAACTTCTAGGTTATTCAGTGTTACTGTAATTGGTTATAGCGAGATGGTATTTTGCAAGATGAGGCAGGGCATTCTCGCCATGGAGTTACCTAACATTCGCCTTAGACTTGTGGAAAACTTCGGAAAAATCTTAAGTAATTAGTCCAGGCTTGATGCAGCTCCGGGTCAGCAAGCAAACGCGCCTAACGCCCGAGCAACAGGGAGCGAAACTTGTTGCCTGACGAAGCGGGTTGTTTACTTCGGTCAGCGGTGGAGAGACCACAGATTTCCGCACAATGACATGAAGCGTAGAATGAATATATTAATTTCTGGTAATGTAGGGGAGTCGGTAGGCAAATTAATTAACCATTTCAGTTTGGACTTAAAGACTGAAATACAAGAATTATTTAAGCAGGTCAGTAAACTGGCGATTCAGAAAATTGAAAAATACGAGTTGCACGAGTCATATCCATTGCTTGTATATTTAAATGAATTATTGAACCCAGCAGAGAAATGAGTACCTCCGTGGAATAAGACTGGATGTGCAACATGTTACAGCCAACCTTTTTCCACGGAGTACTCAAATGTTGATAATGTTAATGCACTCACAATGAGTTACTTCAAGGATATGAAAGTGCTGATTGCAGTGTAGCATTTCTTACTTTGAAGGAAAAATTTTGAAACAATCATCCAACACTTTCAATATTGAAGTTGACGTGATTGAGGCATTACAAGCTCTCATTTTGAATTACCCTGAATTTACACCTGCTGTGTTGAAATGTGTTTGGGTTCCTTGTGCATCTGTTGAATAAACTGATGTATGAAACCTTTCTTTATCATTATTTTGACGGCTAATGCGGTGATATATTTGTTATATTAAGGGTCATTTTTTCACATAAAAATTTCTTTCCAATTTATGCGAAATTATTGCGATTATCTTACAACTAATTAGTGATAAAACGCGAAATACAATACGGGTATTTTTATCATGATCTTTTTCGAAGTTGATACAGAATTTTGTGGTCTTCAGCCCATGATGTACGTCACTTGTCGCAGTTGATAAACTATCGTAAAATAACCAATTAAAAAGTTACTCGTTAAGCAAGTAAATAGCGAACAACTTGTGTGGCTATTTTCTTAAGTATTTTGTCTACAAAATAAATATATTTGTAATTTATGTATGTTTCTATAATGTGATCCTAGTGCAAGAATTTTAAATTTTATTTTAGAAACAATAGAGATTTTTATTTTTGTGAATTACCGGTATGTCTAATCTGTGTTATCGGAATCTTAAATTTTAATTCAGAAAAAATAGGTATGTTTGTGAACAATGTAAAATTTTATGTCATTTTCAAGTCTTTCTATCAAAACGGAACTGCCCCCGAACACGAACTTTGCTATTTCGGGATACTTTCATGTAGCGTTCTTATATATAATATATGTTATTAAATAAATATATATATATAATAAATAAATAAAAATAAATAAGTAAACAAACAAACAAACAAATAAATAAATAAATAAATAAATAAATAAATAAATAAATAAATAAATAAATAAATAAATAAATAAATAAATAAATAAATAAATAAATAAATAAATAAATAAATAAACTAAGGCACAGTAGTTCGACGGGGCACGACCCACACCGCCTTCTATTGTAGATAGTAGAGAGAGACTAGAACACAGTTAACCTGAAACCACTTGCCTCTCTCCCTTGGGGCAACAAGTTTCGCTCCCTGTTCATCATATATTTATGTACTTTTATCGACTGCGGCTTAATGCCGATCTGAATACCTTCCTGTTGTCAACGCAACGTAGAGGGCAGTTTCTTTGTGAGGAAAGTGGAGTCGGAGTGGAGTTGACTTCACGCCAGGGCCGGGCAACTGGAGCAAATGGGAGCAGTTATCACAGAGAAGACGACAGCCATTCTTACGTTAAGCTACTATTTTTTTAGAGGGATACGTGAGGAAAAACACATACTGTAGGTTGTCCATGAATTGTTAAGCCTACAATCAACAACTCTTGCGCGATGAAAAGAACGCGTTTTGTAATTGATGACTGGATTATGATTGAATTCCGATTTACAATTGGCTAATTGAAACAACAAAGTTGATTCAAATCTTGATCATTGCAAGCGATCCTTAAGCCTATATATATATATATATATATATATATATATATATATATATATATATATATATATAGCACGGGTAATCTTTGAATGCTAAACTGATTGTTCATGTGATTCGTGGGAACAATGGTGTCATGACGCCAAGACACAAGAACGTGGTTCGAGTAAACTTATAAAACGGATGATAAGCGTCCAAACGCGGTCATTAGCGGCTGACCATTAGTCAATTAGCTAGCGGTCTGGTCAGAAGAGTTTGCCATGAGACGGCGACGACGACGACCAGTCCTCGATTAGGAAGAAATGGCAACAGAACAGCAAAGGTAGTCTAAAATGTGTGTGTATTGTTTCAATTTTGATACTTTGCAAATTAGCTTATTAATAGTGATATAATAATAATTATAAAAATATTATTATTATTATTAATATTTTAATTGTTATTTCTTTTTTGTATGAGTATAATATCAGCTTTCTGTGACATTTTTGAGCATTTAAACCAGTTAAATGTTAGGCTGCAAGACCGCCAGAAAAATATTGTCGAAATGTATGGTACAATTCAGGCAATCATAAATAGACTTATTCTCCTGATGGAACACTTCAAGTGCGCAATTACATTATGTTCCATGCTTAAATTCACTTCCAAACATGTATTATATAAAGTGAATAATATTACGTTTATATCCTTGTAATTCTAGACGTTCCATTTTGTAAGAACAAATTTCCTAATTTAAGACTTTCAGAGCACAAAATTTGTTTGTGTGTTGAGCATTTCTAGGTAGATGTAAAAGGAAGCTAGTATATATGTTCAAAGAGAAATTACTGATTTACAGCGTGAAGTTATCATTGTAAGGAATTAACAGGTGCTCAAGTTTTCAATAATTTGTGTCTTTTCCATTGGAGCTATGTTGCTACAACGTATGTTTGTCAGCAACTATTTAGTGCAATGAAAACATGTGAATTCCAGATGTAGATCCCGAGTGACAATCATCTTTTAGAGAGCCACCGGCGTGGCTCAATCGGTTAAGGCGCTTGACTGCCGGTCTGAAGTTGCGTCCGGGCGCGGGTTCGCTTGGGCTGATTACCTGGTTGGGTTTTTCCGAGGTTTTCCCCAACATTAATGTGAATGCAAGGTAATCTATGGCGAATCCTCGGCCTCATCTCGCCAAATATCATCTCGCTATCACCAATCTCATCGACGCTAAATAACCTTGTAGTTGATACAGCGCCGTTAAATAACCAACTAAAATAAAAAATAAAATCATCTTTTAGATCAGGCCTGCACAAGGTTTGCGCTCTCCGGGTCGGTTCACAGCTCGAGAGCGGAATGCAGATATTGGCTGCGCTCTCTATAAGGGTGGACTGGAAGAAGGGGTGATCTCGTACAAAATGTACACAAAAGTACTAGTACAAGTGTTCATGAAATGAATTCCCGTTCAGTGTTTACAAAACTATCTTAGACTATTATTAATTAATAAAGAAATATTTATTTTACAGAAATAATAGAAACTCTATAGCTACTTAAATATATAATATCATTTCGTTATATTTTTATTTATCAGTACGTCAAAACGGGGTTTTATGCTGTCGGCAGCTGAAAGGAACAGTACTGATCATAATGAAACATCATTTACAGATGTTCGATGCCTGTCTTTATTAAAGTCGATAATAGAAAACAGTTGCTCACAAATATAAATGTTGAGCCAAACATAGCAATCATTTTCACAGCCAGCTTGTGTAGTCGTGAATATTATTGCTGAGGTTTAGTCATGTAAAACTCAACCAGGCTAGTAGTATTATTCAAACGGTCTGTAGTCCTTAGGCCACATTGAAGATCAATAAGTTCAAGCTGTAAATCGTTAACACTGTTTCAACTGGTGTTGAAGGAATTTATTATGATAACTTTAAACTTCTTTCCAATTAAGACAAGATCTTGGAACCTAGAATTAAATTCATTTTGAATTTCAATTAATATTTGCACATAATCGTTTAACATGGCTTCATCACGGGCAGTTTCTATCGTTCGAAAGTGAGTCATATTACCTTCCCGAAACTGACTTACGAAAAGTGCAAGTTTACGACTGAAATCCCGTAATTTATTCAACATATCAACAATGAGCTGGCTTTTCCCTGAAGAGAGATATTTAAATTGTTGAAGATTAATAAATTTTAACGTACCCTACCTCAACTTTCAACTCCTGAACCTTTTTACTGCGATATTCACCAACAAAACCATCGTATCTCTATGTGTGGACTAGTAATGACGCATTATATTATGTTTTCCTCTTTCTTTCAATGTTTTGTGGCAGATAAGTATTGACTCCAGCTGCTGTTAAAAATGAGCATTTTCCCATGCAATATTGAAAGAATTTCCCGATGATCACTTTTCCGTCTTTTAGATTCCTCCATTATGTAGCCGTAGATAGACAAAGCTACTGGTAATACACACTACACCAGATAGCCGCGTGGACTATCCTCTACCTATAGCAGGCTTACGTCATTCCGACGTACCTTTCCGGCGAGTTGTTAGACGGCTCTCCCGCTCAATGAGCGCCGTTTGTGCAGGCCTGATTTAGATCAACTGTGGCTGGCAGTAACTAATATAACTGCTGATTTTCAGTCGCTGATTCTGAGAGACTAAAATATATTAATATAAATTAATGTTTTGTCGTGTGAAAGCGTATTAATATTATCGTAATCGGAGAAATACTAATAAAATATGTAAAAGAAATTTACTAATGCCGTCAGTTGATTTAGAGAACAGCTACGAACAGTTCTAGACACTGAATAATTTGTAACATTTTACATACAAGAATATATGTATATATATAATTTACGGACAATTTAAAAGCCCACCAATGACAGAAAATTCCTGCGTATAGCTTTGTGTTTTCTTCCCTCCTTGACCAACCCACTCTGTTGCTTTACGGGTTGCGATCGAGTGAATCGGACATATATATTTCATTTTGGCCATCGCTACATATATTATGTAATTAATCTTATTAAATGCTATATGTACTGATTGTGTAAGTTTATTTTCTCAATACGAATGTTCTAGCTATATAAAATATTATTTATGTCTATCCCATTTAAATCCTATTAATTGTTGCGAGAGTAAAGATGACTCCTATTATATCTGCGCGTGGTAGACATAATATGTAAGTTGTATACCGCCTCTGCACAGATGTTTTGCATTGGAGAGCTGGCAGTAATATTTCGTGGGGATAGCATCGTGTACAAATGCACGGCATCTCTTTCGCTAATGTATTCAAGAACAGCGCCATGAACGTCTTCCTAACATTTGTCATGGGGCTACAATGTCCATCACATGACAAAATTTCACACGTTCACTGCATTAATGAGTGCAAAAATACCTGATGTTTGGCGGGTTGCAGGTGCAGCAGGCGGATGGGAGGAAACCTTACTGGCGCAACGAGCATCTAAATCAATAACGAGTGATGGCACCGCTTACAGAAATCAATTTGCATAAAATAACACAGATATCTGGACAGATGCAAATAACGACAGACGGGTTTGCTAAGAGCAATTCATGTAAGACTTACAGTGCCCCCCACTAAAAAAAAAAGTTACCGGCTAGGACTATCTAAGTCTTAGATAAGCAGATTTTGGGCATGCGCCGAAAGGCCTGAGGTGAGTTCACGAGATAATATATCTTAATAGCTTCTAGCTAATGAAGGACAAATAATTTCTTTCCAACATTAATTTGTCTTGTGACAAAGATAAATAGTGATTAAAAAAATGCAAAATTGCTCGTTACAGTTAGTCTGAAAAGCCCCCTCTGGCAGGTATATTTACTTAGGAGAGTATTCGCAAGATTAGGGAATAGTTCAGAGTCAAAAGTTCGGCTCTATAATGTTTTCGCCGTGAGTTCGAATACGCATGGTGACAAAATTATTTAATTCCATTTTCTGCCATATCTATGTAGTATAATCGTATCAATTTAGTGATAATGTTTCGCTCACCTAATACTCTAAATATTTCATACATATTTATGTCGGTTAGTTTGGCTATCATAAAGGCGGCTCATTTTTGAAATATACGTCCTTCAATTTTTATGGCGGAATTGCAGCGTTCATATCACAATGATGAAAAGGCGTTCACTTCAACGCACAACGTGTCTGACCTCTAATTTTCGAGTCAAATCTGTGGATTTTTAAAGGTAAGTTAGGCAATGCACAGGCCTATTCTGAAATTAAAGTCATGCCTTAGGCATTGAGACGGAAAACTAAGAAGGAAAGTGTTAGGCCTACTTTACAACAAAAAAAATTAATTGTGGCGCAAAATAAATGCATCAACAGAATAAATGAAATAATTTAAAATAACCTAAAAAAAAACATTTTTAGTATGAAGTTAAACTTTCATGTCACTGGATATGTTCCAGGAATCCCTGCGACATGGACCGTACCATATTTTGAAATTAAATCTAACCTTCCTGCCAGGCATTCTGAGTTAGCTGCCGGCGGTCGTAGGAAGTGCATACGGTTTGTTCTTCCAAGGCGTTGAGGGGAACGCGTTTCAATATACACAGACATTTCAGCAGACTGTCATGTCCTTGGCATGTTGCAAGTGCAACGAATATCAAACCAACAGCGACGGACGCGCGTGCCCATAGAATAAATAAATAAACAAGCAAAGCAAGCAAGCACACAGAACACAAACACACAAACAAACAAACAAACAAATCGAAGGTGACAGCCTCACGTACGCATGCCTAAGCAGAGGTGAGCGATCATCCAACCAGAACGGAGATACTTTGTGGTTAGCACGATGATGCCCCAAACATTACAGCTGGCTCGCGGAACGTATTTCGATAACTATAGTATTTCCCCAAATTCATCGCGCTTCTGAGTGGGCGTCGGTCCCAAACACTCTTTCCCTATGAGGACTCGAACCAGCACGCGTTCCGCTACGCGAGTCCAGACCACGACGCTACGGCACGGCGCGGGAGAGAAATTCATACGCCATGAAATAATTAAGATGTTTGGTGGGTTGCAGGTGCAGCAGGTGTATTCACGATGAACACCTATACTTCGTTCCATAATGTCTGACAGGCAAAGTAGACATCACCGGCGGAGGGAGAGGGATAATTGCTACTCAACCAATAGCAGAAGTCACATCCACTCTTATCTTCAAGTTGGACGGTCTTAAGTGTTTTACATCCGCCCAACTTGAAGATAAGTCTGGAATGTGTCCTCTATCATTGGTTGAGTAGCAATTATCTTTCTCCCTTCTTCTGCCGGCAATTTTGTCTGTCAGACATTATGGAACAGCTCCAGTCCACGTGCAGTAACTCTTCTGCAAACGAAACATATTTCTGAGCATTTTCCCGTTCTCTTGTCCGAGAACAATATACAGTACGTATGCACATTTGATGTATTTCCTTGCGATTAGAATGATTTTAAGCTTTCATTGTGTGGAACTTGATGCAAAAATTTCTGCGTTGTTGCACACTGTCATAATATATGCAGAATGATCCAACTTTATACGGTCCCTTCACCAGGAAAGCGCAAAATTTCAAAGATACAGCATTGAGAATTTTATTAGATCGAGATTATTACATAAATTGTTTATCACTTGCAAGTGACCATGTGTAACCTTTCATGTCGGAGAAGATCCAAATTTTTTTAGAAAGGAAATGAACACGAGTATATAGGTTCAAAAATAAGTTTTGGAAAAGAAAAATAGCTTTTAAGTAGAAACGAATACATTCCAGTTATCAACTGAAATGAAAAAGTAACAGGGATTTATGAAATGCCTTACTTTACCCCTGATGTGTTATTAAGTTGATAGATTTTAAATCTTGTTCTTACCATAGCATATCACACACAATGAAAATAACACTATTAACATAACTAATATCTCCTTCACAACTCCATCTTTATTATTAATCGCACATTTACAGCAGATGTAGGTTCATTATTATTTGTTCGGTTTAAGTTTGTCGAGCGTGACAAGAACCGAAGTCTCCTCTGAAGAAGAGAATCTGTCACAGCTCGCTTGAACTTGCTCATTGTATGATCTGAGTCCTTGAAGTTCGCTGGCCTCTCCTACTCTTCCCTCCCGCCCTCCATCCTTTTAGCTGGGTAAGGATTTTGGAACAAATCTTGTGAAGTTTTATTTAGATGTAAGGACAGTTAAGTTTTATTATAAAATATGTTTAAGCATCGACAGAAATCTACGTACATGTAAGTACATCACATTATGTTTTAAAAATACATAACAGTTCTTACTATATCAATTATCGACAGAAAATAGCTATGATTAAATTCTTCACATAATATTCATATAAATCACAGTTGCTGGGTAACAATATTTGTGTGACTATACGAATGATGAAAGAATTAGCGACATGCAATACAGGCACTAAGTTCGATTTAAGTTAGTCGAGTATGACGAGGTTCTATGTTCGCTCTGCATAAGAAGAGCTGACGAGTTTGATCCACCTTGTTATAATAATATTCGCTGTACTCCACTCCCATTCCTTCATGTTTCAGCATTGATCTTGCGATTGGTACACGTACCAAATAACGCCACCTTAACACTTAAGTCACTTTTGCTCTAGAAATAAGTTATGTACAAACACGAAAATTATGAAATAGAAAGTGTAATCTTATCTTTAGAAAATAGCACAATGAAAATGATGATATTGTATACCGAAGAAGAATTAGAACTCAAATAGGAAGACTTTGTACACTGGCTTTATTAGGAACAGCTTGTCCAATTAACGCCACCTATTTTCTAGTAACGTATACACTCATAATTATTAATGAATTATTTTTCCTAAGCAACACAAATTGAACTAAGCAACTAAATTTGAGTTTCTGTTAATAAAAGATACAAAATCACTGAATACTAATGAAAGATTGATTCTTGATCTGAAACTGAAACACCAGATGGATTAGGAAATTATGTTTTCCAGCAACTCCTTACTTTCAAAAAAGAGACAATGAGACACAGTAGAACGTTATTAAACACAAAAGCATTTACCTTAGTTTAATATGATTGTTTTCCCAGAAGTAAAACAAGACAATTAAGTTATATAAAATGAAAAAATTAAGAGTTCGATAAGCAATTGAACCAATATCATCACTGTGCACATTCTGAACACTTGTAAGTTGAAAGCTTAGTGCTTTTCCTGATGTTTCCACACTTATCATGTAAATACCTCCACAATATGAACATAACATGTTCTCAACGCGATCTTCTTTATAAAACCATCAAACTAGAGCTTGCGCTTTATCCATGGGTTGCAGCTCATGTGTTGTATTACTGGGAAGGCTATACAGTGTGATTCCATAATTATCAGTGGCACTTGCAATGTTTGCGTCCAGATGAGATGATGCTCCATCAAATATCAACACCACCTCTCCTGCCACCTTATATCTGGCAAAGTGGTCAAGCCAATGGATGAATATAGCAGTTGTCATAGAGCCCTTGGCACTCATGACAGTCTCTGTTGCAGGAGTCATATCTTCCTCCTACTCCGGCTTCATACGCAGGCCTTTGAAGATAACCATAGGTGTACAAATAGCATTAGTACAGGCAACAATAAATTTATTGTGACATTTTCTGCGTGCTCAGGTGCAACTAGATGCTCTTTCTTGCACCTCTCTTAGCCAAAATAGTCTGCTGATGCTGTACTGTCAACCTGAGTACTTGAGTACCGTAGTAACATAACCTAAAAAATTGTCTGTAAATCTTTAACACCACATGGCGTTAAAGCGCTACTGAGTATCTGATAACATGACATGCCTGTTTCTCTAACATTTTCAAATGTTATAGATAGCAAATAATTCCTAGGCATAGAAGAATCTTTAAGGACCACGAAAATATATAGTTAAATATAGTTATTATTTGATAAACACACAAAATAAAATATTGCTTCTTACCTTGATATAAGAACAGCCTTTCACTATCAACACACAAGAGCAAAATGATGGAATATCATGCCACTCGTAAATGTCAGCGGACAGCAGTAACTCATTTCATCACTAGATTGCAAGAGAATGCAGGCTAGAATAGTACACTACCGAAAACTGGTGTCGTTAACAAAATTAATAGCGTGGCGTTCAAGGTATACATGGCGTTGTCTTAGGGACCTTAGTCAGTACTTTGAACATATGCGCTTTTTAAATATATTTTGTTTTATTTATTTATACGTATATTTTTGTGAATGTTTAGTCATATTACTAAAAAGAAACATTATCTATACTCTTTGCTGTGCGTAACTTCTCAAGATATGTACCTGACATCCTCATGCAGCTAAAGAATAAAGGTGCAAGGAGAGGAGGAACTGAGGAGAAAAACACCGAGCATATGTAAGGAAAGGGAAAGATTCAACAAACGCAAAGGGAGATTCAGTTCTACAGAGACTCGGCAAACATGAACCGAACATATGACCTCTTACCGGTTTTCAACGGATTCGATTCTTTTAGTTTACATGCTTCACTTCCACGTACTGTTGGGATGCCTATGAGTAGGGCGAGGTTTGTAGTATATTGATATCCCCTCTCATGTTTGAATATTGCAAGACACTAGTAGCTACATCATCATGTAAAATTGTATGTCGTTTCTTTTCATGTTGTCTACACTGCCTGACGCGTTAATTTCCATTCTTTTTGGCACTTTTTGCTCCCTTAACAAAATAATACTGGCTCTTGTAAAAAGTCACAAATTTCAAGTTTTACATATAGATAATATATATAACGAATTCTTATATATATATATATATATATATATATATATATATATATATATATAATCTGACTCTTTAGTATTTTTACCTGGTATTATTATTATTATTATTATTATTATTTTTATTTTTATTATTATTATTACTATTATTATTATTATTATTATTATTATTATTATTATTATTATTATTATTATTTGTTAGATTTCGATTTTCAACATTCAAGGCAGTGTGTCGCCCCCTTCTTCTTGCTTGTCATTGTTCTTAAAACTTCTTTCTTCCTTAAAAGTCCTTTTCAAAACGAAAAGTTACATTTATTCAAATCAAATTTCTGCACGTATAAAGGGGGAGGGGAACTAAAATTCTTTCAATCATTTATTATCATAATACACTGCTCTCTTAAAATGACTGAGCATATTGGAAATTTAATCAACGTCTTTTCCAAAACTCGCTATGAAATATTTCACATAAAACAATTTTTATCTGAAGAAGAAAGCAAAAACGAGCAAAATTGTATGCAACTTTTTTGTCTGAAATATCTAAAAGAATAACCCCCTGAATTTAATAACTTTACTTATGGTTCAGCCTATACAGGGTGTTTCAAAAATACGAGGCATAATTTCAGATATGTATTTCCCACATGTAGACAATCAAAATAGTTCATTACAACATGTGTCCGGAAATGCTTTATTTCCGAGTTATGGCCTTCACAACATTGAAATTCACCGGAACGTTTTTCTTTCCGCAGGTCGTTGCCGTCAAAGGAGACATAAAGAGGGCACTCTGACAGTTCATTCCGAGGCGAAGGTTACATTCAGTGTTGTGAAGGCGTTAGACTGTGCGACATGTATTCAAATCAAGAGCTGGCAGAGATACACTTCATGTACGGTAAGGCGGACGGCAATGCTGCGCTGGCTCGTCGTTTGTACCAGGAGAGGTACCCACAGCGACAATGTCCACATCGGAAGACATTTGTACGTCTCCATTACCGTCTGTGCGAGTATGGAAAATTTAACTCTCCTGGTTTGGGAAGGGGATGACCAAGATCTACAACTCCAGAAGTACAGGAGGAGATTCTGGAGGCTGTGAACATGACTCCTATCAGCACACGAAGGGTAGCGTTGCAAGTCAATGTTCCCCATACGACTGTCTGGAGACTGTTGAAAGAGTATCAATTGTGTCCTTTTCATTTGGAACGTGTACAGGCCCTGTCACCAGCAGATTACCCTGCACGAGTTAGCTTCTGTCAGTGTTTCTTGCAGCAGTGTGGTGTAAATCCGAACTTTCCTGCCTTAGTATTATTTACAGATGAAGCACAGTTCACACAAGATGGCATAACAAATTTCCACAATCAGCATGTATGGGCGTATGAAAACCCACGCACAACTGTTCCATCTCATCACCAGGTGCGGTTCTCCCTCAACATGTGGGCCGGTATCATTGGTGATCGATTAATTGGACAACATGTACTTGTAAACAGACTTACAGGGCAAGCGTACACAAATCTCCTAGAAAACACCATACCTCATGTTTTAGAAGACACTCCACTGATCAATCGTCAACACATTCACTTCTTGCATGATGGCGCTCCTGCACACTTCAGTCGTACGGCTCGCCGGTACTTGGATCGAAGGTTTCCTGATCGATGGATAGGTAGAGGTGGCCCAATTGCTTGGCCTCCACGCTCACCTGATCTGAACCCTCTCGATTTCTACTTGTGGGGCCATTTAAAATCATTGGTTTATTCGTCTCCAGTGCCTGATTTGGAATCCCTTCGGAATCGAATTGTGGCATGATCTGAGGACATACGCAATACTCCTGGAGTTTGGGATCGTGTTCGCAGGTCAATGAGACATCGATGTGAGGTCTGTATTAAAGCAGGAGGTGGACATTTTGAACATCTTCTGTAATGACAACGACCTGTGGAAAGAAAAACGTTCCGGTGAATTTCAATGTTGTGAAGGCCATAACTCGGAAATGAAGGATTTCCGGACACATGTTGTAATGAACTATTTTGATTGTCTACATGTGGGAAATATATACCTGAAATTATTCCCCGTATTTTTTAAACACCCTGTATGTGGACGACATTTTAAATAAATGGAAATTATTAGTAAACCCAGGAATTAAAATTAACAGTAATAGATGCATAAATAATCTGTCGTTTTGAGATGACCTGATGATAAAAAAATGAGGATGACTTAAAAAATTTATTTATCAGTTAAACGAAGAATGTAGGTTTATGGTTTTAAAATGTTAATAAAAAGACAAAAATTATGGGTTTCAGTGGCAAATTACCTATCACATCAAAAATTGTTTCAGAAGAAGATACTTTAGAGCAAATTTCTAATTAAAAAAAAATAGTTTGTGATATAAATTTTAACATTTTAACATTGATAAACATATAGAAAAAAAATTAATACATATGAGGTGATTTGTGGAAAAATTGAGAGAACTTTTAGGAAAAAATAAGAAGAGATACGAAAATAAAGTCCTACAAAGTAATGTGATACTTACTCTGCTTTATGATTGTGAAACCTGGGTCCCAACAAAGAAACAAATAAGCAGGATTCGTACGGCAGGAATGAGGTTCTTCAAAAAAGTAAAAGGTTGTAACCGAATGGAAAAATTAAAAATGAACAAATAAGAAGCGATCTAAATGAAAAATCTGTATGCAATAAGGTAACAGAATATAGAAAACAGTGAGCTGGTCACATAAACAGAATGAGTGATGAAATATACTTACTAATAGTAAAAATATACAAAGCAAGAGGACGCCGAGATGTTGGACGTCCTAGAGAACGTTGGGCTGAAATATTGTGAAGCCAGAACGGGCGACATGGCTATACATTCAAGCGTTAAAGATTATGATGAAACGTTTGCAGCGGTCACGAACAGCATTTCCACCCAAATACGCCAATAATACTTCATATTGTTTGTATATATTTTAGTATTTGACGTGAGAAAAATAAATCTAATTGTAACACTTGCTTTAATATACAACCTAGGCAGAGTATATATTATGTGATGAACTGAAGCAATTCATTTTTCTGTTAATTTCATTGGTATAGTTTCAAACAGGAATATTACAAACATAGTTCACGACAATAGTACTATTTGTTATCACTGAAGTATATTATTTGATTTTTTATTTAATTTGACTGGATTAAGGCCATAGGGCCTTTTCTTCCATCCTACCAGATAGCACATACTGTACAAATACAACGAATGCAGACAGTGGCAAATAACAGAAACTAAAATAAAAATTACAAAATAATAATAATAATAATAATAATAATAATAATAATAATAATAATGATGATGTCAATTTTGAATACTAGCTGCAACAGAAAAATAAATAATGGTCCTACTTGGAGCAAGAAAATTGCTTGTAGAATTTGCAAATGTTAATTTTCACAATTAAAATTAAAAGTTAGTTCCTTTTTGCAGAAATTGCTACAGTAATGCAAAAGTCAGAAGACGATGTTGAAAATAAATTGCATAGTCTTCAGGCACAATACCGTAAAAAACGCTTAAAATAAGAAAAACTTGCTGTCGTTAAAAGAAAAGTCTTATATTATTCATCCACTTCATCGTCGTGAATGAACAATTTCCACATCCAATAATGGATATGGAAGTTTAAATGATAAAAAAAAAATAGTACCACAATGGTGATATATGATATTTCACACTTTTTTATATTCGAACTGTGATTACGGAGATTACATTATGTATTAAATCAATTCGTACAGACAATACCCAAACAAGACCATGGACTGCGCATGAAAGACAATATTTTTGTAATCTCGTTTACAATAATATTTAAATCAAATTATAATTTTAGTTGGTTATTTAGCGACCCTCTATCAACTACTAGTCCATTCAGCGTGTCGATGGGATTGGTGATAGCGTGATGAGTCATACATTAAACTTACCTGGCATGTGCCTTAAGGTTGGAGAAAACATCGGAAAAAAACCCAACCAGGTATATTCAACCCACGAGGGAATCGAACCCACGCCCGAGCGCAACTCCGGATCGGCGGGAAAGCGGCTCAGACCACTGAGCTACGCTGATGGCTAAATTATAAATTGTCTGGTAAAGTAGGTAATGCACATTTGCACAAATATCTACAGATATATGGTAATAATTGATACTATTATTATTATTGTTATTATTATTATTATTATTATTATTATTATTATTATTGTTATTATTATTTAAAGTAATGCAATCCTAAAGTGTGTTGGTTCTTGACAGTGAAAAACAAAAAGTATTTCTTCCTCTTCGAAATACTTAATGCTGAGTTCAGTGGAAATTCATCCACGTGTGGCAAATTAATTCTCAATTAGTGGCCGTTAATTCTTTATTAATAAAAATGTCCCTGAAACGTGTTTAGTTACCTGGCCGGACTCTAAAGACTTGACCTACTATAGCAACGAAACGTAGCAATGTCTTGTATCTAATAATTTATCTCAGGAAAACTTTTCCTTTCGATACCATCTCCAATGTTTCAATTGTTAGTTTATTGCATACAATGTAAAAAAAATCACGGGAGGTAATTTGTCCAGCAATTTTTCACTAAAATTATTTAATTTAATGTGCATCAATTCGCGATAAATTTACTCGTAGATATCGAGTATGAATAAATGCACCCAATAGTTTCGGAACAAATAGCTGTATACAAACATACAGCATATATATTTTAATTGGTTATTATAGGACGCTTTATCAACTGCTATGGTTATACAGCGTCTGAATGGGATGAAGGTGATAATGCCAGCGAAATGAGTCCAGGGTCCAGCGCCAGCATTTGCTCTTAGTGGGTTGAGGGAAACCACGGAAAAAACCTCAACCAGGTAACTTGTCCCAACCAGGATTTGAAACCGGACCAGCTCGTTTCACAGTTACACGTGCTAACCGTTACTCCACAGCGGTGGACTGACAGGCGGTATACCCGAGACAGCTTTTTTCCTGAAAATATTTAACTCGATTTTTTGCAGCGTTCGTAGCGGTTTACGCTTTCATCATCGCAGCGGTATGATCTAAATTAACAGAAAAAGCTGTCTAATTGCACGCTATGGCACGCATGCCTCTGTAAATGTGCGTATAATTCGACTATCTCTGCTTCGATTCCAGACTTTCACTGCAGACGAGAACATAAGACACGCAATGGCTAGGAACTGGCCCGGCTGCACCGCCCGCAGGCCTTGCATTCTAGCCCTAGAGTTTTTGGTAATACAAATTCACCCGTAGACGTTTATTCGTTCCAACTCTCCCTCCTATGTGTTTACTTGACTCGCTTTTCGTCATGTAGAAGGAACTTAGGGTATATCCTTGGAAATTTAAGCAAAACTACATTTCTGTCGATTGGAACAGAAACACGCAAAATCATTCATATTACTGAGGGAGGGCGTTAGCTTCACCCCTCTAAGCAGTTCAAGAACTTGAAAAGTATTCAGTATTGCTGATTTTTTTTAACGGATCTGTTATTTAGGTTCAAAGCAGACAAATTCAAAAATATCAATCCATAATTTCACTACTTGACCTATGTAAAAGCACATTGTTACCGTAGTACATTCTGTTTCATGCTCCTACGCCCGTCCGTGTCCGTTCAAGGCTATGAGAAAATTTGCAGCGTACAGCCTTTATCAAAATCGATAGGAGACGTCGCTCACAGCCATGGATAGAGTTGCTCATGTTGTGCGGGTGAACTTCGGGTCGTCAACTGTCCTCTACTGAATTTCTGAATCCCAAGACTTTAGCGCCTTTTATGAAACCGCTATTGAAGAATTACAAGCACGGTAGAAGTGAAGTCAATAAATTTCCATACACCTTATATCTGCCAGTCATCAAGAGAGGAGCTATAAAACCTAACAATGACTTACGTTAGCGCTGTAGTTCTACAGTTGACTCTTGGCAAATAAATCTGAATGGTACCGGTATTAAGAGAGAAGAGTACAATGTCTGTACAGTTGGCTTAGCTGGCCCTCAGAGAAGTACCTGACAAGCCCCAGGGCCCGGAGGCCCAATACTTTCCTTACAAACAGGGAATGGATTTGCGAGTTGTGTAAATAAAGTAATGAGACTGATTTTTCACCTGTTTTATTCCAACAACATTGCAATTGAACATTGTCCCCTTCAAAGTAATTGCTTTGGGAAGCCACACAGCGCTAGAGACGGTTCTTTCCCTCCTCATAGCTGTGCTGGAACTCAAATACTGGAATAGCCTTCAGCTGGGCGGTTACAGCCGTTTGAATGTTGTCCATGGCCCCAAAACGACGTTCCTTGAGGTGTGCTTTCAATCTCGGGAAGAGGAAAAAGTCACAAGGACTCAAATTGGGGGAATTAGAAGGCTGGGGGGCCACAGGAATGTTCTTATTGGCCAAAAAACGGTTTACTGAAATTGCTGTGTAACAAGGAGCATTGTCGTGATGCAACACGCATGACCCTTTTGCGAAGTCTTTCAAGAACCTCTCGGTAAAACCCTTGTTGATTAACCCCTTGGCGTGGAGGCACAAACTCTTTGTGAACGATTCCTTGGCTATCAAAAGAGCACATCAGCATGCTCTTGATCTTTGATTTGCTCATTCGTGCTTTTCTTTGCATTGGAGAGCTTGGAGTGTGCCATTCCATGTCCTGGCGCTTGGTTTCTGGGTCGTACTCAAACACCCAAGTCTCGTGACCGATAATGATACGTTCCAGAAAATGGGAATCATTTCAACGCATCTGTCCCTCCTCGTGTCCCTTTAGTCCTGCGTGAGGTTTCTCGGAACCAGTTTTGAGCAGATTTTTCTCATCCCAATTCTTTGGTCAAGATCTGATGAACAGTGGTGTAACTCAAATTCAAATCTGCCCCAATCATTCTGTCAACCGATAATCTGCACGCACAAGATCCCGGACTCTGTCGACATTTGCATCAGTTCTTGCAACGGAAGGCCTTCCGCTATGAGGTTCATCTTCAATTGACTCTCTTCCTTCTGCAAATGCTTTAAACCACCAAAACAACCGGGCCCTTGACAAAACACTGTCTCCGTAGGTCTGCCGAAGTTTTGCAAACGTTTCCGTTGCACTGTGTCCAAGTCTCAAGCACACTGTTGCTCGAAATTCGTGTCACTCATTTCCAGAACGCACAAGCAAAACCTGGTTCACTAAAACACGCTCTACGGACAACCAACTTGACTCTAGCGAGGTCCAACTCGCAATGATAATGCATCACATGTTCATCTGCCTTCCCTCCAGTGTTGCCCGATCGAACACTACACGACCAGTCTCATTAACTTATTTACATACTTCGTATATGGACTAAAATGTATGCCATTTGTAAATATATATGTACTTATTTTTTATCAAAATAAAGAAATAAATATGGACTTGAAATGACAAAAAATACTATCTACGTTGAATATTAGTACAGTTTAATCAAATTGAACAAAGAATATAATGGACGTACCTTATCTTTCATTGTACTATTTTGTTATGTGAACTTAACACAAAACATAATTTTTACTGCCTGTTACCATAACAATGGTTTGTAGAGTGGAATGTCAGCAGAGATGAGAGAACGACACAAGTCCATGTTTCGGACCTTATATTCGATGTTGTTGGTTCTGTTAAAAACAATTGTCTCTGCTTGGAATTTAATTCTCTGTTAGCCTGATGTTTAGGCGTACTGGTTTGAATACGTTGTTGCGCCAGGAACGTTTGTGTAGACGATACTGCACACTGACATAAATTACAAAATAACATCTTATTGGTAGTTGATGAGCCATTATCTTTAAATTCTGAAATGTAACTTCTTAATTGAATCCTATAGATTCAAAGTCCCCTATATCCACTTTCACAAATTAAAGCATTAAATTAAACTTCCAAAACTTGTGATCAAAATAGATTAATTTTAATATAGATACCCAGGGCCCGGATTTTTATGACATGTCATCTTTTTTTCCTCATGCAGTATGCATTGCTCTCAAGTATTAAAATCCTGAACACGAACCTCTGGTTATAAAAATATTAATTCTATTGTGCATTTTTTCGTCGTATTTTCTATTTTTGACGTTTTCGGTCGATTTTTTCAAGTTTCAAGTCTTTTTTGTCATTGTTTTCGTATTTTACTTCCTTTCCCGGCCCTATTTCTTTTTTGTTTGCAAAATATTAAATCAATTTAAATTATTACATTATTTAAAATTTATTTTTAATTTAACAAATTAAATGGAAGTTTGATCAGTGGTTCGACAATGTACATATTGAGAGTCTGTGTCTTAGCTATACAAAGGTCCCGGATTCCACACCCGATCCCGGAACAATTTTTCCCTTTAACATTATTCAATGTACATACATGTTGAAAGTAGTTATTTTAGCTACTGTCTGTCGCGGCAAGCATTTGATTCGTTATTTTCACAGTCACAGATTTAGTTAATTACAGAATTTCAGAGAGGAATGCTTGATGTTCAATTTTCATAGTTTCATTCAGCTATGCCTAAAATAAAGTCATCTAAATCTTGTCATTTAAGACAGACTGCGACTAAATTTGGAGATATTTTCTCTACGGACGGTGAAGTATTATTTTGTAAGCTATGCGAAACAAAGGTATCAGCCGAAAGAAAATTCACTGTTCAAGAACATGTGGTCGCGATAAGCATATGCGTGCAGTGCAACTCGCATGTAAGAAGAAATGCACGCTTCTTTCACTGCAACAAATCTATCCATGAAGGAAAATAAATCGTGAGATTGTTACAAGACTTTTGTGAAGTATTTGATGGAGAAGATCTAATTGCCAGTGATTTAGAGCAGTTCAAATATGCTCCAGTGTATCATCGGATGTGGAAAGGAGTTTCTCACAGTACGAAAATGTTCTTTCCGACAGCAGCCGTTCCCTAACTTTCGAGAATCTGCGCATGCTGGCGATTACCTAGTAATTCTGAATAAGGTAATTTTTTTTACACGTGCTCCTTCCAAGAACATACGAATTCGCAAGTTTAAATTAATGTCGGTTTTTAATTTCAGTTCCAACGTTACAGAAGTAAGAAGTGTGCTGTACTGTCATACCCTAAAATGAAGACAAAAATTTTAAAGTCATTTTTAAAATCAAGTTATTGATTTCAGGTCATTTTATAGATAATTTTTTTAGATAATTTTAGGTCGTCGAAAGCCTGGGCCTGTAGATAACTATTTGTGAAATCGTTCAAACTGTGTACATAAGAATAGCGCCACAATTTCATTTATAATAGAAGTTTTCGTAAAAGGGAATAATGAAAAATTTAAATAAGATGACCACCACATTGCTCTTCCAATCACCGATAAAGGTCTCTTACAGTTTCTAAACCATTTCCAGCCGTTCATTGCATTGAGTAAGACAGATTGATGGCTTCTGACAAATTAACGTAATGAGGTTGTCTGTTTCATTATTACATTATGAAATAAAATAAAAGAATTAAGGAGAATGTATCCTGAGGTTCAACCATAATCTTTTGTGAATGAAACAGAGTTCTTATATTTATGTGGATCTCCTTTTTTAACGAAGTGTCCGTGCTCTAAAAATCCTGACTCTTATGTAACATTACACAGTATTAATGTATGGAAATAACAGGAATAGTAAGATCTTATGCCATATGAAGTGATGTTTCGGTAATTATTTAATAAACAAAATATGTCTCACTTTCCTACTGAAGCACTGAGTTATATTTTGGAATTCAATTTTCCTTGTGCAGAGCGCGAGCGACTCACCCTCTGTGCTTTCCTCTTGTCGGCCCTCTGGTTTTGGTGATAGATGCGACTGAAGTTGGAGACGATGACGGGCACCGGCAGGGCGATCACCAGCACACCGCTCAGCGAGCACACGCCTCCCACGATCTTCCCGGCGATCGTCCCCGGCACCATGTCCCCGTACCTGCGGTCACAGAGGCCTGCGTCAGTATCTACAAGCGTAGGCTAATCTCAATGTAGGCAACCAGAAAATAATATTCTTATACGGCTATAAAGACAACTGGACCAGCTCTACAGCGACTATATGTTATAAGGCACAACAAAAAACGTGTTCGTGCTTGAGACTTTTTAGAGATACGCTCGTGGAACAATGGGCTAAAACTTGCGTACTGGCTAAGGAACAAGCGATTAAATATTTCATGCCAATTTAGTACTTGAAACAACAGCCGAAAGAAGGCTGCATAGTGGCTCACACATGTCCCCAGTGTCCGACAATTTCGCTACTTCTTAGTCTTTTATTAATTTTACTCATGCACTATTTCATTAAATAATTCGTTCATTACTTAATTCTATCATTATTTCAATAATTCATCCATCAATTCATTAATTCCTTCATTCACTAACTCATTAACCTATTCATTAATTTTGTTCCCTATTTAGTTTCTGGATGTCATCATTCTGTTGTAGACTGTTCTCTGGTAAGTTTTACAGTCTGGGAGAAACCAAATCTCTATGTGCCAACGTTTGACGAAGTAAAATACAGTGAAACTTAACACAAATTCATGATCTCCTAATTTTAACCTCAAAATATTAAAAAGAAAAATCACTGTATTAACGAAGGTGAGTTTCAAAATAGAATAAACTTGAGTTTACAACAGGAGTGCCCAACTAGGCCTACTTACACCACGGGGCATGGTAAGTTTGCTCCGTGGCCCGGATGAGGGAGGGCGGGTAAAACAGTACCGCTTAGGCTTCTATTTCTTCCAGCAGCGTATAAAAGAGTAACAGCCGTGGTCCATCGATGATAACAGTGAACCGAGTTAAAATGTGGGGAAACAGAACGTTTTATTAATATAATAATTAATTCTATCATTTATATCACTTAATTGCGATCATTCATTTCCAGACACATCCTTTATGAAATAACTACTTTTCTTTTTTAAACTTACAAAGTAATAGTAAATAAGACGTCTTACAGCGTTATGTAAATCTAGCTTTCAGGTAAACCTCCCTGTGAAGCAGACTTCAATAATTTCAATTTAGCTTGAAATTATTCAAGTCTTATAGTGTGTTCTAGCCTTTTTAAACTGAAGTTTAATCATGCTAAGTAATGAAAACTGTAAGCCGTTATACAAATTTCAGAAGTTAATGCATGCTGCCACAAAGTAATGTAATAATTATCATTTTCCGTATTAAGCTTAAACATTGTTAGTATAATATTTTACTCACACATTAAATGATTCGGATTTTGACAAATTATTATTTAGACTATTAATATTATTAACATCTCTATCCAAGACAATAATATTAAGCCAAGTACGAAGACTAGCCTATGCATGCGAAAGCATCCTTTATAACATTTCGAGTAGTGCTATGATTTGACAATTTTTCGAAGTCGACTTTCAAGTGAATTAATGACAGTTACGTGCATGTTTCTAGAACGAAACTGCCTATTTTATTTATAATTCAATTAATGTTAAGGCAGAAAAAGTTGTCACACAATAGCTATCAAATAATAATAATAATAATAATAATAATAATAATAATAATAATAATAATAATAATAATAATAATAATAATATGTACATATTGCGAGTTAATTATAAGTTTTCCCCAGAAGAAAGGCGTATGACGGAATAGTGAGAGAAACATGATGAAGAAATCGATTTTTTTCCTTCTTTCCTTTGTTCGATTTACGAGTTTGTTGGATGTGTGCCGTATTATGACTGAATTTAAGCATTTTTAATACTTCTCACCCTTCTCTTCTCCATGCCACTCCTCTGTTAACAAGAGATAAGAGAAGTGGCGACAATATTACTATTTGTGTTTCCTCACTTTTATTATGAGAAATTAATTCTCATTATTAGTCCTATGTCTGTCATTCCAAGTGAAGAATATATTAAAAAAAAAAATAAATTTTTATATAACATGTTCCCGAGAGTTTTTCAGAATTGGAAACTGAAAAAAAAGTGCTGTATAAATTAAAAAATAATAAATGAAAAACGTGGAATGAACCTAAATTTTAATGACTATTACACTCTTACTACGTCATACTACTTTTGACCAATAAAACGGTACGAAAGGACGTATTTCAACCAATCATGACTGCTTATCGCACAATTTTATCGCGTCCCTAGCATTTGTTTAATTTTATCGCGTCCCTAGCATTTGTTTAATTTTATCGCGTCCTTAGAATTTGTTTCTTTGCCAACATTTGAAACTGCGCTGGTCTGGACGTAAAATATATATATATATATATATATATATATATATATATATATATATATATATATATATAATTACAAACCACTCCAGTCGATGCACAGCAGTTTCAAATATGACTCGCATTGGCATTCAAGAACAAGAATTAATAAAAATCACTGATCATACCTATGCATCTTCTGAAATCCGACTTACAAATAAATGAAGAACACTATTCGGAAATGCCGAATAGGTTGAATACACCATGTAGGCCTAAATCAACGAGTTCCATTTCTATTACGCACACGTCCAATATAACATCAATTGAACCACCAACCACATTCAAATTTGAAAATAGTACATTTAATAATTATTCCTTTTAAAATTATTCATTCGGAAATCCTGAATAAGTTGAATACACCATGTAGGCCTAAATCAACGAGTTCCACTTCTATTACGCACACGTCCAATATAATATCAATTGAACCACCAACCACATTCAAATTTGAAAATTGTACATTCAATAATTATTCCTTTTAAAATTATTCATGTTTATTTTTTATGTCGTCGTCGTTAATTAAAACTTTTCTAACACTTGTGTATATTAGGTTATGTTATAGCTTCTGCTATATGATATTATGGATAGTCACGTATCAGAGATTGTTTAATATTAAGATTTATTGAAAATCATCTGTCAAGTGACGTTGATTACTGGGATTCGGATAATTGAAGTGGAATGCAACTGTCTTAATAAAAATGAAACTGAATCAACAAAGCCTTCTTGACTAGTAACCGTCTACAGAGTTCAATGAAGATTCCATAGTTGGCACAACTGCCATCTAGCGTAATGGTGCAATAATACATTTGAAGACAGGTTTATTTTCGTAAGTCAATTAATATTTTATTGTATTGGAGTAATTTGTTACTTATAATCTTTATATACTTTCTTCTAATCGTGTAATAGTCAATTAAATCCCACTCGAGTTTTGATTTTCTCTAGATAAATCAAAACCTCTAGTGAGATTACTGTTGATAAAAACTTGGTGCCTTAAAAACAAAATAAAAGTTCTGAACTATGTGAGTAACACATACATGTCATGAGGCTTGACTGAATATAACATTTTATATACCGTTCTTCTTGCATCTTCCAAAATTATTTTTTGGATTCGTCTCTCTTTATTCCAAAAGTAGGAGGGGTCAGACTGGCGTTCACCTAATTTCATACATATCAATAACAGCGTTACTCAAACTTCACTACTGCACAAATCAACTCAGTAAAACACGTCGCGTGGTGAAGAATGAAGTAAATACTAACACTAGTCGACCGAGGTCAGTGGAATCCCGCAGCCCAGGGCGACACTTGGAATGCTACTGCGTTCGTAATACGTCATCGCGATAGTTCACATTACGCCCGTGGCTCCACTCGCCTCGGTCGAGTAATAATAATAATAATAATAATAATAATAATAATAATAATAATAATAATACAGTTATCTCCACCAACCTAATCTTGGGCATATTGATAACAGCCGCAAGTTCTTGATTTTGATATTTATCATATTCTGCTCTATGGAATGGAGAGTAATATCTCTGACAATTAAATTTGGTACGTTTATATTTTCTTTTGCACAAATTAAACACTAGGCCACACAATCACATTTCTAAAATAAACACATTTTGTTCCCATTGAACATTATTATTAGAAGAAAATCATCGTTTTAAAGAACACTCTGATGATATTTCGTGTATATCTTCTGTACTTTTATTCCATCACGCACCATTTGTACACAAAATCATATCTTATGCTGGTGATTTTTCTGCATCTATAACCCAGCGCTTCAATGTAAAATTTTGTACTAACCTGTTGATGAGCACCAGAAACAAAATCTAGAAGGCTGTGTGATGTAGAAAGTGGAAGTTCTGACGAGTTTACTAGATTGAACTCAATAATTTAATAAGAAATTTGGGATTACTCAAGGACAAAGGTGAGCTCTCACGCTCCAGATTACAAGAAATGAATTTTCTGACACCAGGAACATTTTTCTTCATTGGTACAGGAGTAGAAAAGAGGAATTTACTCCCTACTTTTCACAGTAGGGTGTCTTAGTATACTGCAGTGATACTCCTGGTTTGATACGGAAGTTTAATGTTCAGTACGAAGTGGACGAAAGGCGACTTTGATCGAATCCTCAAAAAGAAACCTGAAGACAGTGACCAGTGCTTTTGCACATTGGTAACAGGTATGCTTCGTTACCTATTGGTCATTCGGTACACTTTAAAGAAACTTATGAGGATCACTAACTGGTTCTCACAAAGATAAAATATCGTGATCATAACTGGATGATCTGTGGAGATCTGAGAGAGTTGTGCATGCTTCTTGGTCAGCAGGCTGGGTAGGCCTATACTAAGTTTCCATATATTCTCTGTTGGGTGGGACAGCAGAATACATGAAGAATATTCCACCAAGATGGTATCCAAGCTAACATTAAGGTGAAAAATTAAAATGTTGAATTGCAAAAAAACTACAGCTTACAGAGAAAAACTAACTTCAGATTTGAAATCAACACACCCAAATTAGATTACAAGAAGTGCTGACATCAATGCAACAAACATTTTGTTCCCTAGTGTAATCTTTCTACTTGCAGATAGAAAACAAGTGAAATGCGTTACACCTTACAATGAGGTAAACGCAGATTGAAACTTATGTTCCAACATCACTCAATGTGTCTAATATGAATTGTATGTTTTATTATTATTATGATCTGAACACTCGTGAAAAACTTCCCACCCTCTCTGCCAAGAGCAATTCGGCATTATAACGTAGGTCGTTAGCAGAATGCTTATAGGCCTAGTAGATGGGAAAAGTAAATACTCAAGAACAGCCTTGTGAAGTGTGTTCCAATGGCAACCTACTGCTTGCAGTTGCTTCTGAAAGCCGCACAGTTCGTACTAGCAGTTGTTCCTAGTATTTACATTCCCTTTTCTTTACTTGCCCGTGAACAACAAATTTAGGTTAATAAATATGTCATGGGAAAATTGGAGCAATTCAATTGTTTGGCCTGTCTCATAAGAGATGCCCATTTTATATAGAACCTAGTGGTAGAAAAATCACCGGAACAGAAAGCACTGTGAGACTGTTAAGTTGTAAGACTGATTTAAATAGTGGAATAAATGGCCTGTAAGTCTAATTTCAAGTATTATTCTTCATATTGTGGATATCGCAAACTTAGGTTCAAGATTAATGTAGGCTTGCGTAAGCAGGCTGAGGTAATTTTTAATTGGTTATTTTACGACGTTTTTTTCAACTGCTGTCGTTATATAGGGTCTGAACGAAATGAAGGTAATAACGCCAACGAAATGACTCCAGGGTCCAGGACTGAAAGTTACCCAGCATTTGCTCTTAATGAGTTGAGGGAAAACCACGGGAAAAACCTCAACCAGGTAACTTGTCCCAACCAGGATTTGAATCCGGGCCCACTCGTCTCACGATCAGGAATGCTAACCGTTACTCCATACCGGTGGACTGACTGAGTTGTTTAGTCAACTGTCTGAACCTCAGAAGCGATACCAAGAAGGCAACTATGCCAGGAGATAATGGCGTAATTAAGTAAATAAATAAACTGAGGATGGGAACCAATAAGATATTCAGAGCAATGCGTGACAGAAATTAAACTGAAGTGAAAAGCATTTATTCAATTCGAAATAAGATGCTAAGACAATGTTGATAATTTTCTATAAAATGATGAAGAGTGCTTTCTTCCAGGTCAACAAATTTGTTTTTCGGGAGAACAAACTTGGCGAATGAGACGCGAATATATGCTTCCCTCACTAAGCTTTAGCCCTGATCTCTCGCATCCTTGTCTGACTCTCTTGGTGGATTTTGGTACACAAATTAATTATTTTAGGTATCCATTCCCTACAAAAAAAAAAAGTTCGGCTATCTCGACTCGATCTGGCAGTGAAGCAGTAACAGAGAGGTAACTAGTCATTTTGCGTCCATTTGTGTGGGGAATGCTTTTTAGAAATTCTGAAAGGAAGTCTGTAGGTATAAGTAATTTCTAAGTTCACGTTCTACGAATTTAGTAGGTACAAAAGAATAGTTCACACATTAATTCACCGTTGCAACTGCACCACAGCGACTTGACATGACTTCGCTTCACTTAAGGAGGACAGTGAGACACTCACATCAACCGTTACACTAATTACAGACAATAAATTCGAGTAAAATTTGTATTTAAGAATAGAATTGTGCTTCTACATGCACAGCATTGAGCCAAAGCGCGATTCAGTCATCAGCATATACCATTAAATAAACATAAGGGAACAATATATTTTATTTTCATTACTTGCTTTCTTGAACATTTACAGCAGTAGTAACAGCAGAAGAACGCTGAAAGATAAATCCACAGACTAAGATACAAACACAAATAAACAAAGAGAATAGATAGATTAGAACGACAGATTAGATAAGATAAACAGATAGCCAAGATCAGACAGACAAAATCCTGCAAGCAGGCAAGCAGACAAGGTCATACATACATACATACATACATACATACATACATACATACATACATACATACATACATACATACATACATACATACATACATACATACATACATAGGCAGGACAGGCCAGACAGACAGACAGGTAAGCAGGAAAAAGATTAGAATAGTATTGGCTAGGCTAGGATAGACTAGCTATAGACAGAGACAGACAGGCAGATACAGAAAAACGAGACAAAGGGACAGACAGACAGTCAGAGACAAACAGTGACAAGCAGAGACGGAGACTGAGACAGATGGTAAAGGCAAGCAGGTAGACAGACAAATATTATAGAATATAGAGATACTAGATAAGTTAGATATGAAACCTAAGATAGGCAAGATAGTTGAAATGGATAAATTTAGTTAGCGAGGGAATAATTTCCATGTGATCGTTTTGTCAACAGAAGGCGAATAATGCGAGTCTAATAATGTTCAACTAAAAGTGATTAATTTCCAAGTTTAGTTTCTCATTCTCAGTGGGATCGAGAGAAAGCAAACATTGTTCACAGATTCAGAGGACTCAGCAGCGAGCTAAAGGTTTTCGTATTGTATTTCTCTCTACCGAGAGCGAATAAGTTCCATGTTCTGTTTCTCAGGCTCAGAGCGACCAACATGTACGAGCAGATCTGCAGTCTCAGAGCGACCAACATGTACGAGCAGATTTGTAGTCTCAGAGGGATCAATAGGAAGCGGAAAACGTACTGGTCCAGTTTCTCAGTCCCAGAAGGATCAATAAAAAAGGAAGCCAATTCTTTGAACATCTGTTTCTTGGACTCAGAGAGATGAACAAAAATCAAGAATGTACACTACACGCAACTCTGTCTTGAATAGATAATCAGAACTAGAATAACGTGGAGATTCCATTCCTCACCCTCAGACCAACAAAAATCGAATTATAATGACGTCCTATTTCTCAGTCTCCGAGGGATCAACAGAAGGTGGATAATGTAATCGCCCTGTTTCTCATTATTAAAGGAATCAACAGAAAGTGAATTATGTAGGCATACACGTTCTGTTCTGAGACAGCAAAACAGGAAGGGTATTACGTAGACCTACACGATGTCTTCTCAGATGGCACAACAGGAAGGGAATTACGTAGGCCTAAAGGTTATGTTCCGAGTTAGCACAACAGAAAGGGAAATTTATAGACTTAACGTTCTGTTCTGAGATAGTACAACAGGAAGGAAATTATGCAGGCCTACGCGTTCTTTTCTTAGAAAGCACAACAGGAAGGGAATTATGTAGTCCTAAAAGTTCTGTTTTCAGATAGCACAATAGAAAGTGAATTATGTAGGCCTACACCTTCTCTTCTCAGATAGCACAACAGGAAGATTATTATGTAGGCCTGCACGTTCTGTTCTGAGACAGTACAACAGGAAGGGAATTATGTAGGCCTACAGTTCTACTCTTAGATAACACAACAGGAAGGGAATTACGTAAGCCTAAAAGTTCTGTTCAGAGATAGCACTACAGGAGGGGAATTATGTAGGCCTACACGTTCTGTTCTGAGATAGCACAACAGGAAGTGGATTATGTAGACCTACACGTTCTGTTCTGAGATTGCACAACAGGAATGTAATTATGTAGGCCAACACGTTCTGTTCTGAAATAGCACAACAGTAAGGGAATTATGTTGGCCTACACGTTCTTTTCTCAGATAGCACAACAGGAAGGGAATTACGTAGACCTACACATTCTGTTGTGATATAGCACAACAGGAAGGGAATAATGTAAGCCTACACGTTCTGTTCTCAGACAGCACAACAGGAAGGGAATTATGTAGGCCTACACTTTCTGTTCTGAGATAGCACAACAGGAAGGGAATTATGTAGGCCTACACATTCTGTTCCGAGATAGTACAACATTAAAGGAATTATGTAGGCCTACACGTTCTGTTTTGAGATAGCACAACAGGAAGGGATTAATGTAGCCCCTACACGTTCTGTTCTCAGATAGCACAACAGGAAGGGAATTATTTAGGCCTACACGTTCTGTTCTGAGATGGCACAACAGGAAGGGGATTATGTAGCTCTAAATGTTCTGTTCTGAGACAGCACAACAAGAAGAGAATTATATTGGTCTACACATTCTGTTCTCAGTTAGCACAACAGGCTGGTAATTATGTAGCCGTACACGTTCTGTTCTGAGATAGCACAACAGGAATGGAATTTTGTAGGCCTACACGTTCTCTTCTCTGATAGCACAATTTAAAGTGAATTATGTAGGCCTACACGTTCTGTTCTGAGACAGCACAACAGGAAGGGAATTATGTAGGCATACACGTTCTCTTCTCTGATAGCACAATTTAAAGTGAATTATGTAGGCCTACACGCTCTGTTCTGAGACAGCACAACAGGAAGGGAATTATGTAGGCATACACGTTCTGTTCTGAGATAGCACAACAGGAAGGGAATTATTTAGGCCTACACGTTCTCTTCTCTGATAGCACAATTGAAAGTGAATTATGTAGGCCTACACGCTCTGTTCTGAGACAGCACAACAGGAAGGGAATTATGTAGGCATACACGTTCTGTTCTGAGATAGCACAACAGGAAGGGAATTATTTAGGCCTACACGTTCTCTTCTCTGATAGCACAATTGAAAGTGAATTATGTAGGCCTACACGCTCTGTTCTGAGACAGCACAACAGAAAGGGATTTATGTAGGCCTACACGCTCTGTTCTGAGACAGCACAACAGGAAGGGAATTATGTAGGCATACACGTTCTGTTCTCAGATAGCACAACAGGAAGGGAAATAGTCTATAAGCTTAGTCTCAGGGGGACCAACAGAAAACTTATAATTTTTATGTTCATTCTCTAAGTCTCAGAGGAATCAAGAGAAAGCAAATAATTTCAGTGTCAGGGCCATTACATGAGCTGGGCTGGGCATGATGTGTGGGGTGGGGGTAGGGAGGTGCGCTACTGCAAGGCGCCGGGTGCAGATCGATCCTAGCCAGCTCCCCAGATCTGTCTACTTCCCTTTATTCGAGCCTTCGTTCTTTGATCCACATCTACCTCACTTCTTTCCTGGTTTGTCAAATTACATCTACACACTCTTCTTTGCCCTCTTTCAAACTGCATGTTAATAATACTTCTTGGTTTTAGCATTTAATATTTTAAAAATATAATTTTAGCATTTCATAACGTTTATGACTTTCAAATGTAGCATAATGCAGACTATTGACAGGAAATAGTAAATCAAGGGAAATTTGTTATGAAATAAAAAATTGAGCAAATTTTTGTGGTGGAATGAAATTATAATTTACATTCATGATCAACGTTACATTCAGTTCAGGCATTGAAATTTAACAATGCACATATTTCATTCCTGGCTTCTTTCGTACTAGACCTACTGTAAATGTCAGTAAAATTATACCCATGAAAATTCTTCAGCATCAACACCATTTGTCCCAGACACACTTCAGGGGTGCAGAGGCAAAGAAAAGAAACATTAACATTTGAACAAAGGCAATGTTTAGACACAGTGCATATGGATGGATTCAATCCCCCTTATAAATTCATAACACTACAAAAAATGGCAAATTATATTCCATGCCTAGCAGTGACTTCCCATCAAGCACACTATTTTATCTTACAGTCGCTGCCTTTAAGAGGTTCCTTATTTGTCTTGTTCATAACCACGTGTGAATCAAGTTTTATTAGACACGTTTGCAATCAACAAATATAACACAATCTTGGTATCAGTGTTTTTATTAACACATTATCCAGCAAACCGTTAATTTATAATGTAAACTGTCCAGAAGGAGTATTGCCGTTTGTTCTGTATGGTTGTGAAATTTGGATTTTCACTTCGAGAGAGGAACAGAGATTTAGGGTGCAAATCCAGCTTTCAGGCAAAGCTCTCTGTGAAGGAGATAAAGGGTGTTCGAGAATAAGGTGCTTAGGATAATATTTGAGGGTAAGAGGGATGAAGTTAGAGGAGAATGGAGAAAGTTACACGACGTAGAACTGCACGCATTTTATTCCACACCTGACGTAATTAGGAATATTAAAGCCAAACATTCGAGATGGACAGGGCACGTAATACGTATGGACGGATACACAAATGCATACAAAGTGTTAGTTGGAAGGCCGGAGGGAAAAAATCTTTGGGGAGGCCGTGAAGTAGATGGAAGATATATAAAAATGGATTTGAGGGAGGTGGGATATGATTGTAGAGACTGGATTAATCTTGCTCAGGATAGGGACCGATGGTGGGCTTATGTGAGGGCGGCAATGAACCTCCAGGTTCCTTAAAAGCGATTTGTAAGTAAGTAAATACAGTTACCGTAAAGATTAAAAGCTAATATTTTTCGGCCGATAACCACAACTTTATAAAAATGAACTATTTCCTTTAAATTTTCATTTATTTCACAAAAAGAAAATTGTATTGAATTTTCAGACACTTTTCGAAATTTGTCGCAAGTTCAAAAGTACTAAATTATCAACTACGAAATCTAATAATAATAATAATAATAATAATAATAATAATAATAATAATAATAATAATGATAATAATAATAACCATTTCTAGAAAAGCAACTCAATTTCTTTTATTGTACAGTGGTTTAAAAGTGGCCGGTAGCATTTTTCTTTCTCAGAAAAGCGGATTTGCACATACGCGAGAAGGCCTCGGCTGAGTTCACAAGAGAATATGTTTTTAAAGCGTTATGTCCTAATAGTCTGAATCTACGAGTAGATATTCACTGATAAGGGTAAAGCATTCTTTTCCAGCATTCTGGGTATTAGGTTAGGTTAGTTTAGTTAGGCTTATGGTATGCTCACAAATTGTCTAAGAATGTGCCCTTCCTTACACGGCGTACCAAAACCCTAATGCAACCTAATCTAATCTAATCTAATCTAATCTAATCTAATCTAATCTAATCTAATCTAATCTAATCTAATCTAACCTGTCACTGATTCGACTTTACGAAAACTTGCTTTTTCTGTGATCAGTAAGGAAATTAGATGTATGTGCTGCCACCTACCCCTTCCACCACGACGGGGCGATCCCGCCTGCTCACATCTCTCCGCCGGCCTATATTTTCCAGCAAATTCCCACCCTTGTTTCGGTGCGGAATTGGTGTGGGAACTCAATTTTTCTTTTGTTTACGGTACCTATGACTCGACTAGAACCCAAAGAGATAAATATGGTTCGCGAGAGGAAAGAACAGATGTGTATCCAGCACTGCACTACGGGATGCACGCCTATTCTTTCCTCTCGCGGACTACACATTTGTACCATGGATGAATAATAAGATGCGAAATTTATTGGCTTCAGAAAACAGTGGTGAATTGATGAATGATGAATTTACGTAGCTTTATTCAACTGGGAATGAAAAGGAAATCATGGTGTTGGTTTATTACGGGAACACGTGTGAAAGACAAAGTAATATCAGTGCGCTATATTGATACAGGTGAGGGTACGGAGCAGTACGACAGTGCTGGTGCCGCACAGTGGCCTATAGAAGAGAGAGTTGAGAGGAGAAGAAGGGAGCATGCGCAATCTTAATGGGCGACTGGAACGCAGTAGTAGGACAAGATGGAAGAACATTTGGAAAATATGGATTGGGGAAAGGAAATGACAAAGGAGAATCTTTGGTGAATTTCTGTAAACGGAGTGCAATGATTGTTGGAAATGCATTATTTCAACAGCATAAAAGAAGATACACCTGAAGACGTCCAAGCGACGAAAGGAGATACCGGATAGACTATATAAGCCTACTGGTACAGGAAGATTCCGAAATTGCTTTAAAAATGCAAAAACTGTGTCTGGAGCGGATATTAACACAGATCATGTCCTGCTGACAGACGAAGTAGATATTCATCTGAAGGAGATAAAGGAAGGAAGATGATGAAGATTCTGGACATGGAAAAACTGAAGAAGGAAGAGAAATGAAGGAAATTTGAAGCAAATTTTCAAGACAAAGTCTCTACATTAGAGTCCACAGCCTTAGAAAGTAACGAGTGCTGAACTCATCTAAAAAGCGTATACAAGAAAACAATAGGACCGCGGTCATCAAAACACTGCACGCTCGGGCTAGCGTCTGTTACCCGCGGACAAGACACAGCCCTAGCGTGCAATCGTCGCTGCTGGCGGGTATGCTGTCTCTCTATCCCTTGTGCACGACGGAGCAGAGTTCCTTACCCTCCATGCACTTTACCCATTTCAGCGAGTGCTGACGACCACTGCAATAGGACAAAGAGAAGGTTATCAGCAGAGCTAAGAAGTTGGTACCGGTACCAAAACTACTGGACTATATCTTTACCAAAAGAACAGTAGTGACGCAGCTCTAAACATCAACAAACATGTAGGCCTACAATCGGGTGGTGACCAAATTTGTCTTCATCTTCTGCGGACCTCTGGAAAAAGAACTAAGGAAGAGATTAGTGAAGTGCTTTGTATGGAGTGTGGCATTGTATGGGGCAGAAACATGGTCATTACGACGAAGTGAAGAGAAGCGAATAGAATCATTTGAAATGTGGATATGGAGAAGAATGGAACGTGTGAAATGGACAGACAGAATAAGAAATGACGCTGTGTTGGAAAGAGTGGGTGAAGAAAGAATGATCCTGAAACTGAATTGGTTGGGTCACTGGCTGAGTAGAAACTGCCTACTGAAAGAATGGTGAACGGGAGAAGAGTTCGGGGCAGAAGGGATTATAGACAACATTAAGATATATGGATCACATGAGGAAGGTAATCGAGAGGCGTCGTAAGACTTTGTCAACTGCAATGCTGTGACGGTGGAATTACACATTTTTATTGTGCAACATCCAAGTCAACTCTTTAATTTTCAAGGAGTCATGATCAAGAATATGTTCGAATAAGCCAAGTTTGAGTTACTCCTTTAAGGAGGGTCACGTTTCTTGTATATAGACCTACGTATGCAGTTCCTTATTCCGTAATGATGAGTGAATCACTACTACTACCACCAAGTAATCATGTCTATGAAGAATTTTCTCCATAATGAGAACATGACAAGCACGGAATTCCGTTGACAATTTATTACGTTTGTGAAACAACGAATATATATATATAATCTCACACTGAGCAAATATTGGAATGTGCATCGCAACTCATTCCACGTACTCAGGCTCCGTCTCGAAGACAGCGTTTCGAACAAATTTCATTTAATTCTACAAAACCTCTCCATTTAACGCCACTCTTTTCATTTCTTGTCACGATAGGCAAGGCGTGTGATTATTATGGAAAATAAACACTGTCGCCGATGTTCACGGTAGCAGTCAACTGATGCGACGCATCTCTGGCTTCCGACGTATGGTCGCTGTGCCAGTCGGAGACCATCCCGCTGGCATTCGAGGATGGTTTTTGGTAACTGGTTACAGCTACAAATCTGTCTTATCCGTAGCATCTCTAATTCATTGTTCCATTTTCATCCTGAAATGCGATATGGCATGAGTGCTAAAGGACTTTCCTCCACCCTATGCGTGCACACACATTACAAACATCCTGTAATCTTACAGCGGCTGAATAATCAAGTATAAATAATCATAGCTTAACAGACTAAACATTAACAGTTGCAATGACGGAAGGGTAACTTCTGCAATACAATCTGATACGTAGCAGACATGCAGATGAAAGCGGAAGGAGAATTAATGAGGATACGGATTGAGTTCTCTCCCATGAATCATCTGCTTACAACTTTTCGGTGTTTCGCATCCAGCATCTTCCTCATACATTAGAAGTGGCTGCCACGAGGTAACCAGCTCATCGACACACGTCTACCAAAGTTACTCGTACGTAGCGGAGGCGTAGTCTCGAATACACTCTTACATGTAATAATCACTGATCCCATACTTTTTTAGCTATCCATATGAAATTTGCTACAGGTATTTACAAGACTCACTCTATTATAATACTTAGTTACAATACCTTACCATTTCACGTAGCCTAATTACGAACCCACTTAACTTAACCTGATATCACAAAACATAAGGAAAATTTTCTCACAATCTGTTAAAGACAAGGTTCTGAAATTTTGTGCACATTTGCTCTACATTATATATAACAAATCCCTGCAGACAGAATTCTAAAACTTCAATTTTTTTTTCCAAAATAAACTTAAAAAATGTAGTAGTATTTAAAAAATCACTACTTCTTTAAATATTCACCTGAAAACAAATTTTCTGCAGAGAAATTTGCATTATGCAATAATAAAGGAGTGTGAAAAATTTCTTTGCTTTAACTCAAACAGTTTCTAAGAAAATGTTCCTTCTTTATTGAAAATTGGGTACTGCGGATAACAAGTCGTAATGTTTGAAAAAATGCATGCCAAATGATTAATTAATTTTTTACCTCTTGTGATCCATAACAATAGCAACAACAGGCACTGTTTATAGCACACGAAAGAATTGATAAATCAATTATTCTAAATCCTGAAGAAGAATTATTTTTACAATTATTTTATAATCTAAGTCCCTCTCCAATCTTTTTTAGAACTACTCTGTGACTCTTCTTGATTGTAATCCATTTTGACTACATTTGGGCGTAAAATTTTGTGGAGAGATTCCAAACACTATGTAATATTTTTGGCTAGTTTCTAGAAATATGATTTTTGGTCAGTTTGGACCCACATCTTCCCTTAAGTTTAATTTATGATCTCTATGGCATTATTATGTACAGTATACATTATAATAAATTTCAGACGGATTTAATAGGTAGTATATATACTGAACTCAAAATAATCATAAAATACTAGCAGAAAGACGGGCAGACAGATGACATACCAAAAATTACGCTTTCAGCGTCAGGAATGCCGAGGTTCTGCGTTTTAATTAATAACTCAAAATTCACTTTTTACGACCTCACAATACATTTTCGTAAACGGGAAAGAAAAAAATACAAGATTAGCAAATGAACACACAGGCGGAATGCACAAGATGAGTACGTGAACTGCGTGAAAATCTCTAGTTTAAGGGTTAACAACATCATAAAGTACTTTGATGAAGATGACAAATTCATATTACGGTCACTTGTTGCAGGTCGTATTCTGAAAATAATAAAAACGAAATTCTAGGTTCGATTTGAGTAAGGATATCGTGTTGATAAGGGAAGATGAAGATTTCTTCAACAACGGATAATAACGGCTGCTTGAACTAGACTTCATTGCAATTGTAATGCAATAATAAAGCAAGCACAAGTATGCTTCCAAGTGAGATATCAGTAATTTAGTTCAAAAGTTTACTTTAGTGTGCTGGAAATTAAGAACCCCAAAGTTTGGAAACTGTAAATAGATCCCATTAGCAAAACAAGGCAGATATTTGGAGCATCCAAGCATAACTGGCCTAAAAGTGGTGACCTTTTAAATCATACATCGAATCTGTTCGCAATTCTAAACTTTAGACATTTTAGTTCCGGCACACAGTGGTATGTCCAAAATATACTTTTAAAATTAGATATTATTCAGTTTTCCCTGCACGCCTTCAAGGAATGGATGAACTATTTTGGTTATTATATTAGTATAATGTTTTCTAAATCATTAGCAACAACTCCATATAAATCATTTCAGGTGAAGACAGACTAAGGAAAACTAATTCTTCTTTCCAATTATTTTTAAATGCGTCACTTATTCGCAGAGAGGGGCAATGCAAACATATCCTTCAACGGGTAAAGATAAATTTTTGTTTCCATACAAAGAATGGATTAATTTGACACTAGTGAAGTGCTTTGTGTGGTGTGTGGCATTGTATGAGAAGGAAACATGGACATTACGAGTTTACGACGAAGTGAAGAGAAGAGACTAGGAGCATTTGAAATGTAGATATGGAGAACAATGAAGCGTGTGAAATGAACAGACTAAATAATAAATGAAGCTGCGCTGTAAAGACTAGGTGAAGAAAGAATAGTGCTGAAACTGATCAGGAAGCGGAAAAGGAATTGGCTGTGTCACTGACTAAGAAGATACTGCCTACTGAAGATGCACTGGAAGGAATAGTGAACGGAAGAAAAGTTGGAGGCAGAAGAAGGTATCAGATGTATATGGACATTAAGATACATGGATCATATGCGGAGACTAAGAGGAAGGCAGAAAATAGGAAAATTTGAGATTGCTGGGTTTGCATTGAAAGACCTGCCTTTGGGCAGAAAACTATGAATATATATATATACATTTTTTTTTCGAGAATCTAAAAAAAATGGCATTTAATTGCTAATTCACACAATATTCAAGTTGGGTAATCTATGTCTATATTTATATTTTACATTGCATATAGCGCAGTGTTGTTCTCATATTTGTGCTGCGGATATAGAGCAAATGTTTTTTGTACGCTAGTACTAACTGTTGTAGAAGGTTGTAAATACATCTTGCTCATCGCGATTACGTCATAATCAGGACTTAGGAGTCCAGCTCGCTACTTAACGCGGCCCTACTATACATAAGCTTATTACCATTATTATTTATTATTACCATCATTATTATTACTATTACTATTTTCTATCAATGTTTATTATAGTCTCACTAACATTACTTATCTAATCTTCTTTATTTACTTTTACTTTAATTATTCACTTTCATGTTATATGATCTAGATATTAATGTAATCACTGCTGTAAGTCTATTGTATTCTATCAGAATTAGAGTCTGGACGGGTGGAACTGGCCTTAGCTCTGCGAGATTAAATTTATTATTATTATTATTATTATTATTATTATTATTATTATTATTATCATATTCAATATCATTATTATTATAAGCTTAATAGTGTAAATAATGTTTGATCAGTGTAGGTCTACACTCTTTATTATAGTGTAAATAATAAAAATAGTGAATTCTAGTGTACAGTTTCCCTGAAAAGGAATGAGACAATTGAATATTCCTATAGTCTCAGATGTAAAACACTGCGCATGATCAGAGACCAGAGCACTGATACACAAGATAACGAATATTGAGTTACTTAGATTCAAGCTATTTGGTTTGTTACTAGCATCGTTCCGGAATTCACTTCAAAAACTGCAAAAAATATGATAATATTATGTAAATAAAAGATAAATATATACGTAAATCGTGTAGTTAAATCGACAATGGACCTTCATAACTAGATCGACACTCCGCACAGAAAGTAAAGCTTTCGTGTCGTTGCAATAGCTCAGACGCTAAGATCTCTGCGTGTTGTGTAGAAGAGAGCGAGTTCGATTCTAGTCTATATCGACGATTTTTTTCTCTAAATAACGTTGAAACAGAGTTTTACAAAGTCCTCAGATTAAGTGTTATGATCACAGAAATTACAATTTATAATATTATAAACGATAATCTAATGAATGCATTTACACACACACACACAAGGTAAATGCATACACAGACAAACGTTTACAAAGGTTTAGAGTCCTTAGGCTATGTAATTTGTTGAGTAATTATTACAATATTTTATTAGTAGCTTTCCCATATGAAGGGTACACGGGAATAACGATCAAGGTCCATTTTAGAAAGTTGCGAGAAAAACGAACTTTAAAGTTTAAGCACTTAATACTTTGTTATGTGTGTATTTAATAGAAATTGACGTAGTGGAATGTCAAGAACGATGATTTCTTATTACTAGTTAGACCACATGATAGTACTTCCTTCCCCACTATAAGATAGCATTATTAACTCAATTTCGATTTTTGATGGACCTTGATCGTTTTTCCCGTGTACCCTTCATATGTGTAATAAATGCACTCGCACAAAACAATTTTTGTTAAAAGTGTGGCTTTGGATTATTTCATTCTCACCCCTTCAGTTGATTTTAACTATTTTATCTACGTGTTTTCAATAGTATTTAATTTAATGTGCATTCAATTCCATTCATGTTTATGATTGAATGAATAAGCACTGTTGCAGTTATTGATTAATTACATATATTAATACTAACTATTAAATGCATGTGTTAAATAACTAATTGCAGTATCTTTTGCAAAATCTTGAATGTTTAAGTTGTCAATACTCTTTCTGTACTATATACTATAAGACGTTAAAAGAATTTGCAATAGAGTTGGGATCCTCTACTTAATAATCACTAATTTTAATGAAAAAGTATTTTCTTCCTTAGGATATCTACAAGTTTAACATTAATAATATTCCGAATAGCTTTAATTGCATTATCTGGATTTTGTGCTTTTCTATTCAAATGTGTTCTATTTCCCTCTTTCATAAATTTTGATAAATTACACTGTACTTCTTGTAGTATTTAAGAATATGAGGATAGTTACATTGCAGCTCATTACATATAGATTCTTCTTTTTTTAATACACGAGATTTTTAAGTCCCTGCATTATCTACATGTTTTTATTTTTGAAATTTTTCACAACATTGAGTGGAGAACATCCACTGAAGTGATTCTGAAATGAAGTGAAAAATACAATACATTTACTCTTAATATCAGCAGTACCAGTAACATATACGTTTTTCCAAAATTCATTTTGTAGACATGAATGTAAATAATCACTAGATACAGCATTTACGACCCTTTTGTAGTTTTTAAATTAATGTTTTGAAATTGTTCAGTAACATTGGAAACAGGATTTGTTTATCATGTTCATACAAGCCATTGATTATAGGTGCTGTCGAATAGGAATTCAGTCTAATTCTGTGTACAAAACTTTTATCAATGGCTGTGCTACTTCAGCTTGTATGCTGGTGGGAAAATGAGTCTACGACTAAGGTTTCCAGTTTCAAGGAGTGAATTTAATTTACTTTTACGGAAAAGTTCCGAGAGATAATCTACATATGTTTATGTCACTACAGATCACAAATTCCATATGAGATTTCTAAAGTCTTTTCTTTACAAACTCAATGTTGGCTATAAATATTAATAAATATTAAGAAATATGAATGATTGTAGTCAGAAGTCTGATTTACATTATAAAAAGCAAGAAGTTACATTCCTCGGCAAGATTCGAACTTTTCGATGTTTGGTTTTGAAGTCCAACGCATAAGCACGGACCTATTCAATGCTGATGTTAATAACCTACAATTTAGCTGTAGCAATGTGGTGTCATAACTTTGGGTTTGTTTACTTAATGTAATTAGATTTAATTTGATTAGCTTCGCAACAATTGGACTTCCTGTTATATCCTGTTATTTAAATATTTAAGTTAGAGTTGATTTATTAACTCTTATTGTGCAAGATGACCCTTATTTCAATAATTCTTTATCGCGTTAAATAGTCATTGTCTAAAGTATTATCATCATCCCTCATTTCTCATCTTAATAGCGAACCGACGTGACATGAGACAGCGAGCTATAACTCTAGTTGAGGCTGGATATGGGGCTAGATCTGCTGGCCGTTTGGTCGGTGTTCCTGGAAGTACAGCCGAGAGGTGGGTTCATCGTTACCAAAATTCAGGGGAGGTCGAAAATCGCCCTATTCCTGGGCGTCCGCGGATTTCTTCATTGGAAGAGGATGCTCTCTTATTCGAGGCAGTTCGACAGGACCCCTTTCGGACTGCTAACGAAATAAGAGCAGCATCTAACTTTCCCGGTTCTTCACAGACTGTGATCAGCAGGTTGAGGAACCGCGGTATTAGGAGCCACAGGGCTGCGCAAATGGAAATATTGGGGGAAGCACAAGCTGTCGACCGTCTTGCCTTCGCTACCAATCGAGTGGATTTCGATTGGAGAAATGTAATTTTCTCCGACGAAACAACCATCTCGAGTGATTACGAAAGTCCTGTCCGTGTGTATCGTGAGAATGGTCTCCGACATGATCAGCGCTATGTGCACCGACGTGAAAGATCGGGGCGCTTTAGCATATTGTCACAGTCTAGTATATACACTCGCGAAGTTCAATATGTAGTAAACATGCAAACATTAGATAGTTGCTCACCATTAGGATCGCTAATATCGCCTCATTACAGGCAATGCAAAATAGTACCGTCACAGTCTATTGTTTCTAGCACCCTCAAAACTCAAGCTTCGTGACTGTATATAGTAGACTGTGATATCGTGTTGGGGTGGATGTTTTACGATGGACCTGGCGTTATAGAACGCATCGATGGCTGGTTTAATGCGGGAACTTACGAGCACATTCTGGAGAATATATTCCGCCCCTAGAACGTTTTCCCGAAGGAACATTGCTGTTCCAACAGGATAACCATCCCGTGCACTATGCCGCAAGCATTCAAAGATGGTTTCAAAGGAGAACCAAGATCGAAATCATTAATTGGCCTCCGAAGTCACCTGATTTGAATGTCATCGAACATTTATGGGCGGAATTGAAAAAGAGAAGGATAGCCACCTATGCCCACCGACGCCCTCGAAATCGAGACGAATTGTGGGATCAAGTTGTTAAAACCTGGGAAGATCTCGCCGGGGATTAGAATTCATTCCACAATCTCGTGACATCCATGCCGGACCGACTTAGAGCTGTAATACAAGTTGATGGCATGTGGACAAGATTTTAAGTTGACAGGTCTCTTTTTGTTTCTTATGATTTTTGTTTGAGGAAGAATACTCTTAACTTCCAAGTAAGATTTATTTTTTTGACGAGGTTCAGCCCACTTGTAAGACCCAGAAATTGGGCATAAATTATTCATATTTTTCGACAAATTAGACAGTCTAGGAACTCTGAAGGAATTAATTACACCTCAATAAAAAAAAAAAGTTTTACCTGGGATCGAACACGAGACGTTTCGGTTAAGCAGTGGAACCGACACGCTACTATATGAGCTACCGAGACAAGACAGTGACAACACCAGTCTAGAATGTAGATCCCATAGCAGGCATTTGCCATTCGGTACAGAGAAGCAATGATAGTTTGTGACCCGAGCTATGTTGTGAAATCGTGGCCTTAAATGGCTGTCTTCTTCGTGATTCTTATTTTGGTCCTTGTCCTTGTTGTGGTCCTCGTAACAATTCTTGCTGTATTTGACATGTTACGTATCGTTACGTCGATATCGAGTGAACCGCGATGTAGAACTTTAACTTCCGACGACCAAGAGTCGTCTCATTCCTTTTATTTTTTTTCAGTAGCTTATTTTACGACGCTTTATCAACATCTTTGGTTATTTAGCGTCTGAATGAGATGAAGGTGATAATGCCGGTGAAATGAGTCCGGGGTCCAGCACCGAAAGTTACCCAGCATTTGCTCATATTGGGTTGAGGGAAAACCCCGGAAAAACCTCAACCAGGTAACTTGCCCCGACCGGGAATCGAACCCGGGCTACCTGGTTTCGCGGCAGACGCGCTGACCATTCCTTTTAAGGGTAACTGTGCATAGTATAAATAATGCAAATTGTAAATATTAGTTCAATTGCTAAAATGATCCATGTTTTGTTCTGTTCCACTTTACAACAAAAAAAAATCGACTGCTGGATGTACACGAGACTACTTAATTTTGCAGCCTCCTGGGCAAAAATACGGTCCCTACTAATCAATGATATTCTATAACAAACACAATGAACGTAACAAGCGTGAAATCAGTAAAGGTAAAGGTATCCCCGTAACATGCCATGAAGGCACTTGGGGGGCATGGAGGTAGAGCTCCATGCTTTCCGTGACCTCGGCACTAGAATGAGGTGGTGTGGTCGGCACCACGCTCAATTTTATAGGAGGCTCAGTGAACCTCGGGGCCGTTCTGAAAGTTTGGCAACGAGAAAAAATCCTGTCACCACCTGGGATCGAACCCCGGACCTTCCAGTCCGTAGCCAGCTGCTCTACCAACTGAGCTACCCGGCCGCCCAGCGTGAAATCAGTTCCATGTATTATTCACTGCTATTCCATAACAAACACAATGAACGTAACAAGCGTGAAATCAGTTCCATGTATTATTCACTGCTATTCCATAACAAACACAATGAACGTAACAAGCGTGAAATCAGTTCCATGTATTATTCACTGCTATTCCATAACAAACACAATGAACGTAACAAGCGTGAAATCAGTTCCATGTATTATTCACTGCTATTCCATAACAAACACAATGAACGTAACAAGCGTGAAATCAGTTCCATGTATTATTCACTGCTATTCCATAACAAACACAATGAACGTAACAAGCGTGAAATCAGTTCCATGTATTATTCACTGCTATTCCATAACAAACACAATGAACGTAACAAGCGTGAAATCAGTTCCATATATTATTCACTGCTATTCCATAACAAACACAATGAACGTAACAAGCGTGAAATCAGTTCCATATATTATTCACTGCTATTCCATAACAAACACAATGAACGTAACAAGCGTGAAATCAGTTCCATATATTATTCACTGCTATTCCATAACAAACACAATGAACGTAACAAGCGTGAAATCAGTTCCATATATTATTCACTGCTATTCCATAACAAACACAATGAACGTAACAAGCGTGAAATCAGTTCCATGTATTATTCACTGCTATTCCATAACAAACACAATGAACGTAACAAGCGTGAAATCAGTTCCATATATTATTCACTGCTATTCCATAACAAACACAATGAACGTAACAAGCGTGAAATCAGTTCCATGTATTATTCAATGCTATTCCATAACAAACACAATGAACGTAACAAGCGTGAAATCAGTTCCATGTATTATTCACTGCTATTCTATAACAAACACAATGAACGTAACAAGCGTGAAATCAGTTCCATATATTATTCACTGCTATTCCATAACAAACACAATGAACGTAACAAGCGTGAAATCAGTTCCATGTATTATTCACTGCTATTCCATAACAAACACAATGAACGTAACAAGCGTGAAATCAGTTCCATGTATTATTCAATGCTATTCCATAACAAACACAATGAACGTAACAAGCGTGAAATCAGTTCCATGTATTATTCACTGCTATTCCATAACAAACACAATGAACGTAACAAGCGTGAAATCAGTTCCATATATTATTCACTGCTATTCCATAACAAACACAATGAACGTAACAAGCGTGAAATCAGTTCCATGTATTATTCACTGCTATTCCATAACAAACACAATGAACGTAACAAGAGTGAAATCAGTTCCATGTATTATTCACTGCTATTCCATAACAAACACAATGAACGTAACAAGCGTGAAATCAGTTCCATATATTATTCAATGCTATTCCATAACAAACACAATGAACGTAACAAGCGTGAAATCAGTTCCATGTATTATTCAATGCTATTCTATAACAAACACAATGAACGTAACAAGCGTGAAATCAGTTCCATATATTATTCAATGCTATTCCATAACAAACACAATGAACGTAACAAGCGTGAAATCAGTTCCATGTATTATTCAATGCTATTCCATAACAAACACAATGAACGTAACAAGCGTGAAATCAGTTCCATGTATTATTCACTGCTATTCCATAACAAACACAATGAACGTAACAAGCGTGAAATCAGTTCCATATATTATTCACTGCCATTCCATAACAAACACAATGAACGTAACAAGCGTGAAATCAGTTCCATATATTATTCACTGCTATTCCATAACAAACACAATGAACGTAACAAGCGTGAAATCAGTTCCATGTATTATTCACTGCTATTCCATAACAAACACAATGAACGTAACAAGCGTGAAATCAGTTCCATGTATTATTCACTGCTATTCCATAACAAACACAATGAACGTAACAAGCGTGAAATCAGTTCCATATATTATTCAATGCTATTCCATAACAAACACAATGAACGTAACAAGCGTGAAATCAGTTCCATGTATTATTCAATGCTATTCTATAACAAACACAATGAACGTAACAAGCGTGAAATCAGTTCCATATATTATTCACTGCTATTCCATAACAAACACAATGAACGTAACAAGCGTGAAATCAGTTCCATGTATTATTCAATGCTATTCCATAACAAACACAATGAACGTAACAAGCGTGAAATCAGTTCCATATATCCATGAAATCATTTCAATATAGGGGAGAGTGAGGCAGGTTGATTCCAATTTTACGATTCATATGTTTTCTGTAATTTGCATAGCATTTTATGAAATCCTCAAGGAAGGTTGTTCTATATGGTTCTTTGGCTATGTGGAGAGATATTTGAATTTAGATTTCACCACGATTTAAATTTGAAATTTTGTATCATTTTGAAACGTGCAGATTAAGTGAACTTACCCCACCCTGGAGGCAGGTTGGCACATGGTATGGGGTAAATTGACTACAAGTTAAATAAGAGCAAACTGCATATACGATTTTTTTAAATTTGGAATTTATTTCTTTACACAGGCAAACGATTCAACACGATGAACATATAAATATATAATCATGGAGTTAAACACTCAGATAGAGTAAAAGAAGAACTGAATCCTAGAAAAACAAGTTAGAAAAATTAATTTTGAACTTGTAAATGACTATATATCATATTGTCTTATTAAAAAATATCTGAAAAGGAGTTTATGCAAACAAACTTTCTGTTTTCATCTGTAAAATTTTTACGTGCCATAATTTACACTCCAGGCACTGAATTCGCCCTTCACCTGCTGCACATTCCGCATAAGATGTAACACAATACGTGCAACATGTCTCTCTTTCTCTTCTGGATAGCTTAAATGCTACAGGCTTATGTCAGTAGACCTCCTGCGGGACAAAATTCCGGCACACCGGGGACGCTGATATAACCTCGGCAGTTGCTAGCGTCGTTAAATAAAGCATAAATTACAATTCCTCATCATCATCATCATCATCATCATCACCACCATTTCCTCCTTGCGCTTATTTTCACCATCTTTCAGGAATTGGACACTTGGCGCGTTCCGGTGTCCCTCTCGTGAGGATTTGAATAACATTCTTTTTTTTTTTTTTCAAATAGAAGAAATCCTTGCTCAAATTGTCAGCAAACTAGAGACCAACATTTGAGTAATGTCTGAACAAGTATAAAATAAGAGACGGAAATCCTATTGGACATTATTATTACTTCATCTTCGTTTAATGCTTTTGTGATTTTCTTCCAATTACATTTACTCCACATTTGCTCAATCAAAGACAATCTACATCAAAAATAATTCAGCTGCAAATTAATATGTAATATACACGAGTTGAAATGAAAATATAATTTGACTTGCTATTTCCGAGCGTAAATCTTGGAAGCAATGAGGAACACGGTGAGATGCATTGAGTGCTTGTAGGATCTGAATACAAGATGGAACTTCGTCATTAGTGAGGAGAGATGCGTGATGCAGAGTATCAATTGTAATGCTGGTTGTCTACAAAATAGCACTCATTTCATCGTGTTTATTCGCGTTATAAGGGGAAGTAGCGTTCAATTAATTACACGTTTAATTGTTCCAGCTATTCTCCTAATACTGAAACAGCATCTACTGACGCTTAGCAAATTAGTCATACAACACAATAGGAGGCGAGGCATCGCATGGTCATGGGAGAAGTAGCATTGTACACACAATAAATAAGGAATAATATAATACGTAATTAACTTCTATCGCTTTTCAATATAGTACGTGAGAAACCTTTGCGGAATAGACAGAGGATCTATTAACAAGCAAACATATTCGTGTGAATAGTCAATTTCATTTTTAATTAGTTATTTTTTGTTCATACATGTTTCTTTATTACAACTTTATTTTTACGTCTTTGTTTGTAAAGTCCATGCACAATTATACAATTAGGTCTTGAACACACAATTACTTTTAAATGTCACTGTAAGTAAAAATCAAATAGACTGAGTGAGAAGAACGTGCAACCAAGAGTCCCCGAAGACCTGTGTATTTATTAGGGAATCACTGAATTGGAATCGTTCTAACAGCGAGAGAAAAATTTGCGGTGTCCCGCCATGCGTGTCGAAGCTTCCTCCATCCCTTGTTTTGAGTACGCAGGTAGCAATAATGAGTAATTCCTCTTTAGTTTTACAAGCCTACGGTACTGATTTAATAAACATCACTCACTAAAGTAAGAACTAAACCACATGAAATAAAATGTACATGTATTTAAAAAAAACAAACCGACATTGACTACATATTTACATAACATATTTTGCTAGTTTTTAGGTCTTCTATCCAATCTCCGAAAGTTTTCCACATAATAGTTAACACTCAGTATTTCTCCCCCTCCACAAAGATACAATTTTATAATCGCTGTGACAACTATAAAGTGAATGCTAAGCAATTCAATGGCGATCACAACAGGCTTATATCGCCATCACTAATTCCACCGACACTAGATGGCAGCGAACGTGATAGCGGTACCCTTACGTAACCGATGAAAGATAATATTTTTTTTTATCAATAAGACAGTAATTTCCAAATCGTCTATAGTCATCTAATAACATGAGGATATATTCAACAGATGAAAGCGAAATTTTGAAAGAGCTCAAAAAATGTGTAAATGGGAAATAGTAAAACGATAGATGTAAGAAGTGCAAACATAAGAAATTCGGTGCGTATTTATACTGAATAATGTTTTTCCCCTTTGTGCAGAGAATACTCCTGCGGTGGCTGAGTCATCTGGCCTTCGGTTTGTCTCGCAGTCGGTCCGGGTTCGAAACCCAGTCTCTCCTGAGGTATCTTTGCACCAGGGGCGGCCCGTCCTTATGTGCTACAGTGCTACAGCACAATGATAATTTTTGCTCAAATAATGTATTTGTAATACTATAGTATTTGATCTGTCATTTGACAATTACCCGTGATTATGTTCATGACGCGTTACAGTGTGTTTAGTCTTCGCTCTTCGGTGCCTCAGGGGGTTCGTTGTGCTACTCAAAACTCTACACGACGATGTAGACAATTAATGCGCATGTGCGAAGCTGAAATCACTGCTCTGATTGGCTGTTTTTACGCGGGAAAGTGCTGTAGTCAGCTTCAGCACGACACAGCTTGGAGATTGTAAAAGTAAAGCGTAACGAAAGAATGCTTGTTTGTGGAAGAACTCGGAACTATTTACAATGTATTTGAAATATGAAATGCGCACAAACTGTGCAGGAGTGTGTTAGTGGATTCCACTTTAGTTCTTGCTGTATTCGATTATTGGTTTGTCAAGCTTCTTGCACTGGGTGATGTGGTATCGATCGCAAGTTAGGTCGCACAGTTCACATATACACTCTGGATTGGGGTCGTGGTAAATGTTTGATTTGCAGAGCTTGTGACGGTAGCCATGTACTGCCATGGAGGTTAAAAAAGTGGCGAAGTTCTTGATCCGTGTCCGTCCATGATCGGTTTACTATTACTTCCGTTGAGTAAAACTCCAGCCATATCTCATTTCGTTTCTCTTCCCTTTCTTCCAATAATTTTGTCCAACAGTTTGTGGCAGGCAGGGAGAACTCTAGACGCAGGTCTTCTATCAGAAACGTCTCTTCGCGAGCTCGTAGCCTAGTCCGCAGCGCGTGTATTTAGACACGCCCAGTGCGACTTTCAGGAAGCGTGCTTTCACAGCTTCTAAGGTGCGGAGGTCGGTATTATTCAGTTTTTCCCATATTATCTCGATCCCGTAGGTGAGGATGGGGACTATTTTCGTTCTGAAGAGTGCCATGGCTGAACTTAGGGAGAGTCTGCTCAGTGATCTGATATCGTATATAGCCTTTGTAGCTGCTGCCGCTCTGGATTCTGAAAGAAGTCATTGTTGTCTGTAGGGTCATGCCGAGGTATTTGAATGAATTTGTCATGTGTATTGGTTCGTTCTTCAGCAGTATTCTGTCATTAGTTGATATTCGTCCGCCTTTTCGGAAAGTCATCTGCACGGTTTTCTCTAGGTTGATCTGTAGTTCGTTTTCCTCAGCCCATTTCTCCAGTGCCGTAGTTGCTTTTTGCAGCTCGTTTGTGTCACGTGATCCAATGACCATGTCGTCGGCATAGATGTATATTTTCACTTCCTCCGCTTCCTGTCGTATTCTGCTGACTGAATCATATGTGGCAATGTTGAACAATAGGGGACTGAGTGGATCTCCCTGCAACACTCCGTTGGTCTGGGTAATTTCTTCTGATATGCTGATGTTGTCAGAGACTCGAACCGTGTTATTCCTTAGTATATTCTGAATCAGTGTTATTAGTTCTTTATTCTCTCCTGTCATTGCCTCGAGTTTTGATGAGATGACGTTCCTATTGAGTGTGTCAAAGGCTTTGGTATAGTCAATAAAGACCGTGGAGTTTGCCACGGGGAAATCGTAGAGCATCTTCTATGTCTCCGATCAGGTTTCGAACTGCTTGTAGTGTGTTTCGTCCTGCTCTGAAACCGAATTTTTCATCAGGAATTTTGTGGTCTGTTTCTCTTGTGAGACGTTTTGTTATTAGTTTGGTCAGGATTTTGAAGATGTTGTTTTCCAAGGCTATTCCTCTGTATTGGTTCGGGTCGCCTGGATCGCCTTTTCCTTTGTGTAGCACCTTCAAGGTCGACGATCTCCATCCAGTTGGTATGTTGCTCATTCTTAGGCAGAGGTTTAAAAGATCTGTGATGGCTTGGAGAAGTAGATTTGCTGAGGTTTTGATGTGCTCGTTGAAAATCCCGTCCGGGCCGGCCGCCTTGTTGTTCTTTAGGTTCCTTATGATGTCCTGTACTTCGTCTGTTGTAAAAGGGTGTGTGTTAGTATGGTCTCTGTATATAGTCTTCGGTGTGTATGCAGCTGCGTTCTTCCCTTGATTAAGTATGTTAGCGAAGTGCTCCTCCCAGGTGGTCATGTCTATTTGTCCTATGGTTTGAGATTTTCTGGGCTTCAAAGCCACGTGGGGGTTTCTCTTGGCTTCCTCCACCATCCTAACTCCTTCGGATTCGATAAAGTCCTTCCGTTTCTGTTTCAGTAGGGTTTTGTATTTTCTTCTGGATTCGCAGTAGGTTCTTAGGTCCACTTGGTTATCTGTGGTTTTTGCGATGTGCAACTTCTCTAAAACTTTTCTCCTCTCATGGTAGCATTCACCGTCGAACCATTTTTGGGCTCTTCTTTTTGACCTGGGCACGGTGGCATCTTTGATGAGCTCTTCTAGGGTTATTGTATTTGGTAATTCAAGTGTTCGACCACTGCTGCCATCTACCTGTTGAAGTTGCTGTCAACAGCTAATCTATTTTACACTGAACAAAAGTATGTTACAGACACAATTTGGAGTTCTATACGGAAGACCCGACTTTCGAAATATAGACGGAGCTGTTCAATTATTGTTACAATACATAGTCTTCAACAATTTACAGGACCCATTCTGTGAAGTAACGAAGTTTGTTAAATATTTTGGTTACAACACCAATGACCACTGCTGAGCCAGGAAGATGTTTTTCTTGCTTGAAACGCATAAAAACATTTTTAAGTAACACTATGTCCCAGGATCGTCTCACTGCTCTTGCAATACTGTCAATTGAAAAGAGTATGATGTCCAAGATGGAGGGGTTTAACACCAGTGTAAATAAAAAATTGTGGAGTACGAAGGAACGTCGTATGGACTTCACATTTCGTCATTAGACGAGTCTCAAATTAAGATAAATACATATGAGTGTATAGAGTATGCCGATACAGAGATTGTAGCACACTCATTATTTTGATCACCAGCCGCTACTGCTTTGCACTGGAAGAATCCTCAATGGTCTCTAAGAGATGAAATACCCAACAACAACCAGACTCCTCAAATTAATAATAATAATAATAATCAATAAAACGGTAGTGTTTTACTAAAGCAGGGGTTCTCCGTCCACATGTAATACTAACTGAGCGGGCACCATGAAGTCGAATAGGTTTAATAAATTAAATAACACAAACCATAATAATGAGATCCCTGAAATTGAATGTTATTGAGAATTCCAGTTATGTCCAAGTAAAAGTCACTCAGATGTGAATCAGTAAATTAAACGCGAACGTACCTTGTCAGTTTTATCGCATAGTCAGGTCATCTGGAGCATAGACCCCGAACATTTGAGAGAAACGCTACGTAGTAAGTCTTCCAAAGTTCGCCACTTTAAGCAAATTTATTTTTAAATTGATGATGAAGTCGTATTTCAAAAGTATAAAAAAATTGCGTTTTAATATTCATACTAAAGAGAATCTATAATACAAAAATTCCGTAAATAATAAAGTACACCTTTCCATACAAACACAAAAAGACAGGCGAAGTTAGGACGCGTGTATGCCTCTTGTAAATTCAAATATTATTTTAATATCATCAGAATACGGATGTAATATATTTTAATAGAGCAAAATGGTCATAGTAGGAATTAAACAAAGTTTTATCATTAATAAATTATCGCAGGATTAATAATTTTAATATTCTTTTGCCTATAAAATATTTCAAATATCACTCATTTAAACACTAAAGTTAAAATGTAACCAGTAATTTAAACTGCCAACTGTTTAAAACGATCTCAGAGAAGCAGCAACGAATGATCCTGAGTTGGCCATGGAAGAAGCTGCAGCGGTGAACTTAAGAACAGTTTCAACATTTAATAATAGGACATCACTAATTCCAAAAATACAGCCGGAACTGCCAGAAAGGACACAGCTACTACTAATTCCACAATTTAGGACATCCGGCCGACATCTACGGCTGACCATTAGGAACCAGAATACAAAGCAGAGGATAACTTAAAAATAAAATAAAATATGATTTGTGGAGAGAATACAAAAAAATGATAAATTTAAAAATAAAGTACAATTCGATGAGAGGAAAGTGCAATGAAGAATAATGAAATTAAGTAAATAATATTACGTAGTGATTGTGTAAAATGGATAATGAATCTCTCAATATCATTAGACAAATTTTGTTAATGTCCTCATTAGAAAATTAAGGAGAAAGGATAATGGTTTTGGTTAACTTACATGAAGATAAATGACTTTAAAATGATATACTGCACTCTGTAAATGCATTACTAATTCCGTGGAATGAAACTGATACGTTGAAAATCTTATACCGGCAACCACATTTACACAATATGGTAATAATAATGCACCTTGCGTATTCAACGCATCACGCATCAAGTTACTGTTGGCCAAATATCGTATCCTAACGAAAATGACGAGTGGCGAACTTAGAGATACCCACCTTATTTGGAACCTCTTTATATCTTCTGCTTCATGTCTCCTTTTAAAACAACAATATTTCAGCGCTAAGGAGGACTGGATACCTATCAATTCAAGTTGCTCAGGTGCAGTATTTTTATGATCAAGTCCACACTGAATTGCAAGGACTATTACGTTTCTAAAATAATAATAATAATAATAATAATAATAATAATAATAATAATAATAATAGTAATAATAATAATAATGATTTATTTTAGCTGGCAGAGTTAAGGCCGTAAGGCCTTCTCTTCCACTCAACCAGCAAAAAGTGTATATACATATGCATGAACTTACAAAGAATTCAACAGTTTGATTTAGGTGAGAGTTACATGTATACAAGAGTTATTTATGAATTAATCAACAAAATACTATGAACTATTAATTAAACACTGAAATAAACTGTGTAGCAGAATTAAACTAAAATACATAGAATGTTAATATATTTCAAATGATATTAGATAATAGAAAGAGATTATTATGAGACAATTTTGAGAATGCAGCACAATCAGGATGATGTCTAAAGAAAAAAGCAACAGTGTAGTCAGTAATATTTTAAATCAGTATGATTGGAGTGAAATGCTAATAAGGTTATCTTTTAAGCTGTTCTTAAAGGTGTTTGTTGTCTTGCAGCCCCTAATACTTTGTGACAAGGAATTCCATTGACGCGAGGTGGATATTGTAAAAGATGAGGAATAACAAGATGTTCTATGAAGAGGTATATTTAGCGTGCCACAGATAAGTGATCTGGTATTTACGTCGTGGTTAGAGTATATATAAGAGAAACGAGACGAAAGGTAATTTGGTGTTGAGGTGTGCAGAATTCGAAAGAGTAAAGACAAAGAGTGTAAAGTTCTGCGTTCTTTAAGTCGGAGCCACGAGAGACTTGCGAAGGACGGTGATATGTGATCATATCGTCGGATGTTGCACACGTATCTGACGCACATATTCTGAGCTCGCTGTAACTTGACTGACAGTTCAGAACTTAGATCACTTAACAAAACGTCACAATAATCGAAGTGCGGCATTACTAGGGTTTGTACTAGGGTAAGTTTTAGTGTAACGGATGAATGGGAGCCTATTTCTTCCGGCTCTCACCTCAGGAGCGTTTGTGCTCGCGAGCAGATTTTTAGTCGCATGCCGACAGCACCAAATGAATAAGGATGTAGGATGCATTGTTTCCTATTCAAATGTCATTAAAAGAGCACCATGGTGCTCGCCAGCACCAGGTTGAGAACGTCTGTACTAAAGGAAGTCTCTGGATATGTCGTGTGAGAGAAATTTACTCCACATTGAGAATCACATCATGACACGAGAAGTTTTGGGTGTGGTTTTCACCTAACATGCAAAATGGGAATTATTTAGTTTCACACGGCGCGGCGTGGCGTGGCGGTTCAACAGTATGTCTGAAAACTGCAACATTTTAAAGAATTCCCAAGGTCAGATACGAGTACCTTGTATATACTGTATATACGAAATTCTATGCAGTGGATACTGAATGTCGCCTGCCTGCAACTGATACAAGGAAGCTTTAGAAATACTGTTGATTTTTGTGATATAATACTTGAATTATATTTAAAGTATTACAGCATACGTAAGCTAATGAATACCAATAAAGCCATTTCAGAGATATTTATAACTGGTGTACATAATATTAAGCCTAATATGGAAATTGAAGATAACATTATTCCAGTTGGAATAATTAGTATTAGGTATTTATGTTCAAAGTTGAGTTACACACTATATTTACTTTGATAGCATCTATAATGATTACTGTACTATAAGAATAACAATTGAAGACAAGCCCGGAAAAACGGGCCAACCTTCAAAATTAAAATTTTCGAGATAAATGTTGCCACCTGTTGTCAGTTATGAGAACTACCATTTCTTACATTGGCTATGCTCAAACCATCATATTAGGTATAGTACAGCAAGCAGAAGTTATTGTATTTCTCGAAAGGCGTTTTTTATGACAAGGATGTGCTAACCAATCGCTGCATCACACCTGCTCTCTAGTGGAGAGTGGCGCAACTATTTGATAAGCAGGATAACCAACATAGTCTAAATGAAAAATACAATAACAAACAACTCTTAAAGAGTTTGAAATTAGCAGTACATTATAGGTTTTACAGAATAAAGTATTAACATCATATTACTCGTATAATGTACGAATTTTAAGAAACTAATAAATAATAACCACGTCAGCTGTGGTGTTTATGTCGGTGCACTGAACTTGGGATGTAAACAATAACAATGGCGGAAAGAGAAGAAGGAAATGGTAGTTTTGTGATATTTCCCCCCTAAATATGATGGTCCAAGACCTATCAATCCTGCCAAACTCAAACATTTGCATGTTCCACCAATATACGAATATCAGGGCTATTACATCTGCCTCAGAATCTGAGAATATTAACACGAGTCTTTTTTGATAAGGCTGACTATTGTTAAATGTCTTCTGCTCACACTTTCCTAGCCAAAATAATATTTGAAAAATTGTATTGAACCTAGTATGACATGTTAATAAAAGGCTAGTTGAAAGATTTAATACGTATTTCAGAGTTAGTAGTGAATTTAAATATATATTTGTAGAAGTCAGATTTTGTGAATCTTGAAAGAAGTTCTCAAATAATGTTTCCTTTTTTATTATTTCAATTTTCATGTTTAGAGATATAAGAAAAACTTTTTGTAATAAAAATATAAATTTATACTGTCTGCTTGAATCATATGCTCACAAATATGAATAAAGATCATTATTAATATTTTTTCAGCTACATTTACAAAACTCAATTTTCCTCCATTTTAAAAAAAGTGTGGGTTAACCCGTTTTTCCGAGCATGTCTTCAATTTATAATTAGTAAAGAATGATTTTAGGTGGCATTTTCAAGTATACTATCCACGAATTTTCAAATTGTATCAAATCAGAGTGTTTTACTATACGAATATCAATTTCAAATGTATTTTCCAAAATTACATGTTCTCATAACTATAATGTGGACAGATATGTATAATAAACATGTGTTCAAAATTTTTATGGAGGAAGAATTTTTGTTTAAATACATTTTCAATATTTTTATACAAGTTAAAAATAACTTGTTGAAAAAAACGAAGTGAGAAAATAAATAATGTTTTTTTTTTTTTTTTTTTTGCATTTTATCTCCAAAATGAACGCATAAATTCCAAATGATCACAAATGCCCAGAATCAGTAACAATAGCAGCAAATAAATGTTGAGTTTTGTGATAAAATTCTACACTTTTGGCATTCCTACAGTGACATTTGGCTGTAGGCCTAGCTGGTGATTATTGGCAAAAGAGTGGGGAACCTTCAAATTCGTTCTTTTATCTACTTGGCTAGTGGTACATCATTAGGTGGAGCTCTCTCGATTGTGTCAGAACTGCAGCTTCTACCCGGATCGAAATGTTGCTAAACATTTCCTAACTTCACACATAATATTTATTAATACAGAGATTCCCGAATATGCCATAATATTATTTCCAGCAAGTACAAATATATACTATTCGAAATCTCAACAATGTTAAAACAAAGACTTAGGTTGTAACTGAAGGCAGATGAACGAGTTGTAAATATTGAAATCGAACTCCACAACACATGCGCAAAAAGAAGTTATGAATAAGTTAAATCGAAGTAGAATTCTAATCCACACGAGCAAAAATAGGCTACATTTTGTAACTTTATGTACGTAGATGAAAAGCTACAAATAGCGACGTAGAACTCAACACTACACGAGTACAGAAATACTTTGTAAATTCAAGTAGATGAAAAGCTACAAATAGTGATGTAGAACTCGACACTACACGAGTACAGAAATACGTTGTAAATTCAAGTAGATGAAAAGCTACAACTAGCGATGTAGAACTCGACACAACACGAGTACAAAGATATGTTGTAACTTCAAGTAGGTGAAAAGCTATAAAAAGCGACATAGGACTCGACACTGCACGAGTACAAAGCACACTTACTTTTATGTAGATGAACAAGTTACAAGTTACAGCCACCGGCTTAGCTCAGGCGGTAGCGTGTTTGCCCTTCTGACCCGGAGTTGTACAAGGGCATAGATTCGATTCCAGCTTGGGCTGATTACCCGGTTGGGTTTTTCTGGAGTTTTCCCCAACCGTAAGGCGAATGTTAGGAAATCCATGGCGAATTCTCGGCCTCATCTCGTCAAATACCATCTCGCTATCACCAGTTACATAGACGCTAAGCAACCCAGCATTTGATGCATCGTCGTTAAATAACCTAGTAAAATAAACTAAGTTACAAATATTGAGAAATCGCGAACACAGTAATGTAATGACCAGTCTTAGGATCCGAGACAACTTAAGAATGAAGTGAAGTTACAGTGCAACGGAGTACAGATGGAGCGAGGTGGCGCGTTCAGTTTTGTTTACCTGTGCGTTAGAGTACAGTCCGGCTCGTAATCAGTGTCCAGTATTCTTCCGTCTCTCCCTACGAAACGAACTCTCGCCATCACGGTGCATTTTCAATTCACAGTGAACAGTTTTTCGAACTATTTGCAAGTATGTACTACATTGTTGTTCATTGTAAGGACTTCAATGTCGCCGAGGGACGTGAAAACTTGTGAGGTATGTATCCTACTTCATTTTTCACCGTCACGAGATTGTACTATTAACTGTAGAATATAACGAAACACATTGACGTCGTTGTTTATATTCACAGTATGTCTGTCTACTATGTTCAAAGAACTCTATAGTCAAGTTGTGCGCACATTGGTTGCTAAAGTGTCCCGGATCCTAAGCCTGGTAATGACTAGACAGTGTATGCGGGATGACTTAAGGAAAAGTGAAGTTGTTTCGTATCAGAGTACATGGCGCGTACCGTGTCGTCCGTCTTTTGTGTACCTGGTGATACAGCAGCGTACAGAACGAAGGAACCCCGGTCCGTTCATAGTAACATTGCAACGCAATGTGTGCAGTTGTGTTATCCTGCAGGATAGGCGAAGACGATTAAGCTTCGACAACTTACGAGACTATATCGTCGTTTACTGCAACGCTGGTAATCCATTAATGATGACGAGGTATGTGCTATAGTATGTCATTTTTCTTTTCATTCTGACTGTACGGAGATACGTAGCATGTTGACGTCGTCTGTTTACGTTTAAAACCTGTTCAGCCAATGGTCTGAATGAAAAAATTGTAACATATAGTAAATGTGCACCTACATTCAACGATAAGTCATCCCGCATCCACTGTCTAGTAATGATATTTAATATCAGGTAACAAGTTACAAATAGACTATCTAAGTAGAACTTGAGACTACGCGGGTATCAAGACGTGTTAGAATTCAAGATTTTTGACGACTTACTAAACAATAATAGTAATAAATATCAGGACTAATAAAAGAGATAATACTGATAAGGTGTAAATTCCGAATATTATTACTACACATTCTTTGTGGTGATAAATACCATCGTTGCTGATTAAACTGTAGAATTGAAATATTAAGGGGAGTTGGTCATTATCGCATGCAAAATAATGGTAAAAATAGCCTCTCTTCAAGCAGTCATAAATATAATACTATTTATCACAGCTCTTTCATTTTTTTAGTGATATATGTATACGCATTAAGCTTTGAAATGAAAAAATAGTGGTTACTCTAGAGTAAATCTTTATCCTTAAATTAATTTTTTTAATTAAGCACAATTTTTTTTATAAATCCACTACATGTCTGTGATTAGGTACATTCTATTCACTTATTGTAGCACATATTGAATTGAAAATTTGACCACTTACTGCTAATAGATACTAAAACATGCCCTACTAAAATTATTCATGTATCTATAATATTATGGGCATAGGGCTTATAGCAATCATCACCGTCAATAAATTAAAAAGGAATTGAAGATTAGTATAAGCCGTATGCCCATAATATTACAAATATTTTAATAATTTTAGTAGGGTATTTTTTAGTATCTATTATCAGTAAGTGGCCAAAATTTTAATTCAATGTGTGCTATGATAAGTGAATAGAGTGTACCTAATCACAGGTATGTAGTGAATTTATATAAAAAATATGATTAAATTCCAAAATTAATTTAAGGGTAAGATTTACACTAGATTAACCATTCTTCTTTCATTTTAAAGCTTAATGTGTATACATATATCACTAAAAAAATTAAAGAGCTGTAATAAATAGTATTACAATTCTGACCGCTTGAAGATAGGCTATTTTTACAATTACTTTGAATGCGATAACGTCCATTTCCCCTTAAATCACAAGCCAATATCTAATCCATGTATTTCATTATTTCGCAAACTAAATTATTTGCATTTTCAGTCAACAACTAGAGAATTGACATAACACTGAAGGCTCATGTTCATATACTGGTGAATGTATTTTTAATATGTTATAGACAAGAATTACATTGGTGAAATCATGGAATTCCTATTTTTCCTCCTACCATACTATAATTCCCAATAACATGCATAATTTACTTCAATATTGACGCTTATCACAGTCCCAAAGGGAAACGACTTGTGAGACAGAGCCTGCTTAGGTTTGCTATTCAGAGTTTCACGATGAGATATTCCTGGAAATGAACTGGAGTGTCGGATAATAACGACACAATGTATTATTTTGTGAACCTTACGTTTTGCCTCTTGTGCAGATACCGGATATAGCTTATCACTTATGGTCAGGCTACTCCACAGATACAGAGAAGTTGGATCGGCAATGAGGTCTTGCCATCCATGTTGGAAAACTGTTTCATGATTCATGATATTGTATTGTTGCACATTCTCATCACAAAATAGTGCTGGTAGCAGTGAATCGCATTTCACATTACGTGCAACATGGACAGGCAGTATGTATACGTACAGTATACGTATACGCAAATTGTGAGATATGTTTGTAGAAGACGGTGACAACGTTCTTATCATTATTCATTTGTCTCGGCGCGAATGCATTGTTTTACTAACTTCCGCTTTCCTTGCTTTGCGGTTGTGTAAACAGATTGCTATTCTCAATAATTGTCCATTTTGTACTTGAATATTTTCAAAGAAGGAAATCACTTAATTGGCAATTAGTAACGTAACCAAAACGCTCACGTAAGTACAATGAAAGCTATAACTTTGTATAGGTCAGGGTAACTTCGTACCAATTCCCAATTTCACATTTCCTAAGTGTGACATCTTTGGACTGAGGCCATCTCCATAACCTAGGATCTCTATGCTTTGTTTTATATCTATTATGAAGGATATTTAAGGCTCCACGTGGTAAAATATTGCATTCTCTTTAGAGTAGCTGGTTTATGAATGATTTTCAACTTAATATTGCAAGTATATAATTTTATCTTACTGTTGTCAGCCTGGGTAGCGCAGTCGGTATGGCGCTGGCCTTCTGTGCTCGAGGTTACGAATTCGATCTCGGCCCAGGTCGATGGTATTTAAGTGTGCTTAAATGCGACAGGCTCATGTCAGTAGATTTACTGGAATGTAAAAGAACTCCTGCGAGACAAAGTTCCGGCACACTGGCGACGCTGATATAACCTCAGCAGTTTTTTTAAGTTGGTTATTTAACGACGCTGTATTAACTACGAGGTAATTTAGCGTCAATGAAATTGATGATAGCCAGATGGTATTTGACGAGATGAGGCCGAGGATTCGCCATAGATTGCCTGGCATTCACCTTACGGTTGGGGAAAACTTCGGAAAAACCCAACCAGGTAATCAGCTCAAGCGGTGATGGAAACCGCGCACGAGCGCAACTTCAGATCGACAGTCAAGCGCCTTAACCGACTGAGCCACGCCGGTGGTTCCTCGGCAGTTGCGAGCGTCGTTAAATAAACCATAATTCTTTTTATTTTACTGTTACAATTATTGTAAATATTAATGCTTATCCTCTCTTCTTTAAAATGGAGCAATAACCTCGTGACATACTGTACACTTAACGGCAAAAAGAATGGGCCGGCCGACAATTTCTAAGTTCCAGAGACATAACATTGCGCATGCTCGTCTCGTCAACGCCGTAGTTCACTAGGTAACATATAATTAAACCATTTAAATTTGTTGTATTTTGTTTAAGAGCCTAAAATATGTAATAAAATCGAATGGCGGGTTGATTCTAGATACATCAGAGCCTCTGAAGAGTGAAATAATAATAAAATTGATAAATACAAAATCAACCGGAGCGAATATGAACAGGAAAACCACGTATTATGCCAAACCGATATTAAGAGTAACAGTAGCGTAAGTCGTTACAGCATTGGTCTATTGAACAAGTTGGTAGTAGTAGCTCAAGGTTCGAATCTCCCCCCATCTTCTTTTTTTATTATTACCAAAGCTCGGAACTTGGGGACTTGTGTCTTTGAACGTGGCTAAGCGACCGGACTTCAATGTCAACAAACTCCCGCTTCCAGCACAGAGGTACTGTAAGGTCTGCTATAAAAGTGGTTCCTGGCTGGAACAACATATTGATAATATTATGGTAGGTTGAAACAAGTAATTTTATAGCATATATATATATATATATATATAAATATATATATATATATATATAAACATGCAAAATATATCAAATTTACAGTTCTGCTCTGTATATTTTATTATAGTGTATGACTACATACATTCGAATATTTTTCGAACCCATACCTTCTTCGTCTGTTAGTTAAACATGATTTGAAACGAAAGAAACTTATTTCCACGTCACATGAAGTGACGGGAGCAAAATTAATTTTTTTTATTTTATTTATTTTAACTAGCTACCTACTGAATACAAATTACATTTATAAAACAAAAATGTTTCTAGCCACTACCGTAAGAGCCAGGCTCGTGTACGGTGTGGTCTTAGTCAATAATATAACATAAAATTTACAAGGACACTTTACTAAATACAGTAAGTAACTTAATTCAAACCAATAAATACAACACAAGAGCAAGAGCAAGAATAAAGAAGAAAGAGAAAAAGAGGGAAAAATACACATTTAATATAAATTGACAATTCGACAGAAGCCAGTGATATTCAATATAACAAGAATATAGTAGACAGAAATAAAAGGTAAAAAAAAAAATACATTTCTTAATATTATATTATATCGTGGATAATTTTACAAATTTATTTTTTAAAAGCTTCAATTTAAAAAAAAATTTAATTTGGAAAATGGTTTGTAATTGTATTATAAAGTCTTAGGCCGAAATAAAGTATTGAATGTTTTCACTGTCACTGTTTCCTGTTCGATTTTCAGCAGTTGCTAGCTGATCTCGTATCTGAGAAAGATAAGTATCCTAAATTTGTCTCGAAAATAGTTTTCAATTTCTATGTCACTACTAGGGAAGGTTCCACTACGACTTGATCCATGGCTATGGACAAATTTTCCACCGATTTAAGGGACTGCAATGTATTTCAATGAATGCCCGTTTCCAATCTCTAGTTAGTGTTTGACACAAATTACAAAATATAAACTCTCCATTCGAAGAAAATAATGTATCTCCTCAGAATTCCTCCACGAAATTCTGTACCTAAATTTTAAGAAATATATTTTCAAACGTATACAATACCCATTCGAATAATACGTATTTTCTTATTTTCAAACAGATCGTTTACCTCTAATTAATTATCCGAATGTCATTGGCTTCGACACGACACAGTTTCCTCTTCCGTCTTCCTGTCATTCGATGTGACCACTTTCTTAGTACACACGACTGTCCCTGAGCACTTGCAGCGTGAGCTTTGTGTACGTTGTACCTGTAACCTTACTCATGCACACGACACACAAGTCCCCAAGTTCCGAGCTTTGATTATTACAAATTTGTCATCACATGTGTCTCGCAAAGCTAAAATTATGTGGCGATATCTCTTAGAATATGCCCAAACTCTAATAAATAATAAACCTCCCTCCTCTTTCAAGCAATACTGCTATCTGTTAATACAGAGTGATTTATATAGAACTGACACATTTCTTTCTTTAATTATTCCGTTGGAAATTCATTCAATGACCCAATTTTAGCACCAAATTAAGCAGAATGTTCTGGAGTTTCGATTCCTTGTCACTAGATGCGCAGATGTTTATGTTTTACTCCTATTGTTGGCAGCACTAGATGCGCAGATGTATATGTTTTATTCCTATTGTTGGCAGCTGTTTTCGACATTTTGTGTCAACGTGAAAATGCAGTACACATTAAATCAACGACTCTTCCTTGTGAAGCAATACTGGATTACGAATTCAATTACAGCTACTCAAAGGGCATACTAGAGAGAATTTGGTGTTCGCAATCCTCCCAAAAGAAACACAATACTGAGACTGGTAAACAAATTGGAAACAACTGGATCTCTGGTGAGTGAAAAGGGCAAGCATCGTTCATCTAGGCTTCCCACGGTTGTTGTTGACGTAAGAGCACGACTGGAGCAGTCACCCAAAAAATCATTAAGACGTTTGTCGCAGGAGACAGGGTACACCTACTCAATGTGTCAGAGAGCTGCGAAAAGTGCAGGCCTAAAACCAAGTTTCTTTGACGACCGAATAATTTCCAGGAACCTGTGGCCACCGAGATCTCCGGATTTGACAACGCCGGACTTCTTTCTATGGGGTTACTTAAAAGACAGGGTTTACGCCACACGTCCCCAGACATTGGACGATCTGAAGCACAACATCATACAGGAGATTCAAGCTATTGGCAACAGAGTCCTCCAACGAGTGGCCAGTAACATGGAACGACGTGTTGAGTTGTGCCTTATGCAGGATGGAGGACATTTTCAACATTTGCTATAGAGGTAAATAATCTCCCAAAATTCCTCTACAATTTAGGTATAATAAGTTGTCACTAGCACAATTCGTTTTGAAACAATTAATGAAAGAAATGTGTCAGTTCTATATAAATCACTCTGTACAACGTTCTGTCTCGTCATTACGCTTGAAGATGGCATAGAAACAATACCTCATTGCCCTGGTTCGCATAGGTTATTCTGCATATACTACTCTCCGACAGGACTTCGATTGGAGAAATGTCATTTTCTCCGACCAGGTAATTGTCTCCAGTAGCATTCTGCGTATGCTACTCTCCGACAGGACTTCGATTGGAGAAATGTCATTTTCTCCGACAAGGTAATTGTCTCCAATAGCAACGATAGTACTGCCCTAGTTTATTGTATGAATGGCCACCGATACGATGAACGCTTCGTGAGACGAATTAACTAGTCGGGTTGCGTGTTGGGGGTGGATGTCATACGATGGGGCAGGACTTCTGGAACGCATCCACGGGCGGTTTACGGCAGAAGTCTACGAACACATTTTGGCAAATGTAATGATCCCTTCCGCCCGAAAACGATATCCAGAAGGAACACTTTTCTTCCAGCAGGATAATCATCCGATACACACCGCCAACCGGATTCAAAGATGGTTTACGTGGAGGCGTGATGTCGACCCAGTCGACTGGCCTCCAAATTCAACAGATATGAATCCGATTCAAAATTTGTGGGCTGCAGTCAAAAGGATCCTACGCTCTAATTGGGCAGAACAACCACCCGTTCGGACACCTGTGGAATTGTGGGACAGAGTTCTAGATGCGTGGGAGGAGATGGCCAAGAATTTAGACCTGTTCCATAATCTTGTGGACTTCATGCCGCGCATAATGAGGGCAGTTGTTGATGCAGGTGGTTTGTGGACGAGATACTAGTCCCCACTACAGGCCTTGTTTTGTTAATATATTAAAAAATTGTTTGTTTTTGTTAATTTAATTATTTATTTGTGTTTGATATGCGTCCGGTTTTTTAGGATGTGAAACAAGTATTTTTGTTTATACAGGCCAGGTCTCACCTATTAATAGCCCACAGGTGAAGGGCAATAATATTTTTACAAGGCAAGCATAACGAAGTTTGTTAACAAATGCCATTTCACATTTAAACTAATAAATTAAGTAAGAGTTAAAATAAAAAAAATAATAATTTTACCGTACCGGGAGGCGAACTCACAACCTCTAATACGGATGTCAGACTTCTTACCACTGGGCCACACACTGCTCGTAAGGTTTACTACATTATAGATAGACGACTTTCAATGAAGAGACACCACAGCAATGCCTTGCAGTGGGTTACGTTTACACGAGTGAACCGCGCGATAGAACTTAGCATTTATATCGACCAAGAGTCGGCCCATTCCTTTTGCCACTTAGTGTACATAATCCTATGCCTTGCAAATTATAAAATTCACCCAACAGTGCTGTTTTGGTTCGATTTCAGGGTTACTTTGTACCGCTACGAAGTTTGCACAATAATATTGATTCTATTAATTCTTTCAATTTGTTCACCCTACTACAAACAATAAATATCATGAAATACACACGTTAATATAAGCCCTTCAATGGATAATGAGTATATTGAATTACAATAGATACCTGCACACTGTGGAGTACAAGGCAATGAATATGGACATCAAGTGGCAAAGAAGGTGACTAAATTTTACAACTACACAACGATAAAGTATCACAACTATCTGCTAAATTGTTCGTACATAAAGGCTTTCAACAAGTGCGTACATGTAACTTATAAGCAAAATGTTCCAGAATTCCCTGCCACAGTGCAGTTGCAAAGTTGCGTTCAATGATCGCTCACCATCCGCAACTCAGAGATCACCTGCAGAGAACTTAAATTACAACGACCACTGCATTGGAAATCGAGAAAGCGAATGAAGGATTTCAAGGATTTCCAAGAGTTTGGGTCATTACATAGTCTTACCACCACCACCACCACCAGTGTTCAAATTGATTATTATGATAATTGAAAACATGACAGGACAGAATTATGAAAGGGGAAAACAGTACATTCTGCTTCAACCAGCGCTACTAGAACACATGTCAATTCATGGACAACCATAGACTATACTTACACTTATAATAAGTAAGCGAATTACGGAAATATTTCTGCCTCGAAATTGAGCTTGAAAATAAAACGAAATTAGATAATAGGCCTATTCCTATAATTGAAGGACGATGCCAATAATATTTACAAATGAAGTTACGTGTTTAACTTGAAGACGTACAAACAGATGTTAGGTTAGCATAAACCTTTAGAAAAGTAACCGCTATTTATTTAACAAATATCGAAACTATTAAAATTATGAAAAGACATTTTGTGTTGCTCTGCCTATTCCATTTGAGTTTACCGTGTTGGCATTGCGTTTATTAGCCAGATTTGTTTACCAATGCATTTTCAATATTACATGAGGTAAGCAGGCCTACGACTGGAAATTTTAATTACATTTTATTGTCAATTTCTACATATTACGTAACAATTAACATTACCCAGCTAGAAATACCTACTTCCATTCAATCAATCCTTAATATACTGTACTATAACATAAGTTTGGTCATTTGAACTCCTTACCGTGACTGCTGCAACTCTATCTCTGGCATCCTGGTACTCACCTGCAACAAGGAAAAGAACAGTTAGTAATTTGTGTAGCCCAGACGCTATAGTACACGTTTAACACTGAGTTACCTTCCAAATGTTTTCCTTCTGAACATTAACAACCCCATGAAGGACCGGGCCAGTCCGGCCGAACATCCAACCAATTCGGGGAGAACACAATGATACAGACAGCCGATATGAAATAGGATTTCGCTACTCGCTGTAGTTCCTCAAATTCATCACGACTCCATACTCTAGCGGTCTAGCCGAAATTTTGTGTGAGAATTTCTTCCCTCATGAAGGCTTCAACCAGCCCTCATTCCGTAACGCTAATCCAAGACAAGAATTCTTAGAACACGCAGTATTTTTCACCATAGCGATCACATTTTGTACACTGGTAGATACAGTAGAGATAGCAACAGGAGCAGCGTTACCAACATTTAGAGTTTCCAGATTTTCAAAACTGAAAATACAGGAGATTTTGAAAATTTGCCAAAATCGTTCCATCAAGACATTGTCGACATGTTTTATCCTTAGGTTAATATTATATACAGTACAGTATAAGTGTACGCAAAAGTAATTTAAAATGAATCTCGTATCACTATTAATACTTACAACTTCCTTTGAATTCATTCAGAAACTTTTACAATTGAAATTTCCCTTAACAAAACAAGTTGAGAATTAATGAGAATTTGTAATTGTACATTACACTTAAAATATATAATTAGAATAACTTTCATAGCATCATAGCACTATTCATATTTACCATTTAAATAAATAAACAAACAAATAAATAAATAAGTAAATAAATAAATAATATATTAAGTAAAGGGGAAAATTTTTATCAAATATGTGAGACGGGAGACTGGAGAAAATTTGGGTAAAATGCTAAAGAACCCGTAAAATACGGGAGACCTAGCTACCCTACCAACATTAGTCGTAATAGTAGTAAAATTAACAACACAAGTATTAATTGTAGTAGTATTAGCAACAGCGGTAGAGATAGCAGTAGTAGTATTAACAGTAACAGCATTAGTAAACTTAGCAGTAATAGCAAGATTAATAGTGTTAGCAGTAGTAGTATTAACAGTAACAGCATTAGTAAACTTAGCAGTAATAGCAAGATTAATAGTGTTAGCAGTAGTAGTATTAACAGTAACAGCATTAGTAAACTTAGCAGTAATAGCAAGATTAATAGTGTTAGCAGTAGTAGTATTAACAGTAACAGCATTAGTAAACTTAGCAGTAATAGCAAGATTAATAGTGTTAGCAGTAGTAGTATTAACAGTAACAGCATTAGTAAACTTAGCAGTAATAGCAAGATTAATAGTGTTAGCAGTAGTAGGACTAGAGATAGCAACAGCAGTTGTTATGGCAGCAGAAACGGTAATAGTATTGGCAACAGTAGCAGAGGTAGATACAGTAGCGGTAACAGTAATAACAGATAATAGTAATAATAGCAGTGGTAGTAGTAGTAGTAGTAGTAGTAGTAGTAGTAGTACTAGTAGTAGTAGTAGTAGTAGTAATAGTAGTAGTAGTAGTAGTAGTAGTACTAGTAGTAGTAGTAGTAATAGTAGTAGTAGTAGTAGTAGTAGTAGTAGTAGTAGTAGTAGTAGTAGTAGTAGTAGCAGAAGCAATGTCGGAAATTTTATTTTGCATTTCCTCCTATTTTTTATATTAGACCTGCTTATATTTCAGTAATGTGCAGAAGAGCTCCATGATCCTGTCCGCGATATCAGCAATTTTACCTTCTATATATAAGTGATCACTAGACTTTGAAGTTGAGGTCCCAATTGGAGAGATACAGGTTAACTGATAGCACAAAGAATAGATCTCATAGGTGGAAAAAGATTCCCTGTTTCCCCCACCTCGTCGTCTGGTTTGGGGTTTCGTACGTAGACCTACTAGCACTGAAGCTGGGAGACTCAGGAAAATGTGAATTCATTACGATATCAAAAACGAATTTGAATTGGAACAAGTGTTTAAATGCACGTTATTAACTTTATTCTACGAAAAATAACCCTTACCAGAAGAAATGAATCGGTCATTATTAAAAGGCACTAAGTCAATTTTGACATCATGGATATTTTGATGGATTTCGTAATTTTTCTGCATTTAATAGACGATTAAAGAAACCAATTATATTCGATGAGTGATCCTTAAATACAACACAAATATAAGTTAATATTTTTAAGCGAGTAGAACAGCTAACTTCGATTATCTGAGTACTGAAAATTATGACTTAGTGCCTTATAATAATGACCGATTCATATATGCGTCACAATTTCCGGAAGAAACATACCCTTAATTATGGATTAAAATTATAATGGCATGATCTCGAAGCATCTATATTAAAAAACTGTAACATTTAAATTCAAATTAAAAATAAAAGAAATATGTAGAATACACTATTTAAATTACTGTTATATTTTCGACTAATATATTTTAATAATTATCTTATGAATTGAGGGTATTTCATTTTAATTCATTTTATTCTCAGTTTACTCTCTTATTATCAAGTTAACCTAGAAAACTTCATTCTGACTTCAAACTAATATTAACCCAGATAACACTGACGTCCTACATATAGGATCCGAACGTTTTATTTTTTTAACATTGCTGTGTAAGATTTTCATAGTCAGCAATCATGATACCATAATCCTTATGTGTTATAAATTGCCTCCAATTTTTTTTCTTATATTTAGTCTGCCATAGTCATTGTTATTAACATATTTGTGTGAAACGTCCGGTGTCCTATATATATGACGTCAGTCTTATCTGGGTTAAATTCTTACTAAATACAATACTCGAGTTATTCTCATTGTAAGTATAATACTACCTTCTTTTCTCGGAAATGATATATTGAGCTACTTTATGCTCAATTTTCCCCCTCCCCGAACACGAGTTTCACTCGTACGAGGTTAGATTTACTGTATATTAAATAGAACATATTGTTACCTAAATGCTATTTCTTTAATATTAATCTTATTATTTAAGACAAGTTATCCCTCAACCCATTAAGAACAAATGCTGGGTGACTTTCGGCGCTGCACCCCGGACTCATTTCGCTAGTATTATCATCTTCATCTCATTCAGACGCTAGATAACCATCGCAGTTGATACGACGTCGTTGTTATTCTTGTCTTTGTGTTCGTCCGTTTCGTGGTCCTATAATGGTCGTTGTTTCTTTGTCGCAATAATTATACGGTCTTACTAATAAAAACTCTATATACAGACGTTTAACTGTCTTATACTTATCCAATGAGTAGCTCGTTTATAAGTTGTGTGTAAATTCCTTACTAATAATCACTACATACGTCGTGTATAACAGTATAACTGTTACACACCTACGTCATAGTTTCGTCATTACTTCGTTACGAAAGGTAATAGAATATCTGAGGTTCTCTATTGCATCCGGTAGAGCGCTCTAGTGTGGCGTGTTAAATATCGATAGTACAACTGGCTCTAATCGATTACCTCACTACATTTTAGTCAAAGAGTACAAGCTACAGCAATATTATTCTAATAATTCTATGATATTTGGTTTGTTTTTCTGTGGTTACAAGGTAACCATCATCATAAAATGACAGTCGATACGATCAGCTGTTAGAGGGGAGGCCATTTTTTCGCTATATACAACGCTTAAACAAGGGGTTTCGTGTATATAACTACTGCAAAACAATTCCCATTGTATAGTTACAGCCTGTTTATACGTCCATAGCTTATTCACGGTTTATTAGTAACGTTTTCTGTCTCAACTCTGCATAAGTCTCGTATAAAAACTATACACGATTTATTAGTAAGACAGATAGTATATAGTACGCCTACATAAATATTATTGACAACTTAAACATTCAAGATTTTGCAAAAGATACTGAAATTCGTTATTTTACAGATGCATTTAATAATTAGGATTAATATATATAATTAGTCAATAACTGCAACAGTGCTTTGTGTAATAATTGTCGTGGTCATTGCTGTCCAAGCCATGGTCTCTTATTGCGATGATTGTCGTGGTGCAAGTCATTATATTTATCGAGGTCTTTGCCCTTATCGAGGTCCTTATAGTAGTCCTTGTGTCTTTGCCATAGTCTTTATCGTGGTCAATGTTGTCTCTGTTGTGGTATTTTCTGCTTTGTTTAGGTCCTTATCACAGCGCTTGTAATGACCTTTTTCGATCTTGTTTTTGTCATGGTCCCTATCGTGACCTTGGTCCTTATCGTGGTCCATGTCGTGATTGTTATAGTTGTCTTTGTCCATTTCGCGTCCTTATATTGGTCCTAGTTGTCTCTAGCATGGTCCTTACCGTGATAATTGTTGTCTTTGTCATATTTTTTTATCGTGAACATTGCTGTCTTTGTCGTGGTCCTAGTTGCCAATATAATGGCCCTTATCGTTCTTTCTGTTTTTGTCACGGTTCTTATCGTGGCCCATGTCGCGATTATTAACGTGGTTCTCGTCCATGTGACGCTTCTTACATTGGTCCTTGTTGTCTCTGGCATAGTCCTTATCGTGATCCTTATTCTTTTTGTCATGTTTTTTTATCGTGATCATTGTTGCCTTTGTCGTGATCGTTGTTGTCATTGTAATAGCCGTTATCTTACTTCTAGTCTTTGTCATGTTCTTGGTCCTTATCGTAGTCCTTGTCGTGATCCTTATCGTAGTCAGTGTCGCGGTCCTTAAAGTAGTTCATGTTATGGTTCTTATCATCCTGAACCTTGTGGTGCATGTCGTGGACCATGTCGTGATCCTTATCGTAGTCCTCGTCCTTGTCCTTATCGTGATTCTTATAGTGGTCCATGTTCTCCTTCGCATAGTCCTTATCGCTGTCTTGGTCTTTATGAACCTTATCGTAGTGTTCGTCATGGCCTTTATCATGATACTTGTCATAGTGTTTGTCGTGACTCATGTCGTTATTCTTATCGTGGTCCTTGTCTTTGTTTTGTTGTTGCCATGGGTCTTAACATCGTACTTGTCTTTGACGAAGTCCTTATGATGATTATTGCGTGGTCCATGTCCTAGTCCTTATCGTGATCGTTGCCATAGGACTTGTAATAATCCTTGTTGCCTTTGCCACAGTCCTTATTGTGGTCATTGTTGTCTTTGTCATGTTTCTTATCGTAATCTTCGTCTTTGTTGTGGTCCTTATCATGGTCCTTATCGTGGTATTCGTTGTCTTTGTTATGATCCTTATCATGGTCTTGATCCTTATCGTGGTTCATGTCATGACCCTTATCATGAACCTTGTCCTCATCGTGGTCTAATTCGTAATTATTATCGTGGCCCTTGTCTTTATCCATATCTCGTTTCTTATATTGGTTCTTGTTTTCCTTGTCATGGTCCTTATCGTGATCCTTATTATTTTTGTCGTGGTTCTTGTTGTCTTTGACATGTCCCTTACCGTGATGTATGTTGTCTTTATTGTGGTCATAAATTGGAGTTGCATATAGGCCTAATTACTCGCTGTGAAAATGACAACAAAACATGAAATAAATTTATATGATATTTTTAAGAATTTACTCGTGGATTTTTGTCCACGAAGATATTTATAATGAAATTTCGTCGCCCATCTAAAATTAAGAACCGAAACAATCAATTACCGAGAAAGTCAGACCTCTTCGCAAGTCTTGAATTCAAATTTACTGATTTTCACGTATATATATATAAGGCTATACGTATTTTGTGAACGAAATTACGTTTTTATTTTCATATACGCTAAACATTACCTTAAAGAAGTTTACGCGGAATCTAAATCGTTGTGAATTCTCAACAATCCCATATTTAGTGTAGGTCTATGACCCGACGAGTACCTGGTAAGAGTCGGACAATGGGTGTCTAGAGCCTCGGTTTCGAGGTCAGCTATTCCTAGATACTCAGAAAACCAACTTGCGCAGATCAGTACTTCATTTTCTCCGAGAACAGCTGAAGCGAGTGCCATTCAAATATTAAAAGGAAGATAAATACAGCAAAGAATAGGATACACATATGACGTAACAAATTTTCTTACGTCCGGGATTGACGGGGTTTTTAAGAGTCAAAATTCAACTCCGTTAATCATTAATTTACAATCTAAGATAAAGCGAAACGCATTAATCTAAAAAATTGAATCAACTACATACAGACAGGACATGGACACAAATCGGTTTCACTTCTGGGGGAGAGTTTATGTTTGTGTAAGTAACGAAATAATATTTTCAGTTAAAGTGAAGATATCTTATGCGATATACATGTATGTCATGAGATGGAATTAAACATTGTACAACGTAGTCTATGAAGAATAAGCTGTCAATTGCGAATATGATTAAAATCGCTTCTTTTGAAGATTCGTACAAGGCACGGGTTACATTTGAATTACTGGAATTCCTGCAGATTTTGACCGCAATCGTTCATTTAATACAGACCTACTATACTAGACATCAGTGAGGTTTTCTTATCCCGATACTAGCGTGGCGTCCAAACCGTAAGCCGAAACGTTGTATAGGATAGGAGCTCTGTAATAAGTGAAATAAAACACGGTCGTTAATATGGGCTGATCCATCAAGTTTTATTATGCTCTTGGGAATGCACTAGAGAAGCAGAAGGCAAAAATGAAGCTTTCTGCTGGAATTCTAGAGAAAATCGAGAAAAACATTTTATAACATGTATGTTTATGTCCCCATCAAGTGTATATACATTCGCAGTTTCATGAAGAGCATTAGGAAATTTGGTCTCCATTCGCAATTGAAGCTACTTCCACTTTTAAACTAGTTACTTATCCTGTGCTGGGGAGATCGAGACGTAGATGGAAAGATAATATTAAAGCGGATTTGAGGGAGGTGGGATATGATGGTACAGACTGGATTAATCTTGCTCAAGCTAGGGACCGATGGCGAGCTTATGTGAGGGCGGAAATGAACCTCCGGGTTTCTTAAAAGCCCTTTGTAAATACGTAAATAACGTACATTAACTGCTTATTTTATTACTAAATTCATTCTTTTAGATTATTGTACTGTACGATTTGTTTCTTCTTTTCAAACTATAATATATTCTTCTCTTGAAAAGCAATTTACTTAGATTTAGATCATCTGTTCATTTGTTAAATACTCCATTTTGATATTTTAACATAGGCCTACTTATACAAAGACTAACTCGACATGGTTGTAATTATCTGCACTCATGAAGACAGCACGTGTACAAATAACAACTACACTTTTCTAGCTGCCATCTCGTTGTATTGTAGACACATCTCACCTCAGTGCGTAAGATAAATCGATGGTTTTTGGGTAAAGGGAGATAAGACATAAAAATGAGTTTTGAGATAAATGAAAATTAAACTTCGGACCCTTGTTGTAAATAATTTTCTACATAAATAAAACATCAAATGCTAGTATTCTTTTGTTTTTGCACAGCCAACTCTAGAAGTGAACTTGTGTATTCAGCTGGGGAACAAACTTCCGGTTGCACAAAAATTACATAACTCCCTTTACGCGAGCACCATCGAAATTACAGTTCCTAATTCTATACCTGCTTTTATTTTAGCATTATTCATAAGTGAAGAACTGCTCGCACACGTTTGTTACAGAAATTGAGCAAATTTGGGAAATATCCTTTATATAATGCTTTATAAAATTCAGTTCCCGACATTCCACAGTTTCAAGGAGAGGCATTATTCTGAAATTTCGTAATCTCGAATTTTAAATCATGAGAGATTCCCTCTGGACAGCCAGAAAATGGGTTACTAAAATTCAAAGCTCAATTTCCATTACAGTACATCACCAAACCTTTCAGACTCAGTATAAAGGGTTTCTAAACATCCCTGGTACTTATGTAGAAATCAAATGAACACTATTACTGAAGACAGATTTCAAATGTGGAAAACCACACAAATCCATATTTTCGAATTGGTCCTTCCAGACCTTTGACTTCTTCATAAAATTTTTTATGCTATTTAATTTTATCGACGAGAACCAATATCTGCGGCATTTTCAAATAAATATCTTTCTGTAAAGCACATTTCTTTTCTCTCGTACGGAAGGTTTACTGTGCTTAACACTCCCAATCTGTAGATGACTGGCAGCCGAGCGTTGGCGCTCTTGCACACCGCACCGTGAACTTAACCCGAGCTATGGTATGGACGATAAGTGACTTAATGATGGCGAAATGAGTCCGAAAGTTACCAGCAATTCTGCTTCAATTGGTTGAGGGGAAAACCCCGAAAAAAGAACCCCAACCAGGTAACTTGTCCCAATCAGGATTTGAACCCAGGCCCGCTCGTTTCACTATCAGACGCACTGACTGTTACTCCACAGCTGTGGATAAAGGACATATTTACAACAGTTTTAATTTAGCAACCTAGTGGCTTGTACGTAACAAATTGATACACGAACCTTTCTGATTTTGTTGCTCATTTGAAAAAAAAAACTCCATTTTAAGTTTACTGAACTTAATTTTACGCGAAGAATCAGAGAGTAGCCTACGTGTCATCATACTGCTATAAAATACAGTTAACTATTTATAACAAATTACCTCTGTGAAACCTGTATCGTGACATGCGACCAGCGCTCCTCTGCCCGCCTTGAATCTTTGTTTACATTCAACTGACTGACTGGAGTTAGCCTGTGTTCAATGCCAAACTTGTAGGCATGGGAGATGGAGGGGGAATGTCACTCACTGTCAGTGACACAATACGGGATGCCTGCATTAGAAAATATGCGAACATTTTGGGAGGATATATGAAGAAGACGACTTAGATGTGAAGTCGAACTGTACATATATAGGCTAGTAATTATATATAACTCATTGGTGACTGCAATTCTGGTGCATTATTTAGATGAAATATCTGGAAACAAGTTAACTGAATCGATGGTTAAAGAAATGACCTGAGTCACATTTTTAAATTGAAATTCAGTTATGATCAGATTCTGAGGTATATTCAAATTTGCGCGTAGAAAAGTCCCCAATCTACAGAGACCTAAGGTTGAAAACATTGGATTGAATTACTGGTTGAGTGCAGGACTGCCTTCCTTTCTGTACTCAAAAGTCGACTGTCAGGTGTTTCGCCTACCGTGCATTTTTTTTTTTTTGGAGGGGGAGAGAATTTCATGTTGCAGGAGGTACAATTATCAGATATGCCAGATTTTAAATCATGGTGCCCATAACTGTGTCAAAAGCCTGCAACTCAGTGGAACTTGTCCTCATTCTGTTGCTAGAGGCCTTAAGATTTTATTCATTGCGTCTACATTTAACTAGTTTATCTATGAAAGTGAAAAGAAAGGGTTGGTTACTGCCTGCGAACTTTAGCACATTTCACCTGTCTTTGTCTCAAAAACAAAATATTACTCTGCCTGCGTGCCAGACAGTTCCAATCAATGTGCAAAAAAATGTCTGATATTAAAAAATCAGCTGCCTGTGCCAGAAACTGCCGAAAATGAAGAATTCGGAATGATATTTTCCGACGGCCAACTATGGAATGAAGATACGAAAATGTATGTACGAAGTGTTATCAGATACTGTAGCTATTACAGAGACTTTGTTTAAATATTAATGTTTTAATGTAAAATGTGAAGAATATTAGTAGCAACATGAAAATATGTTTTTGCTTTGGAATAATGACAATATGTTAATTAATTTTGACACATTAATAAATAAAAGCTACCAGCATAGCTCAGACGGTAGCGCATTTGCCTGCTGATCTGGATTGCGCTCAGGCGTGGGTTCGATTCACGCTTGTGGGATTTTTCCGAAGTTTTCTCCAACCGTAATGTGAATTTCAATTATAGGGAATCCTCGACCTCATCTCACGATGATTAAGTAGTTTTTTTACAGCCCGTAACACTTTAGAAAACATCAAATTCGAATGTGGTCTGCCTTGTCAGAACAAAAAAATTCGTCTTCCTATTCTATGTGCAAATAATATCTTTTCTGTTTTTTCGCTTGCGAAAGCTCCTTAGAAAGACATGTTTGTTACCTGTTTTTCTACGAGACGCTACTGATGATACGAAGACTGCAGTATTGCGTACGGTAAACATGTCAATCGCCCCGTAGGGAGGGGGTGCTTTCCAAGATTCGAACCGAGTGCGACGTTTGCCCATAGCTGGTCTACATCGCCTTCAACTACTCATTCTGCCCGCCACAGTTGCTAGAATTATTGCAGTAGCCGTGATGTTGCCATATATTTAATAGAAACATAACAATTTCTTCTAAAACGGTGAATGTTAGGAAACAAAATGTCTCCAGTTTCATTTTGGTGCAGTGGTTACTTTCCAATCTGTATAGTTCCAAACTTTGAAACCAATTTTTCGTCGCTGAGATTTGTACTGAAATAGCTACTCTTCCTAGAACTGTTGTAGTAGGCCCAGATACACGAGTTGTTTTGGATGTTCTTGAATATGCGTTTAAGAATTCCTTTACACCTCATATTATAAATAAATATACAGGGACATCATTTTATTTTTACTTCAATTTTTATTGTACCTGAGTTTTTGAATGTACTTCACTCCCACCCCCTCTACAAGTGGACTTGGAACCGATCTCCACACAGAACCAAGCGCATACAGTCAAAGTCGCCTTACGGTCTTAGTAAACACAAACAGTACTGAGTTAGAGAGTATAGTACGTTCCAGAAATATGTTCGCTTTCAATATTGAATCATATTCTCGCACAGGTACTGTCGTCCGTTTGCCTATGTCGCATCCCGGTTTCCCCCACCCACTTCTGCCCGTCCCTTTGTGGCAGGGCTGTCTTAGCTCTTTTCTGAAAACATTAATTTCTGTTAGGAATTGGACGTCTACGTAATATTATACAACTGTTTAAAATAACTTAAATAAAAAGGCCTCGTTAAGTAATTAACTGTCACGTGATTTCCCTCCTTTCTACGACTCGACAAAACCACTCGAACGGATAATAAATAGCATGTCTGAATAATTTTATCTTTTCGGATCGGACAGAAGTGAAGATTGAATATACTGTACGTAAGGTACTCTTTTATAGAGTAGGTACAGAATTATTTCAACATAAGTTAGTAGTACGAAAGACGAAACTGGTAATTGGAATTAGGTACAATAGTACTGTATATAGTGCGATAATATGCAAAAAAGAATTGAAACCTGTATAGAAATGAACGGCCATCATTTTCAAATATGTGTTTAAATATCCATATTATGATTATTTTTCAATTTAACCTCATTCTCTATATTGTACGCTAATGTGCTATAGACAGTATAATATGCGCTGCATAATGAATACGCCCGAACGGACAGCTCAGTTCGAGAGTAAAAACACTTATTTTTAATATTTTACTGTATTTTGATTAAAGAAAAACCTAATGAAAATTATCAAACTCAAAATTGCGATATTTCCTACTTTACGTAAATGGATGAACTACTTTTCATCCCTCCTATACCTAGTAAAGTGATTTGTTACGCCAGTATCATTGAACTCCAATGGAAGGGGTGTTTCCGGTTCACAACCTTTAAGCCAAAGGTATAGCCAGGTTAATATTAGAAATGTTAGTAAAAATAAAATGATGTCCCTGTATATACTTGTAATTTGTTTGACAACTTTTATATTCGACTGCATTAAATACATTTTTATTATTTTTTGAGTAAGTAGAATGGAAGTCCTTGGCAGCAAGTTTTGTTTCTTAGAGTGTGACAGATGCGTAGATAAAACTTCAGATACAATTTTTGAAATTTTTGGGAAGAGTAGTGATTTTTCAAAATGTCATTTTAAATTTACAAAAATGTTAATAATTCATACATTTCTCAACCAAATTAGATGAAATTTCTGTACAGGGACTATTTATATGCATACAAATTAACAGGCCTCTAGTTTGTATATTTCACCTCAGTATATCCTTAAAGTAGCGGAGCCTGTCCGATAATTAAATATCATTATCAGTGTAGAAGCTGGTCATGAAAAATCGGTTGTGATTTGCCTCTCTATTACTATAATTTCAATGGCCTCAATTGCATAGAACTCCAGCATAATACTTCTCAGATTCCGAAATTACAGAACACACAACACATATTATGTGACTAGATATTTCGCTAGGAGATGTAATAGCCTAATCTAATAGAATACGTTATTCACGTTTACGTAATAGTGCAAATTCCTCGAAGATACAAATTCTTTGTTCGCTATCAACACTTACACCAACTCTCCATTTTGAAAATTTACTGATAGAGTGAAATTTTAAACTATTTCTTTTCATATTATCACTTCCGATTTCTCTCTTTCTCTACGTTAGAGCTCAGCAAAACAGGTTGTAGGCTTAATTCACGGGTGATATTTCCCTTACTTACCAGCTTCTTTAAAGGCAGGCCTACGATTAATCAAAGTATGCGAAGTAAAGCAGGAAACTGATGTGCTACAACAAATTCCAGGGGATGTGACAGCGTAGATTCCAAGACCAGAGTCAAGGTAGGCGTCATTGTTAAACTATTTTTAAAGTATTAATGTAGCTCGGAGACAATGCAATACTGTATTATTCTTCATTCTTCGTAGTAGTGAAAATATGAGTAAGTCCGTTGCAAAAAGGAGAAGTAGGCCTACACGACTCAGCACAAGAGTGGGACTTCCAACCATTCTGTACAACACGCACGCAGCTAACTGGTTCTATTTCACTCATTGGCTCTATGACGCCTATATCAAAGGAGTTGCACACAAGATCAAACAGACTTCTCTTATTAATTGTACAGTACGTTTGTGTTCATGAACTCATAAGTGGATGAGCAACAGAACGCTACAAGCATGTGTAAAACTTAACGTTATAGCAACAATGCAGGATGTCATCTGTACGAATTGACTAGGTTATGCAAAATGTCGCCTTTTCGGTAGCTCAGCCAATGTTGTGAGGATATTCCCGGGATCCTCCCGGTTTTACGTCGTCACTCCACCAACACCCTCCCTATTCCCCTACCTTTATCATCTCCGCCTCCCAAAATAATGGACTCGCATCTCCTGTACTTGCTTGGCTTCGAAGTCGCCGTTCATTACAATTCGTGTTGCTCGCGGTAGATGGCAGCGGTGGTTCTTCCAAAGGCACGCAGTCCCAGCATTTTATAACACACAGAATGGGCATAATGAACTGCAATCTTATGTCAGTTATACAAGCGACAAAGAAACAAAACACAGACACAGCAATTTCCAATAAGCTATCAAAAATGCAGCACGGATGGGATAACCTCTCGCCAAGATAATCTGATGTCAAGAAATACTCCAGCTCCCGTCTGTAATCTTCACTGCAGAGGCGCAAAAACTATGAAGGAACTTCGTATTCAAATTACAAAATAAGGAATACAGCGACACTGCATACATTCACGTGACAAGAAAGTTCTTGTATTTATAAATGCGGATTCTTTTTTAAATTGCTTGTCTGAACAACTGTTGTATATAACAATATAAAAGATGATAAGATTTCGTAAATTAGTAGGGTCCGATGATGATGATGATGATGATGATAATAATAATAATAATATTAATAATAATAATAATAATAATAATAATAATAATAATAATCTTTATTCAAGAACAGGACATTATTCTTTCGTCGTAGTTTTTTTTTTCATTTACAATATAGTTTAAGAAGAGACTGTAGGCCTATCACAAGGCTTTCCTATCAATCGCGCATAAGTTTGTAAGAATATTAATTAAAGTAAGCACGTCTTTTAAATATATAGCGTTTTCAAATACGTTGCATATTTTTATTGAAATTCAAATTTTGCTTTCTTCATTTTGAACCAGTGAAACTTGTGAAGAGCTTCGCTTCAGTCATTCTATACTGAAAACGCTAAGTTAAAAGTGAACTATATTTAACTAATAGCTTCCGGCTCATTACTGTCTGCTCGTTGAGTATAAAACAACATGCAATGTTTTGGGACCTAATAGAAATTTACGAAGAAAAAAATCACTGGAAATTAGTTACGTCTGAATTTTTAAGGAAAATATCTGCACCGAAGTATATTGATACAACTTTCAAACTTGAACGAAAGTCGAAAGAATGACTTCTTCAAAACTTTAAAACTACTTTTTAAGTTCGAGTACGGTCATTTCATACAAAAAAATAAATGGAAGTAAACATCACTAACGCTTAATTTATTCTTTATAATTTCTGCTGCACACGCGGTCTGCTATTAAATTATTCACAATTCCCGGAACTCAATTGAAGTAATGTACTACGTAATGAGGCAAGACTTCAATGACAAGTGATTTGTTTAGGACTCTAATCTCGAAGGGCGCTATGCATAGACATTTCGCTAGCCCGCGCTACGAGCGTGCTAAACTAGCCCCGGCTATCGACTGATTACTTGTACAGGATTCATATCATATCATATCGCTAACACTGGTTTATGAATACGAAAAACGTTAGTTCGCTGATCATCCACCGGAAGCCCGCGCTAAGAATGTCTATGAATATGGCCCTAAAAATCACGAACCAGTCTTCATATAATCACTAGGGATCGGATTCTTATGTAAATAATTTTTCTTTTTGGCTTATAGATAAAAGACTGTAACTAAGACAAACATTCCGAACCACAACACAGTAATTTGTATATGCAATGTTATTTCACATAAAAATACAATTTTTGTAATATTTTATGTAAATACATATTTTAAATAATGTAACTATAAATACATAAATTGTTATTTTCTTCTTTCTTCTAATTATTAAATCCAAAAACTCGCCCATACAATATATAAATAAAAACACGATGTGAATGAATTGTTTTCTTAAATGTAGTGCGTCGTGACTGACTGACTGACTGACTGCACGTGTTGTCTCATACTCTCGAAGGGGAATTCCTTATACTGTATATGAAATGACGGTTGGCGCAATGCATTCGACTCATTCAGGCCGATACAAAAGTGAAGTGATTGGTGATATAATACCGAAAGTGCGGTAATATAATGCCGAAATTGAAGTCAAGTGTTCATTTCCGGTTGCAGCAATACGTTGCTGAATTTAGTGGAATTTTTACAAGTGATGGAAAATGCGGGTCAGCGATCGCAAGTCTTGCAGCATTTAGCAGGTAATTAAACATAAGATGGCCGCTTCACGTGCAACTTCTAGACAAGTTCTTTTAGGTGTAACAACTTCACATACCTCATTTACAAAAAGTTTTGAATATTACACAGATTTACGAAAATTCCAGCTCTTAGAATGTTTCTTACAAAATACACAAATTTTGAAATACCAGAAGAACTCCGGAACTCTCTACCAGAGCATGTCAGAGACTGTCGGACATTATCTAGTTTCAAAAATAAACTAAAATTGCACTTTTCAATTCAGGTTCCCTTCAATTATAAGCCCTTTTATCTGCAACAGTTTTGTAAAACAATACTTACTTACTTACAAAAGGCTTTTAAGGAATCCGAAGGTTTATTGCCGCCCTCACATAAGCCCGGCATCGGTCCCTATCCCGAGCAAGACCAATCCAGTCTCTATCATCATATCCCACCTCCCTCAAATCCATATTAATATTACCTTCCCATCTACGTCTCGGCCTCTCCAAAGGTCTTTTTCCCTCCGGCCTCCCAACTAACACTCTATATGAATTTCTGGATTCGCCCATACGAGCTACATGTCCTGCCCATCTCAAACGTCTGGATTTAACGTTCCTAATTATGTCAGGTGAAGAATACAATGCGTGCAGTTTTGTAAAACAATATGTATATATATATTTTTTTCTTACTTTTTTTTTTTGTTCCTTTGATCACCAGATGAATTTATCATAGCCATTTTAATGTGGATTTATTTCAATTTCGTATTTTTCTCTTTTTTATTATTTTATTAAATTCCATTTGTTGTATTCTTCCTTACGTTTCATCTGTTAACTATTTGTACTAACTGAGTTTCTTTTATTATATTCCAATCTTTAGATCTATATTTTACTTTCCTTTTTCTATTATAGTATTATTTTCATATTGTTCAATGTTGATTTTGTTATGCTATTATTTTTTGTGATATGTTAGTATTCTGTTCTTTAACGTTTTGTTAAATTTCACTGCCTGTATACGTTGTGACCTGACAGAGTGTAAGAGAAGGCCATATGGTCTTAACTCTGCCGGTATAAATAAATAATAGAATAAGAATTAACATTAAGAAAAACTTTTGTCCTTGTGTGTTACGAAGAAATACTAGGAAAGATCAGAGCAGAATGTGAAGAAAAAAAATGGATAAGCATGGACGAATCACCGGACTCAAACGGTAGGAAAGTGGTAAACTTTGTGGCAGTTGTTCTAGAAAATAATGAAATAGTTTCCGAGAGGTGTTTTCTATTAGCATGTAGATGAATATCAGCCATCAAATCATGTAATGATGGCTCGCTTATCCAATAAATCTCTTCAGTTGTTATGGCCGAATAGGGTCAGCCTTGTTCTCACATATGGATGCTGCTCCGTGCACGAAGAAGGAAGAAGAAAGCTTCCAAAACATAATACAGAACATGGTTTACACAGAGTATGTGAGCAGATACATACCTTATACTCTGAAGTGGAGAAATTAATTTCAAACGGCAAAAAAGTGTTCGTGGAAGCCCGAACAAGAATTGATTTGTTCAAAGCCAAAAATCCAGATCTTGCACTTCCACCTAGAGTCTAGACCCATAGTTACTTGTTGGGGGACATGGTTAGAAGCAGTAATGTATTATGCAGACAATTTTGAAAATTTTAAATCAGTTACAGATGTACTAAATGAGGTTGATGCTTTAGCATTTGAAAATTTTCAACACTTACTCAAGGACAATTCCTTAAAAAATAAATTATCTCACATATCTGCAAATTTGAGTTTTTGTGTCATTCCATAAAGAAAGTAGAAACATTAACCAGCTCGTTGACTGAAAAAATGACTGAGGTGCATGGTAATGAGAAAAAAAAAAATCATTCACTCAGGGGTCCCAAAGTAGAACCTATTAAACAGAAATTTAAAAGTGTATTTGAAAATAATTATGGATTTCATACTATGTATAAAGTTTCCAAAATATTGGAAAGGCAAAAAAACGTTGGTGAAACTGAGAGTTTGTGTTAAGCGACATTCCTTTGACAAATATACAAGACTAACTTCCTGTGACGTTGAACGTTCCTTCTCCCGGTATCATGCATTGTTCCGAGACAACCGACATCAGTTTGTGATGTCCGTGATGTGTTAGTAGCTCTGCTTCCACTGTGCGTTGATATTCCAGTAACTAAGCAAAACGATGATGTGATGGACATAAGAAACTTGGGGAAAGTCTTCATTGTTCACTGCAACAGCGAGCTATATGAAGCAACCACTGTCTCAACATGATAGGCGAGTGGTTTTGTTATAATACATTCTTAAAATTTTGTAATACTGAAACAAAATACTTTTTGCAATTATTATACATATTTTCCATTTTTTTACTCTCTAAGAAAATAAATATTTTTAAGTTTTTTAGCTCATAAAAGTTCGTTTCCTAATAATTAAGCAATGCGTTAAATTAAATTGTAAATCTTTGAAGACCGAGTTTTATCAGGTCAACATGTTGGACTGTAACTACAGGTTAGGATGCTTCGTTAAGACACTTTCAACCCTAGAGTAAGAACAAACTTCTAGGGGCGTGCTTCATTGGTGGGACATAGAGCTTTGGTTGAGATTTTCGACACCCGTTTCCCGCTCGAAAACTATGACCAAAGTGAGGAAAGACCTCTGAGCAAGTACTTCAGTATTTTCCGTCAAATGTTATACCAACCCGCGTATTCATGTAATGTCGTGTGTATGATTTTAATGCTTAGTAACTCTGCTTCAACTGTGCGTTCATATTTTACATATAGCATCTGCGATTAAACAAAACGATTATCTGACGGACATGAGAAACTTGGGTGCAAACGGTCATTTCTCGTTCAAAAGCTCTGCCAAAGAATTTTCCTGGAGAGACCGGTGTAGTAAAAGTGTAGGTCTAAGTAACGACAGCCGATATTGCACAAACACGACGATGTCGCAGATCGCGGATCTGCCGAAGCCACAACTGAATAGGAGTTCATAAATGGACATTTCCCAATTCAAAAACAAACACACAATAAAATTCCTTCAACATAGTGAGTTTCCACCTAACGCAGCATAGAATGCTGACAAACATTGATAACCTACACAGGACTCGAGCCTACCCACAAGGTTCCATGTTCCTTGAATTTAAATCTAATGATTACGAAAATTATATTTATGCTCGACCATGCCGAAATGTAGTAATTATACACCTAGTAGCAGACCTTTAATGCATGTCATTAAAGTACACCTACTCATTAAAGGTCAGGTCTTTCAGCCAATGACGACTCAGGTTACAACTGTTCAGCCAATGACAGGTCAGCTTTCTACCGTTATAAAACCGCAAGTATCGATTATTCTCGGATATGCAATCGAAAGAGAATTAGCGAAAAGTCACGGAGACTGGAAGTCCAATACTGTCGCAGAAGGTTATGTTCTGTTACTATAATAATTAGTGTTAATGTAAATAATATTCAAATAAATTCAATTTGTCATCTCGTTTTTCAATGTCTAATTTTATTTCAATGTTATCTCTGTAGGTTCTTATGGCCTAGCAAGGGCAATGTGCACATCTGTTCCTCGGAAAAAATCAATACTTTCGCGTCTGCGTACATCTCACAACATACGGGACATTGCTCCAGGTCAGATACAATAAAATTAATAATATCAAGTTAGAAATATGGTCGAGCATAAAAAGTCGTATGAAACTCGCCTATAATGGTAATTAAGAAGCTCGTATGAAAATTATGAAACTCGCTTGCGCTCGTTTCATAAATATCCATACTCACTTCTTAATTACCTTCATTATAGGCTCGTTGCATAATGTACTATTATATGTCGTGCAAATTTAGGCTGAATTCTAAGACAATATGACTATTACTTCAGCAAAACAAACGTTCCATCCTGCGCTCTATTTGAAGAGATACTCGTATTACATCCGTCATACAGAAATACATGTCTACATTTGTGACGATATGAATTTTGTTTGTTGTAGAAGAATATTTTACAACAATCACACACACATGGTTGTAGCATTGTAATTAACCTAAAATAAAATTTTTTAATAAAAAGTGCTTCTACATTTTTTCTCTAAACGCCATTAGAAAATAAGTACAATTTCTATTTATCTTACGAAAGAGCTATTAAAAAAAAGTCTTAATTTCAAGAGCTCAAAATACAAAAACACTCTAAGCTGTTGGTACTGAAGCAGTATCGAACGAAATCAGAAACGAGAACGTAGGTTTTTATTCAGAAATTGGAATGCTATACATTACAATCATACTTACTTACTTACTGGCTTTTAAGGAACCCGGAGGTTCATTGCCGCCCTCACATAAGCCCGCCATTGGTCCCTATCCTGAGCAAAATTAATTCATTCTCTATCATCATATCCCACCTCCCTCAAATCAATTTTAATATTATCCTCCCATCTACGTCTCGGCCTCCCTACAGGTCTTTTTCCCTCCGTCCTCCCAACTAACACTCTATATGCATTTCTGGATTCGCCCATACGTGCTACATGCCCTGCCCATCTCATAGACTAATAATAATAATAATAATAATAATAATAATAATAATAATAATAATAATAATACTCTAGTAGGTTATTTTACGACGCTTTATCAACAGCTTAGGTTATTTAGCGTCTGAATGAGATGAAGGTGATAATGCCGGTGAAATGAGTCCGGGGTCCAGCACCGAAAGTTACCCAGCATTTGCTCATATTGGGTTGAGGGAAAACCCCGGAAAAAACCTCAACCAAGTAACTTGCCCCGACCGGGAATCGAACCCGGGACACCTGGTTTCGCAGCCAGACGCGCTAACCGTTACTCCACAGGTGTGGACTATAATAATAATAATAATAATAATAATAATAATAATAATAATAATAATAATAATAATAATAATAATAAATAATAATAATAAATATAATAATAATACATATAATAATAATAAATATAATAATAATAATAATAATAATAATAATACAAGTTAAATACATTTTAACATGCTGCTTTATTGATATCTTGGGCTATGAAATTAATTATCCAAGATATTATCTGAATCTTGTCTCAGTATTATATCAAGAACAGATGAAAATCAAAATGAAAGTTCTTGGTCTCAAAGCATACACTTTCCAAGAACACAATCTTAATGTACAATAAGCAAGGGTGGAAATAACGGAAAACTGCGTAGTTTAAAGGGATGAAATATACTATTCTGTGGGAAATAATGAATTTGTACAATATAAAAACAAAAATTAGAGCAAAATTGATTAAAATGCTGTTAAAAGAAATGTTTCATGCAAGGAGAAGCAACCGTGAAGTCTGATAAATTAGTTGTAATGGTGAACATTTCTTTATTTTCTAATTTAATAATCTACTTCAAACACTATAATCCGCTGAAGTTCAAGTTGTGACTCCGAGGAAATGATGATTCGGCGAAGCCAAAGACGTGAAGTAATCGAAAGTGATCTATTTAAAATATCTTTTCAATATTTACAAAAGGAAATTGAGACGCTTTGTCAATTGCTCAGTTATATATCGTCGCTGCGGAGTAACGGTTAGCATGCCTAACCATGTTGCGCGGGCTCGGGTTCAAATTCTGATTGGCACCTGGTAGAGGTTTTCCCTCAACCCATTAAGAGCAAATGCTGGGTAGCTTTCGGCATTAGCCGGCATTATCACCTTCCTCTCACTCAGACGCTAGATAACCATAGCAGTTGACAAAATGTCATAAAGTAATCAATTAAAATATGATGTAATTTTATCCGCTACATGACAATGAGCCGACCCACGCCCGGGCACGAGTCCCGCTTGCTAACTCCATCGCAATAGATATTGAGAAGACGTCCGACATAAGGAATCAAACACTGTTCTTCCAGAATAGGAAGCTAGAGCTCTTCATCGCAACTAGTAGCTCTCTATTCTATTGCAGATTTCTGCTTTTCATTTGTCTTTTAGTGTACTGCAACATAACGGGAAGAAAATACAAAACTGCAACAAGAACTCAAGAGTGAAATATCACAAGAAAGAAACAGGAGTCATTCAATAATCAAGACACATGACGTAATAATAATAATAATAATAATAATAATAATATAATAATAATATAATAATAATAATAATAATAATAATAATAATAATAATATGGAATAAATCTCACATGAAAGCAATTCTCGACATTATCTACACTCTAAAGTTACTTACCACACTAAATATTCATGAGAGAATGTCTTCAATAAAAGGTAATTGTTTGCCGTCAATATCCCAAATGTAACTTGCTTGAAACGATTTGGGAAATTAACAAAAAAATCTTTAATATTCCTTTACAGCTATTAAAAAGGTAAAATGTTAGTAATAAATTAACATCAAGCAATGCACTAATCACAAAACATCAGTAATAAAGTGTTGTACATAAAATTAAATCTCACACTGATACGATAATGAAGACAATATTCCTTAAAAATGGATCAAAGTTGTCAGTCATTCAGCAGTGTGTGGATTCTAATTATAATATTGTGCTATACATTTGTTCCTATAAGGTCAGAATGAATGTACCGGCGCATAGGCCTACATACGTACATGCATGCAAGCACATACATACATACATACATACATACATACATACATACATACATACATACATACATTAAATTCATACAACATAACGTAAAAGAAAACACACCATATAACCTAACATATAGCATAAAAATAACATATTACATAAAACCTAACATAAAATATAACAAAACATTAAACATGTCACAACTCAACACAACGTAACGTGCATAAGAAAACACAAAACAAAACACAACAATAACATATAACATAAAACACAGCATAACGTGCATATTCATTTGGACTGTTCCAATGACAGTAAGACATAAGAACAATAACATATAACATAAAACACAGCATAACGTGCATATTCATTTGGACTGTTCCAATGACAGCAAGACATAAGAACAATAACATATAACATAAAACACAGCACAACGTGCATATTCATTTGGACTGTTCCAATGACAGCAAGACATAAGAACAATAACATATAACATAAAACACAGCACAACGTGCATATTCATTTGGACTGTTCCAATGACAGCAAGACATAAGAACAATAACATATAACATAAAACACAGCACAACGTGCATATTCATTTGGACTGTTCCAATGACAGTAAGACATAAGAACAATAACATATAACATAAAACACAGCACAACGTGCATATTCATTTGGACTGTTCCAATGACAGCAAGACATAAGAACAATAACATATAACATAAAACACAGCACAACGTGCATATTCATTTGGACTGTTCCAATGACAGCAAGACATAAGAACAATAACATATAACATAAAACACAGCACAACGTGCATATTCATTTGGACTGTTCCAATGACAGCAAGACATAAGAACATTAATATATAACATAAAACACACCATAACGTGCATATTCATATGGACTGTTCCAATGACAGTAAGACATAAGAACAATGCCGATTCACTCCCAGACAGTAGTCCCTGAGTAAATGATCGCTTCAATTTTTCAGGATTAAAGTGCGCCTGAGAGGTTGCTTGGAACTTCGTTCCAAAATGCCGTTAAGTGGAGAGACTTCGAGAAATGAGTTAAAGTTAGCTACTCCTATTTTTCAATGCTGGTGATAGGACCACACGAACAGCTGTTAGTTCCGGTGATAGACTATAGCGCTTCCAAAACAATGTCAAATATAGGCCTTCTTTCAAAAAAAAATCAGTCCAAATCGAGCTGATTGTGCATTCGAAGTGTTTTAAGTATGTCTACCGAAAAAGAATTCAGTTTCATTCAGAATACATTTAGTGAAGAGGTATTCATTATCTTGAAGGAGATTTGCTTCATGTACTGGACACGGAAATGCGACGTTCTATATTATGTTGGCTAACATAAATCTACAGTGTCAGCTGGTATATCGTGACGGGATTTGGCATTGATTGTTGAAAATGGAAGTTGTTCAGTAAAGATGCAAACAACGTCGGCAGCCGGAAAGAAAGAAGTAAGAGACAAAGAGAAACTGAAACGAATAAACAAAATTATTGTTTATGTATTACTTTCAATATTCATTAGAGCAGTTTAAAATGACTTCAAAAGTAAAGTATACATTAAGCCTATCATATATATTTTTTGTTGTTGAAACTATGGGACATTTTACTATCGACATTTTTTAAAAGGAAATTGCAGTTCAAAGATAAATGAAACCGCTATGTAAAATTGGTATACAGCAGTTAAAAGAAGGAAGAACTATATTCAATTTAGACAACTGTACTTTTAACAATAACCTTCATTCATGTTTGCTTACTTACATATTTGTCACTGGAATGAATCTTTTCACAGATTTTTCTGTGACTCAACAATCTATCATACATTTCCGTGCATGAGAAGTTGAATTTACACTGTAACATTGAAGCATTTGCAATGGTATTTTCACATGACCAGTACTTATTCATTAAAAAAATACATTCTAGGAGTACATTCGAGCCTGGAGAGCAAAGAATGAATTCTGTAATCAGGGAGAACTATTGTTGTAAGATTTTTCTCCTTCAATACTTTGAAAATTGCCACCCACCTATCCTGTACTGCTACACTGTTAGCATTCCAGTCACATAATTTTTCTACTATAATGGCTCTAGACATACAAAATTCATCAAACAAGAGTGAAATTTACCTACATCTTGTATTGTTGAAATACTGGCGTCTACATCTGACCATTGTGACAGACGGACAGCCAGACAGAGTGATCGTGGAGGCCAGATTATGTAAAAATGCCGGCAATTCATGACAATGAATAAGGCCGTTCCAAGCTACAGAGGCAAGAACTCGTCAAAATAGCACAAGTATGTTCAATATGTTCAATTTTTATACAGCATTTCAAAATGAACTTTTATACTAGGAAACCGACATTAAATAATCGGAAAGAAGTTTGCCGACATGATTTATGAATGAAACTGATTTTATTTTTATGTAAATTATGCTACGAACAAATATTACAGAATTTAAAGTTCCCTGTCCTTCCTACAACATGACAATGACCTGAATGTTATCAACACGCATAAGAATTGCAGTGTTTAAATCTCTGGCAACTTCATCTCATTTCGCTACATAAATTAATTTCTTGGCGATTCGCCATATCTGCTTAAACCCTTTGCCCTGAGGGGAATGGAGAGATGCATGCACTATAGTTAAAATATTAATTTCGGGATACAGGAAAGCATGGAAAGTAAGAAAGTGGCATAAACACACACCAGCACAACCGTTTAGTGCACTAAATATTTAGAACATAAATCTTGACATGTGAAACATTTAGCCAAACTCCCTGCAACCAATGTACATAGCCAGAAATAGGATCGTAAAATGTGGAAGTTAACTGTGTTTCTGCGCATCATTCCGACCTGGTAGTTACCACTGCGTTATGGACTATATCTTGGCGCTAGGTTTCTAAATGCGGGAAAAGTACACAATACGCATAAAGCCTGTAAATAAAAAGAAATTCACCTTCGTTCACTGAAAGAATGCATTCTTGCATATAGGCCTATCACTAAACTCTGTAATGAAGACGCCTAAGACGCAGGTCACTGTGAGTGACAGCAGGGGCAAACTCACTCCATTGAATATGTTGCACTAGTCAAAGCAAATATTTATAATTTCAATACTAAACAACACATTTATATTCATTTTACATTTGCATACCACCAAGACTCTAAACTATAATAAACTAGCTGAAGCTAAAAAAATGATATTTCAAACAGTGAAACATCAACATCGTTAGCCTGAGTAAAAGGGGAAGACAAACTACAAAGTATTTACTTACAGATGTCTTTTAGAGAACCCGGAGGTTCACTGCCAGCCTCACATAAACCTGCCATCGGTCCCTATCGTGAGCAAGATTAATCCAGTCCCTAACGGCATTCAATTATAACAAAACTAACATAATCCAATTTAAATCCTCGCAAATTTCAAGCCCAATAATATTAACAATAAGTCCATAATAGAAACAACAACCAAATTTCTTGGCTGACAAATCGATAATACTGTACGTTGAATTGGAAAAATCATATTAAAGAAATTTCTCCAAACTAAATTCAGCAAGTATTTCTATTAGATCTATGCAAGAGATAGTAAATATCAATACATTAGAGCGTCTCGTTTAGGCACAGTTAAAACGTAAACAAAGTGCAGGTAACGTGTGGGGGGAAGGACGAGCCGTACGATAAACACGAGGGCTGCACAAAGTTTTAGTTACAACATTTATGACGGAGCATTAATTGAAATTATATTTTCCAAAAATACACAAAACAAAAGAACACAAATTGCATAACGTTATCATATACACATTTTAACAAACAAGCAATAAAATTGTAACGTTGAAATAATTCAATATAACAAATCAAATTTTGCTACTTATATGATGTTGCTTTCAAGCAGCAATTCTACAGTCATGAATTTCATTTTCTGTTTGAATAACATAATATCACTGTCTTCTGTGGCCGAATTAACAAAACTACAGTATACTGATCTGAAGTGACAACACTATTTTCTAAACATAATTATCCCTTCTCAAAGTTCAATTTATTCTGATACGGTTCAGACCAATCTACTGTAGTTTTGTTAATTCGCCCACAAAAGACGGTGATATTATGTTAGTCATACAAAAAATGAAATTCGTGACCGTAAAATATGCTGCTTGAAAGCAACATCATGTAAGTAGCAAAATTTCATTTGTTATATTGAATTATTTAAACGTTGCAATTGCTTGTTTGTTAAAATATGTAGGGTAAGGAAAGATATTTTCGTGATATTTTTAATATCATGGCTAGTTTTTCTCCATTTTGGGAATTATACTATATTTTTCTATTTCTATGGCATTATTGTAACAAAATATATAACAGAGAGGTGTATTTTCTATTTTTTTAATTTTAATTATTAATAGAAAATAGGATGGAAAATGTGCGTGTTTGGTATGTAATTTCGTCATAGGGGTATCTAATTTCTTGATAGTAGTAAGGCAATTTCGTGAATGAAAGGAATACATAGTTATTTCATGTTAGGCCTACTTTATGTTTATATAAATTCACAATAGTTTTTTTTAAACACTGAACTATTTCATTACCTCTTATTTATGCAAGCCTATAAATATATTTCAATGGCATAGAATATGTCATCGTTTTAGCAGTTCATAGGATAGTTCATGAAAAAAAATCTTCTAGACTACTGTCTTTGAAATATATTAGGCTCAATAAAGAAAAACACATGAAACAAGGAATAAAATATGAAACATAAACACATTTATGACCGTTATGTAGAGATAGGCCTATTTTGATTAATTTGAACATTTTACTGGGACTGTTGATGTAAAAATAAGAGATCGTCCGGACAGCTGTCTCTAAAACATCTTAGGGCTAATAAAATTACAAACATTAAACACGAAACGTAAACACATTTACGACTCTTGTGACTTCTCGGCAGCAAGATTTTTAGGAGCCCTTGTTGTGAAATTGTAGCTATCTCTGTTTAAAATGAAACCATCATCATTTACTGGCACTTTCGCTATCTACATTCAACAAATATTCTCGCCCGACACTCCTGATTATCTGGTGTGCCACTTTCTTAATTGGCACCGTCAAACCAAATCCCAACTCTTGCATTTGTATAATACGAGGGTGGATCGGAAAGTAACGCACAATAATTTTTTTCTCCATTGGTATTGCAGCTGAGATGTTGACATTTCACCGAGATATAGTTTGAAGTTTTCACTACGGACACACTACGCAACAAAGATGGCGCGCAGGTTACTATCGTCAACTTGTGAAGAGCAGCGAAGTGTTGTGTGATTTTTGTGGGTTAAAGGACATTCTCAGGGACATGTGTGGCTGTACGGGGAAGACTGTATGGACTGTAGCAATATCTCCAGGGGGTGCGCATTCTTCCCAGACGGCGTGAGAACCTTTGTGATTCTCCACGTTCTGGGCGGCCGGTAACAGCTGCAACCCAGCGGAATGTCAATTTTTGGGTGGCAGTCGTGATATTTTTTAAGTGGTGTTACGATGTTGCCTCCGACACGCTGACAGACGCCAAAATATTACGAATATCAGCTACCTTAGGAACAGGGACAAAAATCATAACGGTTTTTCAATATGTGGAAAATTCGTTCAAAATGGTTTTTGTTATTTAGATTCTAGTCCAATAATATGTTTTACGTTTGTCCGAGTACATGGTGCATTTACTTAAATGAAATGGGAACAAAAATTCTTCCTTCGTGGCTCTCTTTTTTGTCACGTTAATACTTGAGAGACAAATATAACCAAAACAGGCAGAGCACAGATTGCTTTGGGCTTAGAAAACGCACAAGAGAGATATAAAAATATTTCACTTCACTCCAATAACTATGAACAGGTGGTGAAATAACTCCATGCCGCATATCACAGCACTAGTTCCTTCTCTGTTCCTATTCAACAACAATGACATTGTCACTTATTAACATTATTGAACAATTCATAACTGCTTCACTGTGTCAATATTATGGCTGACTAGTTTCGATGTGGTTTGCTTCATTCTCCGAAGTCCAGCGAGTTCCAGTGCTATTATGATTGGAGTTCGTGATATGTTCTGCGTAGGATGAATTGTTGTGTGGTTTGATTATGGCTGTCATATGTTCCTTGTAACGTTTTGAAATGATAATTTCAAATTAATGTCAGAAATTCTTTTTAGATACTCACTGAAAACAAAACAAAAAAAAAAAACAAAAAAAACCCAACTACACTGGAAATGTCACTCATAAAAGGAAAGTCCTGTGGTCTGAAACTTAAATCTATGGCTGTGTGATATATTTACTGGAACAACCTGAAAAGGTTTAGGAACAAAGTGAATTGTGAAATTAATTAATAATGAACATTTATAAATGTTAAATGTTATGTTTTATTTAACGACGCTCGCAACTGCAGAGGTTATATCAGCGTCGCCGGATGTGCCGGAATTTTGTCCCGCAGGAGTTCTTTTACATGCCGGTAAATCTACTGACATGAGCCTGTCGCATTTAAGCACACTTAAATGCCATCGACCTGGCCCGGGATCGAACCCGCAACCTTGGGCATAGAAGGCCAGCGCTATACCAACTCGCCAACCAGGTCGACTAAACATTTATATACCGGTAAAAAATGAACAACAGTGTGAACAAGCGAACACGAGTTCGATTCAGTGAAGAAAGCTGAGGTTTCTAGTTTCGTTATGGGATTACTATCAAACAGTGGCCTTGCATCCAACCGACTACAAACTTAAGAAATATTTGTCCTCATAAGAATCTAAAATACCCACGAAAAGTTCACAGGAGACCAGAAAAGAGAAGCACATTGAGTTCTCATTGGAGATGATGGATGTTCATGACGATGGTATTGACAACGTATGTTCACGAAACTGTGTGATTATTATTATTATTATTATTATTATTATTATTATTATTACTTACTTACTTACAAATGGCTTTTAAGGAACCCGAAGGTTCATTGCCGCCCTCACATAAGCCCGCCAGCGGTCCCTATCCTGTGCAAGATTAATCCAGTCTCTATCATCATACCCCACCTCCCTCAAATCCATTTTAATATTATCCTCCCATCTACGTCTCGGCCTCCCTAAAGGTCTTTTTCCCTCCAGTCTCCCAACTAACACTCTATATGCATTTCTGGATTCGCCCATACGTGCTACATGCCCTGCCCATCTCAAACGTCTGGATTTAATGTTCCTAATTATGTCAGGTGAAGAATACAATGCGTGCAGTTCTGTGTTGTGTAACTTTCTCCATTCTCCTGTAACTTCATCCCGCTTAGCCCCAAATATTTTCCTAAGCACCTTATTCTCAAACACCCTGAACCTATGTTCCTCTCTGAGAGTGAGAATTATTATTATTATTATTATTATTATTATTATTATTATTATTATTATTATTATTATTAATCATACAAATTATGCTGATAGCATATAGTATGATTGTTGGTTTCTGTGCTTTCAAACGTGGTTAAACGATATCTTCTTGTACACTTTCATTTAAATTGCATTTCTGAATCGAAAGCATCTAATCGCCCGTCACTTACAATAGTGTGATGGATTAAAAAGGAAATTTTGACATGGGAGAAACACTGGCAGTAAATTTCATCTAAAAATCTCTCATTCAGAAAGCCATCTTTATATGATGAAATGAAATCTAAAGCACAACTCAAGAAAACCACGCTGTGACTCTTCACCATCCTCACCACTGGCTCGTAACGGATTTAATAATGAAATATTTCAATGACACAGTAATAGTTATTTGTACAGTTAGCGCGGAAAGTCGCTTTTTACACTAGTTGCATACATTATGTATTGTAATTCCATACCTTGAAGTACAAAAAATGAATTTAAAACCTGAGAAAATTAATATTACGCTATGATTATCAGAGCCTGTCGTAAGTTGAGGTAATAACCATCTTTAGTTATTCTAACAATTACGTCTGGTAGGCAACTAGTCAATAAAATTTATTTCATATTTACTATTTTTTATTATTTAATCAATTTGAATTCACTGCAAGATCAGTGACTATAATGATTATGATAATTTACCACATGAAATTCGTGCAAATTACCTTAAAGGCAAAGACTTTATATGACAGGGAATACGAGTGTTCATGAACTGGGTTAAGGAAAAAGCAATAGCGTATTTTGCAGAGAAATCAAAGTGGACGTAAAGAAATCTGCTAACTAAAACAGACTTTCCTCAAAATAAAGTCGGACAGACACAGACATTTAAGAAGCAGGAAAATCACCTGACAGCACATGTCTTATGATGAAAGTTGTTTTGTTAATGGGTTAGCAGGAGATTGTCTCCGAGGTGAACTTGTGAAGATAGAACTGATGATTTCAAAGATGAAGGGTGTTCTTTTATATTGCAAACACGTACTGGACACATATTCACAATTCCAGATAAGGAATAAAATAGCGTGAAGCCCATAGACATTGCAGAAAGTACATAACTCTTCGACCAATAAATGTAGCCTACAACGTCGACGATCCACTCTTCAGTAGGCCTGTATGAATGGAAGTGCCAAGCCTGACAGTAGAGGAGTAACGGTTAGCACGTCTGGATCGTGAAACGGGCGGTACCTGGTTGAGGCTTTCTGGTGTTTTCTCTCAACCCATTAAGAGCAAAGGCTGGGTAGATTTCGTTGACATTATCACCTTCATCACACTCAGACACCAAGTAACCATAGCTGTTGAGAGAGCATCCGAAAATAACCAATTAAAAACAGCTAAGTATTTGGAAATACCTACGCGAGCCATAGATTCAGGAGATCTTCAGCTACTCGTTTTTAGGGCGGACATCCGAAAGTGTGAGTTTATCTTTTAACATGTTGGGCTAGCATTTTTATAGTGCACAATGTTAAAAAAAGAAGAGTGTCCGCTTTGTGCTGTCTGTCTAGTGCGAGTATTTCAATATCTGCGCCTTGCAATTAAAATACGGCTGCCGAGGGACGCATAAAGAGCGACAATGCTAAAAATTATGGTTTTCTGATAAAATAAGTTCAAAGATCTTTTGATATGTTTTTTAAAGAAATGAATTTCATTCAACAATTTTGTTTATATTTCAGGACCGCATTTCATTAAAACCTTATAAAGCTGTGTATTCGTCCATCATGATCGTGGGTGAGCAACTCGTGCTCTCAAACTGTCAACACAATCTCAGTGCAAGTGGAACGGACCCTGTACTAGCTGTAGTGTCTGCATGCAGTTCTTGCAAGACGCAAGTTCGCTCGCGTCTGCAGTAACTGGCGGCTCGTTTTAAGTGAAAAACAATATAATCCGATCAGATCATTTCCCTTTAGAGATGAGTGGAAAGAAAAATATTTTTTTTTTATTAAGAAGGGAGGTAAAGCATGTATTATGTTCTATTACACTTTCTTACGCATGACATTTTATATTACAAATAAACACAGTGAAGGTTTTAGGCTGGTATTCACAGTCGACACTTTGGATTAGTAATGAAATACTCTCTGGATCTGCTTTACAACAGCTAAAGGTAAAACTGGGATATCAACAAGGTGAGACTGACATCAAATACCGTTAGCACGTTGTGCGTGCGAGTTATAGAATTGTACGACATATTATGATCGACTAGCTAAGAGCATTTATGGATAAATTTGAAATGTGGCAGTATCATGTAGAACATAGACAACTTCACTTTCCCTTACTATAAACTATCTTGAAGTGTGATAAGAAAATCTGCTTATCAAATATAAGAACCTGCAGCCGATAGAATATCCTGAAAGTTTGTAGCTTGTATTGATAAATCTGCAGAACAGCACGCCACTCATATTCCAACGGAATCAGGAATCGAAATGTTCGTAATGCTGTCTAAGTCAGAATTTCCAAATATACTCTTTGCTTCCACATTATGTCCAGAGTTTAATATAAGATAGAAGTGTAAAAGCTCTCAACGTACAGAAAGAGCTCAGAAGCAAGTTTATTTCATTTGCCGTGACGTAAAAAAATTACTTCCTTGACTTTGTGATTGTTTGCGAACACAAACTATTACCTCTCTGAGAACAGAGGAATACTCTTTAATGTATAAAGACGTGTAAATTCTCGCGTTCTATGTTCCAAATAAGACATACAATAAGAAACATTAACGAACAGTGTAATAATAAATAAGTGTTGCAGTTATTTTTGTTGTATTTTGAAAAGGTTGTATACAGTTTGTGTTTCCAGTACTATACTAATTTACAAATCTAGGAAATAATATAATTTTGTTATGTGTGTTTAGGTACAGTCTGTCTAAAATTACTATACTTATTGTACCACGCGTCATTCTGAAATTCAAATCATAGAGTAGATATCATGACCACCTGCATGAGCCGCCAGAGTGCACCGTGGCAGTGAACTGCTTCTGCAGCGAAAATACAAACAACTTGTAATTGCTGCGGTTGGCTCCGTCTGTATATCTTTCCTTATATCCTTCTTTCTTTCTTTATTTCTTTATTTTTAGCACTTCGTGAGCATGAGTTGCCCATCCATGATCATGACTGTTTTAAGTGGGACTACTTGACTTAACTTCCAGCCTTTCCGATATGTTGGGGTGACAAAATATTTCATAATATATTAATGTTCGAATATACCAACTTGTCGGCCTCAACCTTGCTGACCAACACTGTTGGACCCAATATGTTACAAGATAAACCCATCTTAAGAATGAAATGGCGAGGGGGAAGGAAGTCTTCATATATATTATGTGGCGGAAGGTTACGTGGAATTAAAGCTGATGATGTTCATTAAATTCCGGTGAAGAAAAAAATGTGATTCAGACTAATTTTGTACAAAATGTGTCAAATCCTAATTTTGTTACCTTCAATTTATGGAGATGTAAACATTGTTAATGTCACTAAAATTAATACTTACAAGTATTTCAGTAAGATGTAAACACCAATAATAAATTATTTTGTACATTTTTTCTTTTACTTTGATAAATTTTACAGCAAGTTCTGTAGCCTAGTGGTATTTAATATGAATTCACTTTATCGCCCGGATTTTTCAACATCTTCTCTATTTACTTAACAGGGTTTCAGAAAAAGGTTTCTTTAGGCCTACGTACTGTCAAAAGCCACACTCTACATAGGCCTACTAGTATTTCAAATTCATAAATTTACGCATCGAGTTTGTACGTTTGTTATTTTATAGAAATATTTAATTATTTTACGAAACTCGGCTCGAACGACAATCATTGAAGACGAAAAATCTGTCTACCGAGACATTCTTAAGATTCAATCGGTTCCGTTGCTCGATTAGTCAGGTGAGTTTGCATCGCTTACGCTTGTCTATCTGTGTTCAGAACTGAAAATAAACAGTATCGAGTTTATTTATACCGCCTCGCTAAACATAGTGCTTCCACTTGCAGAACAGGGCGCTTGCAAACAGTTGACATTCACTTCACACCGAAAGATTATCACTTATCATCACTCCGGAGTGCAGCACTTCCCGCCAGCCACGAGTGAGGGGACGCACTCGCAACACAATCTGTGTTCCAGGATTGCTATCGGCTTGAGGATATCAGTCCTAGCGTCGATTCTAATTTTAATGTGTGCAATGTGAACGCTAATATGAGAGGAAATAGTGTCTTCTTCAGATGACGTCACGCACATTCACTCGGTTTTTCTTCTGGCTGGCGTACTGCCTGTGACTGAAAATAATTTGTGAAGATACATATCACTGAGAACGCGGCAAATGCAATCTTATATGAATAAAAGAAGGCTTCTGCTACTCAACTGAAACAGTGATAGTAGCTGTAAGAATAACCGAGCTACTAACTGATGACTGATGTCTTCAGCTTTACGTGTTGGACGAACCTCTCTCTGCGTGTACCTAGGAGAGTTCTGTTTATAAACCTACGTCCATTATTTTATGTTTTCTGTTGTCGTGTCCACTGTATCCCGCTACTTGGGCATGTATACAGCTTCTACCAAAAGTTAAAGAACACCCCTTCAAAAGCGATGTTTCACTTTTGTTCTTATACTTGAAGAGTCCACTGCGAGAATGATGGATGTCATTTGGAATACATTTTTCAGGAGAAGCAATTGAAAGTTAGAAATGCTTAGCGCTCAAAGCTTAACTGTGATTTTCCGATCATTACTGGACAATGACTATCAGTGTTAATGCCATATAACTCTCTGTGTACATTCTAAGGGCCGTATTCATAGACATTCTTAACACAGGCTTCCGGTGGATGATCAGCGAACTAACGTTTTTCGTATTCATAAACCAGTGTTAGCGATATGTTATGATATGAATCCTGTACAAGTAACCAGTCGATAGCCGGGGCTAGTTTAGCACGCTCGTAGCGCGGGCTAGCGAAATGTCTATGCACAGCGCCCTATATGTCTTAAGCTATGCATTGACAGTCTTGATTCATTTTCGACAAGAAAGTGACATCCATCATTCTTGCATTGGACTCTTCACTTGTATCAAAAACCCTGATCATTATACAGAGACCAAATTCCTGTGAAAATTTAAGTTTTCTTTACTGCAAACCCAATCTCTCTATCTTTAGAACTGTGAATTACACAACTTTTCTGTTATGAAAACTTACTGAAAAATTGCATTTTGTGTACGAAAAAACTAATTACTCCAGATTGGGTGCACTTAGGTTAATGAATTTTGGGACAGAGTTAGTTATTGTCTCTAGTCATTCTTCCACATCGCAATAATCTGCTACTTCACGTCCACACTCGCTGAATTTCGACTCATTTTCAATTTTTCAAGGAAGAAGTCTAACCTTCCCACGCTTGTAGGAAACTCTACTAAAATTGGAGGGAATAAGCTGATAGAAGAGTGCTACCGACTCCCAATGTGGCAGTGACGGTCCAAGGTCAATTTGTCGCGAATTTCAAACACAAGATAATTTTAGAAAATGACCATTTTTCCTAAAGGAAAAGGAGAAAAATGTGGATTATAATGCGTGAACGAGCTGTCACAAATTTTTAAACAAAAAGTAATAATTGCACAAGAAACCTTCAGATAGGCCTATGTCTAACTCTAATCCAAAATTCACTGATCTAAGTAATCACATTGTGGATTAATTAGTTTTTCCTACAAAAATGCAATTATTCATTAAGTTTTCATAAAATATAAATTACTATATAATCCACACTTTGGAAGGTAGGGAGATAGGGTTTGCAGCAAAAAAAACTTCATTTTCACATGCGTTTGTTCCCTATATCAGAGACTTTCACACAAGTGCAACATCACTTTTGAAGGGGTGTCCTTTAACTTTTGGTAGAAACTGCATAGGGAGCAAAGTATAATACTCGACGTCCACACCTGTGGAGTAACGGTCAGCGCGTCTGGCCGTGAAACCAGGTGGCCCGGGTTCGAATCCCGGTCGGGGCAAGTTACCTGGTTGAGGTTTTTTTCCGGGGTTTTCCCTCAACCCAATATGAGCAAATGCTGGGTAACTTTCGACCCCGGACTCATTTCACCGTCATTATCACCTTCATCTCATTCAGACGCTAAATAACTTTAGATGTTGATACAGCGTCGTAAAATAACCTAATAAAATAAAAAAAATAATACTCGACACTTTCCCATTGCCGTGTCTTCGTGTATGTAAATGTAAAACGAACATACAACATGCTCTAGAGGCCAATGTGAAAATGTCTTAAATTGATAGGTGCCGCTAGTTCAGCGTGGTACAAGGTAACAGTTAACATAATAAGGGCAAACGTAACAGCGGTATTAAGTCTTGTCTTCTTTGTCAGAGATATGACATTTCTTCGTGAGAAGTGTTCGAATTACATCAGTAAGCATTTTCAAGAAAGTGACACACACATTTATTTTTAGTGACAAAAATGAAAATCGATCTCTTGCTTATGTTTACAAAGTTTACAGAAGCAGAAAACATGTCCATTATGAATACAATACGTGAGCGAGTCTTATGCGTGAATGGATATATTGTAGGAATACCCTGCCAAACATGTCCCAGTAAGGTACTGCACACAATTGCTGCTTTCTATCGCCGGGCATTGAAGTGGGGTATGCGTCCGATATTCCAGTAAAGTTGTTCCGCTTACGTCACGGCAATTTTTATATTTCATATCTGGCAATGTTAAAAAAAATAAACGTAAGTTAACTACAGATTTTAGATTTATGTATGTTCAAGCTACAAAAGAGAATGGAAGGAATGTCTTTTGTCCACGATTAAGCCACAAGTATTGGAGCTTTGTTTCTATACGCACACGTAGGCTTCTTTCGGGATTTGACTCCGATGTTTGATTGTGATCAATGACAGTTGTTCTGTAATCACTAGATGGAGTTTCGCAATATTTCAACCAACTGTTACATCATATATTTATGATAGGCACCGGTTGAATTGCTTTCATATTGTATGGTTCACTTCAATTTCACTACAGCATTTTAAACTAATTAAGCATCTGAATTAGGGAAGGGGAAATATAAATTCGTCCGAAACTGACTAACATATCGCATTTCGAAGGTGTGACATTTTAATCGAACATGTAAACTCGTCCGCCTAGCGTTCATTTCTTTACATTGGTAACATGTAAACTCGTCCGCCAAGAGTATATTTATTAACATTGGCAACATAGGAGCCACTTCAGAAATTACAGTTATTTAGATGAAAATGAACCAATAGTTCTTATTTAAGTTTCTAATAACTAGGTACGAGTACGTGTGAATTGGCTTTCAGAACGCGTTCATTGCGTCTGTGTTAGCAGCACGTAGGTCAGGTATATGTTTACAATGGGTACGATCAGTCGTTAACCAACATTCCTGGCTAGAGTAGCAGCGGTGATGTGTGTGTGTGTGTGTGTGTGTGTGTGTGTGTGTGTGTGTGTGCGTGCGTGCGCAAGGGGCATGGCAGCAGTTGTGGTACGAGTGAAATAGGTAAGGGCCAACTGATAGAAGGTGGTTATAAGTAGGCTTCGTATTCCAGCTACCTAAAATCTGAAGTTAAGGACACATTGGGTATATAGTACGCCGAACACAGGTAATGCAACGGATAAAGATATAAACAAACAGGTCGTCGCTGCGTGTTCGTGGAGTACAGTTAACTCCCGACAGTCTGAAGCTATGCTAGTAAACACTTGCTTGAACCGTGATGTTCATTTTCGTCGTGATCTTTGCGGTGAATAATAACGTGCATTCGTAAATTACGGAAATTGAACATATGCCGATGTCACTTGAAATAATTTTGTATTGCAAGAAATTCTTTCAATAACTGGCGTTCAAAGATATCTGACCTACGATGTTGTGATCGTGTAAGCGAATTTTTCAATCACGGGATAAGACAGAACCAAAGATAAAAAAATTGACAAACTTTGAAAGAGTTCCGCTGGTTCTCAATAGGTGGCACCATTATTGGAGCGGTTAAAAAGGTGCCAAGGAAAATTATTATGTGGATTAAGAATAAATTATTCTCATAATTGACAATATCAGCAGTTTCCAACTGTTTCACAATGAGTAAAGTGGTATGAAAAATTGAATTCTATAATGCGCGTATATTTTTGTACGACTATTATCATCGCCATCTATTCATAGAAGTAATGACTAAAGAAACTACACTTACATCAAAAAATTATCGATCACTATCGATTAATGGGGTCAGATATCTTTGAATGCCGTGTATATGACGTAATTGGTGCTTGATGTAGTATTCCTATTGTCCTATTGTCTGATATGTTTTCGTATTTCATTAGGATATTGCATATGTCGCTTATCACTTAAAACTCACTAATTTTCTATGTACTTTTCTAGAAATTCCCTAAAATGTAGATTATTTAATTTATTATATATCTTGATTACACAATTTATTAATTGGGACGTTAGTATTGAACATCATGTTAGGCTACACAAATCCATGCTAAACGTCGAGTTAATATCTTCATAATATTCAGATTGTGATAGTACTGGTTCCTTAGATTACGTTTAACACAATTTCTGTGCCTCTTGGTATTGCATTGTCTTTCAGTGCGCTGTTTTGTCACGTTTACGTTTATTTCACACAATTTATATGTAATGTTGTCTATATTGACAGTGAAAATATCAGTTTAAATATCGTCAACTATGCCCTGCAATATTACACGCTAGAGAGTCTTACCTAAGGCATTTTACATCTGCAATGAACCTTCAATCAGCCACAAAGATGTAGTTATTTAAATAATAGGACTAGTAAGAGCAGTGATCGATAAGGCTACTCGCTATGACTGCGTCCCGGCTTCGACTTGCTAGAGGAAGAGGGCAGAGGATGCGTAGCCTATTTTGTATACGAACGTACCTGTACCTGCGCTGTGACGTCACATATACTTCGAATTAAGCAACCTCATTCCAGTTTATAGGTAGCTGAATTACGAAGGCTAGTTATAAGTATTCTTTCATTCGACGTTGTCCACTGGAGAAAGTAAAACAGATTTGAGAGACGTCTGATATGATTTTATGGACTGGATTAGGCCTAATCTTGCTCAAGATAGGGAAAGATGGAGTTCTTACGTGAGGGCGGCAGTGAACCTCCGGGTTCCTTAAAGGTCATTTGTAAGTAAGTAATGAAGGCCTAATGACCTTAACTCTACCAGACAAATAAATAAATATTACTACTGCTAAAAACGAGACCAATCACACATAAGAAATGAAGAAAAACATTTTTCACACAATACTGTCGCAAATAATTTATGTCAAGCACCGTAATTCCAAAATACATTATTCCGATTCGTGCCTAATACTACAGCAGTATTTATACCGTTTCTATTGTATTCGATGAAGTAACCAATGATCGCCTCCGATGCAGTTCAGCTACCTCAACAAGCAATATGAATTGCGAAATGATTGTTCTGGGCAGACGCGCTCCACATTTGCATTCTATAAAAAGACTGACAACGTGCTTTCCAATCAATAACGCGCACAAGCACCGCTCTTCCTGCCCTGTAATAAAACCTTACTTTGTATGTGATATCATTAGCGAATGTGTGGGAGAGACTGTTGTCACGGAGAAGTCCCATGTTCGACCTCGGAATTCCGTTTATTTTGAAGTTATAGAGTTACGGGAGGAAAATTTCCTTGTAGATAGCACAGACTTACGACCAGATCCTCAGCGAGTTCTACAGTGCATCATTTTGACGATGGCGAAATTTCACTGCATATGGAAGAGGTGTAAAATAATATGGAAAAAATTCAGAAGGGATCACAAAACAAGTAGGCCGAAGAATAGGACCAAGCTGTACGGAGCTGCGATTATTGTGAAATGTAAACAGGCCGCACGTTAACCTCACCCAGTCACTTAGTGTACAGAGTTTCGTGAAAGACGTAACAACGATCAGGCCTACAGCGGTTCTGTGGTACGCCACTTCACCCTTCCTCCCCTCAGACGTGTACGCATGGCTACTATGCTATGCTACGGCTTATCGATAATACTGTAGTTGTAAATCTGTCCACGAGTGTAGGCGAAATGACTCGAAGGACTCAAATTTCCGTTGATTATTCTTGTAAATGTCATTTATATTGAAACGGATCACATAAAGGTAAATACCTTTGCAACTGCTGAATGTGGTTTAACTATTATGATTTGAAACCTCTAACCAAGATGGGGTTAATTCATGTACAGTTTTAGACAAAAAAATTTACAGGCTGCCACACGCTAAGTCCCCTTCGGATTCCGTGAGAGCTTACTTTTATGCACGGCTCGCTGTTTTTCCTTTGTTTTATTTGTGTGTTGCTTTTTCTGTGTCTCTATAGGTCGAGTGTTATGAATAATCTATAACGAAGATATGTTCAAGGAATAAATTAGGTGCAAAATAAACATACTTTTTCTAAGACAAATTTCTAAACTATATGACATATTCCAATGAAGTAAACGGCGATCGACAGACGTAGGCTCATCGTATTCAACGCGACCTTAAATCGGTACGCGTGACTTCAGGTAGCGATACGCGGGAGTGGGAATTTGAGGTACAAATCGGCGAGTCGCGCGGCAGCCGAGGCAGTGTAACTCGAGAATGCGAAGCGATAGGACGTTTTCAGTTGTGTCACACGATTATAATATACCAGACTACAATCTAAATTGGGCAAAAGTCAGCAGTCGACAAGTGAAATTGGAAAAATTCGAGCGAGGAAATGCACAATGTCGAGGCATAAGGGAGCGGCTGTACAATCATCGAGTAGCAATCGATAGAGCAGTCGAAATGTTCACTCTCATTTATATAAGATGGCTACTTTCAAGTGTCCCATTACAGCGAAGATATGCCAGAATTTCAGAGAATCTGGTAAGAAGAGTTGATTTTTATCACTGCCGATGTTAACAGCAATTTTATCAGCGACGTATTCACGCATAAAACTTGAGGCTGTCTCTCCGATAGAGGCTAACACGATTTTTCCTCCTAGAATTTATAAATTCTCAATATTCCTGGAACCTTCGCACAGGAACATGCCGTTTTCTAACGATGTAACGAACCCTAGCATGTGACATTATGAAACTAATTTACAAGAAGACATTATTCATCATCATCATTATCTGCACCCACCATACGTAATTACTAGACTTCGGTGAATTGCCACACGCAGCATGCAATCAGGTTGCCGATGTACGGTAGTATAGAAGAGATGAGCAACAGCCCGGTCTCGTAGTATAAGCAGTTCATGTTAAGAGTTGTGACCGGTCCAAATAGATAGAGCAGCTACAGCTAATGTATACCTATGTAAGCACTTGTTTATGCATTACTGTGGTTGGAATAGTCAAAGCTTAACATTTGTTCAGTGCAGACAAGAATTCAATCAAACATACTATAATGAGAGTGTTGCTGTTCCAAACAATTGCCCCTGGAATATCCTTACCCCCGTAGCCAGTCTTGATCCGTTGGAAAACGTGGTTGGATGCTGTTAATTATTATGCAAAATATTACGGCAAAATATTGGAGGTAATTGATGCATTGGATAGCACAGACAGTTCCGCTGTTGAAACTGTAAAATCATTGCCTTCTGAACAGCTATTGGAAGATATTCTGTTCATTGATTCTAATTTTAAAATCGTGTCCAAAAGCATCACCCTGTTAGAATCGTCTAATCTACAACCCTCAGAAGCCCTTAATATAGTGTATAAAGTATAACAAACCGTTATCCAAAATAACAATTCACTAATTTCAGAAAAAGTGAAATGTAAGTTGAGAAACATTATTGCTAAAAATTCTGCCTATTCACAAATTCGTATTATAAATTATGTATCAGGTCACGACAAGACGTCTGAAGTTGGTGTACTAAAAAGTAGCGACTTTCCGTTCTTCAAATATGCACGTATTACATCGTGTGTTGTTGAACGTACATTTCCCAATATAAAAACTGTTTAAGTGACCATCGGAGGAGGTTACTTTGCAGTCGCTCAAAATGTACGTAACTCTTCACTGCAATGCACATATTCAAGGATGATGTGAGTATATTACATTAAATTTTAAGGGTTAATATATCTCACTACAAAATAATTGTGTATTTACATGTTTCGACGTTTCCTACTTCAATGACCATCCATTATATTTCTTGAATGCAGGATACAGGTTTTATTGTAACCGTAGTACACTGCTCAGTGTTTACAACAGAGGCATACTCCATTCATTGCACGTCCCCTTCTCATACAGTCTATACTGCGTGCGTAGTAAACCTTACGATTCTCGTGGCAATTCCACGAAGTCTAGTAATTACTAAGGCTGAAAAAAGTATTCGTTGTAGGCTATGCTGCATCGTACGTAGAGCCAGGCTCCGTGTTTACAAAATGCTTGTGTGCACACTCGACTAATTACTGTACAGTCCGCTCCGTATGAATGAACTCATAATAGAATTTACATTTACAGGATTACTTGTGTTTCAAATTTATTAACTCGGAATACACATTGAATTTACAAAAAAATATCAGTATTATCAATGAAGTTAAATACATTTTCCCCAGGTTCTGAATTCAGTCGTCTTATCTGTTCTTTGTTGGATTTTTGTTCCCGCATTCTGATACAATCTCACGTCACTTAAGCAGGCCTACTATTGAGAAGTGTCCAATGTTCACTCCGTCTGCTACTTACACACAGTAGAGACACCCTGCAACGAGACGCATTATGTAAACGATGTATATAGGAAATATTTACTACCCTAATACCAACACTTTTCTTCAGCTCTAGTAATTACTTCACAGAACCCCGTGTACCCCTTCATTGTTGTGTATAAATATGATGAATGTATAAGATACTGCAGAGATGTATAGCAGAAACATGTATTTTCATCTTAATAGTCAACACTGGAGAGCTACATACAGTGTGATCCGTAACTGAAGACCCGCGCGTTAGGAATCAGTTCTGTAGGTCTTTTTAAGCATAAAATATATTAACATGGGTCCGATTGTAATTAATTTGAAAATTATTCGTAAAAATCCACACGTCATACTGTGAATCAGAATTTGGAGTTGCTTGCATCGTAATACAAACATTGGAACATAAATTAACGGAGGATTGCGCTGTGACATGAAGTGCGGAGGAAAGGGGAAGATAGATCTGCCCTATTGTTCACGCTGCACGTGCCGATATACGGAACACTACGTGCGCTATTCAAATCCGTGCGGCCAAGTGCATTCAAGTGGAGAAAGGGAGATTTGAGAATTTGCTTACAAACTGAGGCACGCTTGTTTTATTATTAATGCTGTATTTTCAATTAATATTTCAGTGTATTTTAAGTGAATAATTCTTAGTCCCGCTCAAAAACACACTGCTACTTTCGCAGAATTCAATCAGCTGTAACTCAGGGTACGTACAAGACGGAGCCTGGTTCGTTACCGAGTTGGTCGCTCGTAACCTAGTTGGTCGTTGGGCAGAAAGTCGGGGTGTACAAGACGGAGCCCAGCCGGTTACCGTGTTGGTCGCTTGTAAGCTGGCTGATGGCTGGGCAGAATGTCAGACTGATGAGAACGAAGCTTGTTTGCGCCTGCCAGTCAGTGTAGCTGACCTTACTCTGCTTTTTCAAAATCATCTTTAAAACCAGTAACAATTATTTATAAAAGTGCCAGGATGGATTGTAATGGTCTTCAGGTTCTCCTAAACGTAGGGCCTACCTTAGATATTTGGGTACTTTCAGCACGGAAATAACCACGTAAATAATTCCACTTTTCTGGAAAGCGTCATAATAAAACCCTTTCATGAAATTCCATATAGTTCATTCTGATACACATAGAACATTGATAAAATAATAAGCTTTATTAATTGTCAAAAGGTCGGTACCGGTAATTATATTGTTTCTAAAATCGTCACTTTCTGTAAAATATATATTTTTAATTTACAAAGTTACTTATTATTGATAACCATTTCATACCACCTCATTCTAGTGCCGAAATCAAGAAAGCATGGGGCTCTATCTCCTTGCCCCCGAAGTGCTTTTATGGCATGTTAAGGAGCTACCTTTATCTTTATTAGTATTCATTTCAACTCCTACTTCATCTCACAATTTCACAATAAGATATGTGCTTTGGTGGTCAGGTTGAGCCTGATTTCAGAATTTGTAAACATTGACTATCCCACCGAAAAATTGTTTTAGAATTTAAAGTGCTGAAAATACATGAAATTTATATCAATGCATTATTAAATTTTATATATAAAAATCACACATATTTCAGATCATACACTCACAAACAAAACCAAAAGCATGAATACAATACGTTTGTTGGAACCCAAGTGTTTAATGAGCACTGCGTTCAACCAAACTACTAATATCTGTCCTACAATTTAAAACAAATTATTAAAAAAATACACAAATTTATTTATCTGCAACAGTTAGACATTTAAAAATGTATGTAAGCTATTTGTTATGAGTAATGATTAATTTTTAGATGTTATGTCGTAATTTATGCGTCTACATTTATTATATATCGAATCCTACACTAAGCACGAGAACACACTCTTTTAGGGGCGTGCTAGAATGTTGTAAATTTACAATTTCTTTCTATTGTACTTTTCTGGCAATAAATATTATTATTATTATTATTATTATTATTATTATTATTACTACTATTATTATTATTATTATTATTATTATTATTATTATTATTATTTGAAATTAATCTTCCCAATGCATTATACGCGTCGAAATGACGAGCAGAGAGCCATGGCAGTAGGCGTTTAGCACGCGGAGAAGTTCTACGTACGCATGCGCAGTAAAGACATTTTGGTGGCTGGTAGCTGGAAAACTGAGGTGATTCATTCTACGAGCTACCAACGGGCTAAAAGGCTACGTAGCAGTCTACCGACCAGGCCTCGTCTTGTACGTCTCTATTGCTTAACGTTCGGGCATTCCTTCCGACTAGGTAACCGGTCAGGCTACCAACTACGAACCAGGCTCCGTCTTGCACGTACCCTTTGTTTTCAGTTCCTTGCATTCTCATCTGACGATGGCGGACAGGTATTAATCTAGATGCGTGCAGGACTGCAGGTGTTATTTCAAATCGTTGTCATTGTTGTACTGACCGTTTTGCCTCCAGAGATTTCAAAGCGAGCAAGTAGGCCTTAACAAATTGTGAGTTTTGTAACTGCTGTTGGCAATTCTAGTGATCCTTTCCCATACGCTTCTCCGAATCGATTCAAAACTTACACGTGTATCTTCCCACCATCGAAACGCCTACAGGTGAATAACTTCAGATCGGTTGGTGACAGACATACAGCAATTTTCTCATGTCCCTTCGGCGTAAGAATTTCTGCTAAAGATAATCTTAACAAAACTGTAACATTAATTTTGTTCCCAATAACAATTTTCGAGTAGGCCTAGCTTCATTCCATCCAGTTTTGAAAGAAGCTATAAAACAAAAAAAAAGCATCATCATCATCATCATCATCATCATCATCATCCTATCAAGGAACCACATACAATACGGGGACAGTATACTAAATGAAATGTGCCATTTCCTTCGTTCCAAAGGAACTGATTTCCTCGCAAACGGACTGGTGTGCACTCTGGCCGTCTTCACAGCAGCCATGCCGAAAGTTTTCATTATACTATCTCTGGCTCCACTCACTGCTTTCACTCCTACGCCTTTAGAAGGAACCTAACCCTGTTCTGCTCTTATCTGTCTCTACTTATAATTGGCCTATAACTCACGAAACTTCCAAATACACGAATTTATCAACAAATAAGCCTACAAATGCCCGCGATTTTCACAGCGCGTACGGTAACTCATTGACACGAACTGCTCTATTGTGAGAAATAAAAGTTACCTCGTTCGGTCACCGCTTACTACTTGCGCTTTTTTTTCTAAGTTTCTATTTTCACGTGATATTAGTTCTATTTCACTATCGCTGTTGAAACATTTTGCTCAACTCCATCGCAATATACACTTAAATTATAGGCTACATAATCAAATAAAGACGAAAAATTGTTTAGAATGTACTTGTTTTGACAGGGCTTTCCTCATGGAATGTTTCTCTCTGCACCTCGTGGTGTATAGGCTATGATACGCGTTTTCGATTTTATAATCCCATGAAGATAAAAGATGTTAACGAGATATATTTTATATTTCGCTCATAGAGTTACAAAAATTATTTAAAGAATTCAGTAATTAAATTTACGTAAACTTTTTATACACATTCCACTCCTATTTCTTTTATTTATTATTCTATCGTTAACATTTTTATAATATTGACGTCATGCAATAATTACAGTTGTGAAAGATACGAAAAAAATTAGTCTACGAGTTTCATGAAAGTGAAGACGAATCGGCAACTTCTTATTGAATTCATGACTATCTTAAATTAACACGCATGTTCAAATATTTTGTCCATATTCCCGTTCTCTATTCTTTAAACAATGAAATAAGTCGTGATCCGATAACTTTGGTCATTATAATTGTTCTGGTCTATATGGCAGATTCATTTTAATATGTTTCCGCGAGTATTAACAATTAGTGTAGGCCTTCCCACTACACTACAAGAAGTCGGTGACAACAGAGGTTATCGAATGGCATGTACAAACAGTCCTTTTCAGGGCTACATAGTTTTCGCAAAATTTATTCGAGAAACATACAATAATTCTGAGTAACACGCGTTCAAATTGCAAATAAGTAATAACAGATTCTGATAAAAAACAGTCACGGCCGGGGACCGATCACGGACCCTTAACAGGCTAACGTGCTATCCATTCACCTGCGAAGGAGGTACGAGATGCATGCGTATAATGTTGAAGGCGATTGGCATAAACTAATATTATCTTTAATATCTGCAGTATTTTTCGATCAACAAGTACTGTATTTACACATAAACATAGCTTCACGATATTCTAAATCTTGATTATTGTGCCTGTTTTCATTAGAATTAGTTTTAATCGTATTACTGTAACTTATATTCAGGCTGAATGTATGCAGATAACTGCACCGTTTGGCTGCCGGTCGCTCTTTGTACAGTACGTGGCATGTGCTTCTTGTTGTGTGCAGGCGGAAGCTATTAAATGTAATTAGAGAAACAATCTCTAATGATAATACATCATCAGTTCCCTAAGTGAATCCCCTGGTAGAGGGGAAGAAAAAGCCCCATGGCCTATCTCTACCATGTTAAATAAATATATACCATATACTAAGTGATAATGCGTGTTTTCTTCAACTTGAGTTTTCATACCCCTGAAAAGGACTGCCCTAAGCCCACATTTCGAACACTTTTCGTAATGGTACCAGGCGCACACGTGGTGGGACTTCATACGACGCGACATCACATTGGCAATGCCAGTGTTCAAGTTAAGCATCTTTAGGAGTACACAACACTTCAGAATTCTTACAAATTTCAGTGCATTCATTTGTACACACAGTAGGGCTTGCTGCACTTAAATTTGGATTTCATTCAATTATGAGCCCTTGTCTGTGGCACACATTTTATAAATAATAAGCCTATATATTTTTCATATGGATCATATGAGGAGACAAAGAAGAAGGCAGAAAATAGGAAAGACTGGAGAATGCTGGGTTTGCAGTGAAAGACCTGTCCTTGGGCAGAACACTATGAATGAATGAATATTTTTCACCATTCCCACGCTTCCTTATCACCAGATTAATTTAGTATCACAGCTTATTCTACTGCATTTTTTATTTATATATTAGGCCTATTCCATTTCCTTCCCGTTACCCGACCATTCTTTGTGTGTGACGGCACTACACAGCACGCCGTAGTTACGTCACCCTCTTATTCTAGTCATAGATTACTTGTCCTTTTCCCACAGAGTAACAAAGTAAGACTGTTTACTTTCCACATACAAAATAGTCACCGATAGCGTTACTTTTGTTGCATTCCAATCTATGAATCTGTATTTTACTTTTTTGTATGGCGGTATTTCCATTTTTTATTATCTCATTTTTGCTATTATTTTGTTATAGTTATGTTGTTTTCGTCCTTTTTGTTTTCTTTCATTTCACTGCTTGGATCTTATACTGTGTACTCGCAACCTAGAAGGCTCTGACGCCTTAACTCCGTCAGTATGTATGTATGTATGTATGTATGTATGTATGTATGTATGTATGTATGTATGTATGTATGTATGTAAAAAGCAGACAACATTGTACAGTCATTTGGGGTAACTTTGTGCCGATCAGGGTCACTTTGTACCAGTTCCCAATTTTACTTCAAGCTTTAATTTCACATTTGCTACGTGTGACATCTTTGGACCGAGGCAACCACCATAACCTAGGATCTCTATGTTCTGCTTTCTATCTATTATGTCCGGTACCTGAAGAATATTTAAGGTTTCACGTGGTTAAATATTGCATTCTGTTTATAATAGCTGGTTTATGAACGATTTTCACGTGTATATTGTAAGTATATAATTTTATCTTACTGTTACAATTATTGTAAATGTTAATACTTCCCCTCTCTTCGTTAGAACACAGTAATATCCTCGTGACATTCAGTACATAATCCTATGTCTTGTAAATTATAGAATTAACCCGACGCGCGACGGTGCTGTTTTGGTCTGATTTCAGAGTTACTTTGTACCGCTACAAAGTTTGCGTTATAACATTGATTTTATTACAAGCATTTAAATTTTATTATAAATAAACATAATTTGTTTATTAGAAAGCAAGAGACAATTATTAGGCGTACATAAATTTAACATAAAATGTAACTAGTACATCTACTACAGACACACCTTAAGTTCAAATTGAAGAATTATTTTTTTTTACCAAGTCTCCCATAATCGACTTATTAATGGAATTTCTTTAGCCTTGTTTATTCAGCTACTGTTCTAATTTTTAAACTCGTCTCGGATTTCCATAATGCGTTGAAATTTTTAGAGGACAAGACATCAAAAGGATTCTTCAGACAGAAGACAATATGCAATAAAAACAAGATGTTCCAGCGAAACGCTACAGCGGCACCAGATGATAACTTGGTCAGCGAGAAGCCGCACACTTATATTCCGTCCCATGGCAAACACTAGTGAATAAATTGAAAAATAAACACACAAATAATTGTAGGAGGTCAAGCATGTTTTCACCGAGAATATTGATTTTGTAATAGTCTCATGTAAAGAATCACTGTTCCCAGGTAGGCCTACAGTCAATGGCATTGAACTGCATGTTCCCATCTCCAGATACAAAGTCAGTTGTAAGGTCAATAAGGGAATGCATTGGATGTGGCCTGATCAGTTTGAAGTAATAAAGAAAGTTAATAAGTTGGTAAATAAAAGGGCCATGTATGAACTGATTATGTTAAGATTGTGAAGAATTTGATTAGAGAATTAAAAATAACTTTTATCAAACATATAAAAATTGTGAGTGTGTTTAAATGCGACAAGCTCATGTCAGTAGATTTACTGGCATGTAAAGGACTCCTGCGGGACAAAATTCTGGCACAACGGCGACGCTGATATAAACTCGGCAATTGCGAGCGTCGTTAAATAAGCCATAATTTAAAAAAATATATATATATATATGCATATATAAATTGTGTTTATATATTTTTGTAGTACTAATATATTTTATTGTTATAGTAAATGTTCTACATTTTCTATAAACATTTTCCTGTGACTTCACATGAAATAAAATTTAATGTATTTTCTTATTGCATGATCGTAATGTTGCCTTTAAATTTCAAGAGGAATATAGACAATTGAATTTAATAGGAAAACACATATGTGGTACAAAGTTTCCCCAATTAAACATGTAACTTTGTACCACCATTAAATGACAAATTTCACCTATTTAAAATATTATTTTTATGTTTATTATGTCTCAACCCGTAAAAAAAAGTTTTCTTAAATAATTTACTTCTAAACATCAATTTCAATACACACTATTTTATGTAAGTATAAAAACATGATAGAAGTGGTACAATGTTACCCCAGATGACTAAGAGTACACACCCATCAACTGCACTGCAGCAAATCCATTTCTTCGCATCTTTCCAAGTATGTTTCAGGACGATTACGAAACTCGAAATAGAACGAATCTCAATAATTCCGTTAGCGAATGCTTGTGTATCTGTGCTCCACTATAGGTTTCTGAGTTTGCGCAGTGTCTTGTATCTGGGACTTAGCATATTCAAGCGGCCCATTGCCTTTTTCTGCCACTGTACCTTCACGGAAAAAAAAAAAACATTATCACGCCCTTATCGTTTCCAAGGACCCATATTTTCTCGGCCTTCCAAATGACCTCTGAGCATTTATGCTGTAATTTTATTCCAAACAATATTTTATGTCATTAAGTATCCAGAATCTTGACAACTGACTACTATGAAGCGGATCAAGTACCGAGAGGCACTAGTTTGACTGAAGATCGAATGTTTGGAAATACCCATAAATATGTGTAATTAATCTTACCTGAGGTTTAAAATTACAGAGTTGAAATTATTAACAGCACGTGATACAACTCATTTCAAAGATATTGCCGGATGCAACGGGTGTTAGTAGAGATGCTTTGGTGCCCATTACGTTTCTTAAGGGAAAAAAAATCACATTTCTGTTCAGCTCTGCAGGAAGATTACGTCTATCACAGGCCCTATTAGCTCGGTCAATGTCAAGAAAAAATGTGTAAATCTTTCATACATAAAAATAATTTTTCAAAAGCAGAGACTTATTATTCTTTCCTTCAGACTAAAATTTCCCAATACAGTATATCTCTAAAAAAGTAATCATAACAACGATTAACATTACAAAAGGAGAATACAACGCAGTCAATTCGTAACCAAGGGATCATTTCAGTCTGCTTTCCTTATCTGTGCAAAAAATATCCTGACAACTTGAAATCAGAAATCATGTCCACGGACATCACAGTCTTCAACACTCTTAGTTCCGGAATTACTCCTGTGCACAGCGGTTGAAAGTCCCTCCGCTGTGATAGTGCGTGGCTTCGATCCCGCCTTAGCACGAGCCAACGTGACTCGCGCTGACTTATGTTTATGTTATTGACCTCCGCGCGTGGCTTCTTCATTAGTTAGTAGGTCTGCCGTGGTACATTTTACTCACTAGGTAATATTTTAGTCTCTACAGGTCTGTAAGGCTTATGCGATTCAATAGTGTACCTAACTCAATATTACGCAATAATGGGATAGCCTAGGCATCGCTTATTGCGAGATATTTTAAGTTAAATTCATTTAAGTAGTCTATAACATAATAACATACATTTTCTTTTATTATTGTATATAACTATATTGAACACAATTTCTATAAAATATTGGAATAAAATTTTTGACGACGGCAGAGGATGAGGTCAAAAGAAGGATTCCCCCCTTCTTGGAACATAAAAATACGACACACACACACACACACACACACACACACACACACACTTGTGAAAGGTAACCAAGGACATCATAACTACAACCACAAGTGCAAACTTGTACGCCGCGCCGGCTGAAACATCATAACTTGTGTGATCTTTCAGTAAAATATGACAAACACAATGATTCTCAGCACCGGAATTTCAACACGTCATCTCTTTCTGAACCACCAAGTAATAATTTTATTAAACTCTCTTCTGCAATATTAATCTTGTGCACAGAATATGGAAAGAGATCGGAGCAGGGTTTACGAAGACGTTGGCGAAAGAAACATTAGTGCAGGTGTGCCTCGCTTCTTACTAGGGCAGTATGCCCAAAAAAACAAGAAACTTATCTTTTTATATCTGATTAGACAGAAACTCGGCCGTGCCTTTGACTTTCTCCGAAAACAAGAATGTTGAAATGTCCTTAATACACAACGAAAACTCTTACAGTTTCAAGATCAGTGTTGTTAAATCTAATGAGGATGACTTCAGTTGCCCAAGGCTTTTAATCAACTGCAGAGGGAATTTATATTAAGTCTTAACTAAATAATATTTCGTAAAATTATGCCCGAACGACTAGAACGTCAGCTTTCGAGGCAGAGCGTGACTTCTGGTATTTGAGGCAGAATCTATTAGACTCTACGTAATTAGAGCGTTCCTGCAACAAATGTCCACCTCTGATTGATGTCTACATCTATTATATCAGCCAGTACATCTCACTTGACGATATGTGTCAGAAGAAGAACAGTTGTTTGCATACATCTGAAGTCTGACTAGTGTAGTATGTAACTGGTCGGTGATGTAAGAAATGACGGGAAAAAGGAACTGATCAACCTACTCCACTATCTCCTGGCTTAGTTGCCTCATGAGTGATGCCTTATGTCACTTATAAGGTTCAAAACAGTCTTCGGACAGTTGACTAAACAACAACAGTCATTACTGTCACCGATGCAGAATACGACGGGAAACTATTGTACCCTTCCACATTTTGACAACGTGAACCGCTGAGAAATTATACAGTGAACGTTCTGCAAGACGAGTAAGCATAGAATCCCTGGAATTAACTTCAACATTCTAGTATCCGATTAACAAAGGCAAAATAAACGTCTGATAGCTCTCAGAAGCCACATTCGTACACAAGAATGCTTTCCCACATTTATTAGTGCAGAAAGTGTTTTAGAACTACAACACATTGAAGTGAAAACAAATAAGAAATATCTAATTGTAATATTGTTAAGGAGCTAATTAATTATTCATTATTGGAAAGAGAAGTACTTTATTTGTAAATTTACAGTACTTAGGCTCTTCCTTGCTTGTCATTCCCCCTCACAACTGCCACTTCCTAAATAAAATCATAGCTGATTATGCCGTGAACGAATGCACCTCGAATACATTCATAATCCCGAAGTGTTTTTGCATGCCTAACAGGTTGTCCTCAAACGTTGATATTTACTCGTCTAATGCTTGGCCCAACATCACTAATGATATAAAGACTCCTTTCTCTGTTTATTTATGCCCATCGCGTCGTAGAGACAACTGTTACTCCATGTCCCATATTCAATGCAATCTGATCATGACCGATTTCATACTTTTCCTTATCTTCATTGACTTTAGGCAACAGTTCAGAATCTGGGTTGAAAATGTGAGCAATGTTTTCACTCACAAGCCAGGACACATGAGAATAAATTTGATTCACAAAACCACAATGGTAACTTGCACCATTACGATAGCATATTCCATTTTTTCAATCTTCTCAGGATATTTACAAACCTTTCTTCAAACACTTGTGAGGTTCAAACCTGTCTTCGGACAGATGACTAAACAACAATAACTTCAAACACATTCTTTTCCTGGAATACTACCCTTGCCTCTTTAATAGACCGGTGCACAGCGAGTCAAAACGCAAATGTAGCAGGACAAAATAACTTCTATCAAACATATTTTCATGAAATTTTACACGGAGTTACAGGTAGCATATATTGTTTGCGTACAAACGCTCATTACGTTGGGTTAGAGGAACTACACCTTTAGAGGGGTGATTTTAGAGGAAATTACTAACTTTTCTCCTACGCAACAGATTTTCATGAAATTTTGTACAGGAGTTACAGGTAGCATATACGTTGTGTACAAATTTTCATTGCGATTTTGTAGGAGGAATTACCCCTTTAGAGGGGTGATTTTAGAGGAAATTACTAACTTTTCTCCTACGAAACAGATTTTCATGAAATTTTGTACAGGATTTACAGGTAGCATATATCTGTTGTGTACAAATTTTCATTACGATTCTGTAGGAGGAACTACCCCTTTATGGGGGTGGTTTTAGACAGAATTAATAACTCTTCTCCTAACAGATTTTCTCGAAAATGTTTACAGGAGCTACGGGTAACATATTTATTTTTGTGTACAACTCTCATTGCGTTTGTATAAGAGCACCTACACCTTTATAGGGGTGGTTTAGAGAAAAACACTTTTACACTGTGACTGGCGTATGATACCCATGCATACATATTTCGATATAATCGTGTTGTTTGCTGTGCATTCTTGCTGAATGAAAATTATGTTGATTGGAAACGGACAGGAAATTGTAGAGAAAATAATTTAAAATTGTCTTATTAGTTCTTCATTTACACCTGTAATGTTCGAAGACAAAACAGGATCGTCAAAAAAATGTCGGGCAGTGCTACCGACATTTGATGTTCCACTATCTCCACTTCTTGGTTGCCCAATAAACAGATTCATCTCTGATCGAACTTTTTTTTCTACCTCCCATTTTTCTTTTGTCTTTAGCCTTCCTTACTTACCACTTCTTAATTTCAATCCTATATGAAAAATGCAAGAGAGATTCGAAAAACGAAATGAAGCAATGAAAGGTTGAAGGTCCAAATTTATTGAGTTGTTCATCAGTACACAGTTTTACCGAAACATCAATGTTACCCATTGCCTTAGGGCCAGCACCACATAGGCCTACATAACACCTTTGCGCCGTTGTGTCTGTAATAGCGTTGCAGAGTTTTCCATCTACTATCGTCAGTAAACAGTTTCTGATGCACCCAATTCTTTTGGCGATTGTTATTGTAGATGGTTTGAGGAACACAATTTGATTTTAAATTATACTAACTACTCTTCTCATCAATTCGGTAGTTTCCTTTTCAAACAATAAATTGAACTGGCTTACAAGCAAACATTCTCATGGGGACAGATAAAAAAGTTAATTGTTTTTCTTCCACGATGTTAATAATATTATAACAAGAGCTTATACAAATTTTGGAACGTCGGATGAAATTACGAGGGCCCCCCAGAAAGTAAGTTTCTCTGGAGCCGTTTTTCAGAAAGAAAACATTTTCGTGGAAAAATCTATTGGAACCGTTACAGCGAATATTGAGTTACATTTCAACATATTCTCCACCCGAATTGAGACACTTCTCATACTGTAAGACCAACAGAGAGATGCAGACGGCTGTCACACACTGATTCCGATCTCAGGCGGCAGACTTCTACGATACAGGAATACAAACGTTGATTCCACGGTATGACAAATGTCTCATTTCCGGTGGATATGTTGAAAAATAGTTCAACAATATCTGCATCTGTTCCAATAAATTTTTCCATGAAATTGTGTTTCCTTTCTGTAAACTGCCGCATGGAAAGTTACTTCCTGGGGACCCTCGTAATTGCGCTCGAGTGGCCAAAGATTGTATAAGCACTTGTTTTCACATTATTAACATGGTGGAAGAAAAAAGTAACTCTTTTATCTGACCCCATAAGAAAGTTTGGTTGTTTGTTCTGTTGCGAATGTGCAGACAAGAGGTTCAATTTCCCTTCGTTTAGATCTACTACTACTACTTTCACGGAACAGCTTCCTGGGTCTTCCTAGAAATGGGGTGGATGAGTTAGATACAGCTGCTGTTTTTCTAGCGAGTATTGCATCATATACCGATTTCGAAAATTTTATTTATTTTTTTCAACGAATCAGAATACTTGCTACGAAATTTTTGTTTACTTCTATTAATCTCTTTCCACTGACGGCTGAAATTATCTACAAAATCCTTTAGACCCGTTTGTAAACATTTTTCTACACCTTCAGATCATTTCTGTATTCCTATTTTTAACTTCATGTAGTTAGTAAGCGTTTCTTTTTCCAGAACCTTCGAGTCCAATTCTTCAAATAGCTGTAACTGTGTGATAACCGATTGCGCACCGACCGAAATAACTGAGTAAGTTGCGAGAATATGCAAATAGTTCGATACTTCCCGTAAACTAGAGATCTTGCACTATATTTCAGCACAATTTAGATCGTGACGCAGTATATTAAAAGATTGGTCAAAAACATTAAATGTGAAATAAGTTTCTTATAGAAGTAATTCCATTAAAATTATTGGCTATCAATTATAAATAATTACTGAATCTGGTTAAAATATACAATACCATTCTCTATATCAGCGGTCATCAGTGCAGTGAAAGACTAGCGTCTCTTACCAGCGGAAAAGAGCTGCACTAATGTGCATGCGTTGCTGCCGGCGGGTATACTTTCTCCTTCTCCCGTCTGCACGACGGTGCATATTCCGATACACTCCTTATCCGTTACCATTTCAGCGAGTGCTGACGGCCACTGCTCTACGTTAGAACACCATAATAAACATAAGGTAATAGAAATACAACCACCCGGTAAACGACTCTGAGAGATGGTGTAAACAACGCGTGCGGAGGTAATTCAGGTTGGGGACTATGCTGTGTTGTCTATTTTGCAGCCAGATGCGTTTCTAGCGTAGGGAATTGAGGTACAGTTACTTATGTATAATACTGTATACACGGAATAAATAATCATGATTTTTTTATGACGAAGAAAAATATTTTTGTCCAGCCAGATTTGTAATTTCGTTCAACTGTATGGCACAAACGCGTAGAAGTCCACCGAACGAAGTCAAGTTTTTCCTAACATACTCCCTTGAATGCTTCATCCAAGTAAATCAATGATCGTGGCGATGCAAATGCGCCATTAAAGAACACGTAGGCCCAGTTGTTCGAACCGGTAAAGTCGATTTCCTCTTTCGTAACATCCGTTATCTTCTGATAGAACTTAATTTTCTACTGTACAAATCGTTAATTGCGCTCAAAACTAGTTCCTTCTCAGTAATGAACTTCTTCTAGAGGGAGACAAGGGGACAGCGATGTCTTCTGGATAATGTCTTTAACTACTGTATATATCCAGAAATTTAATTACAACATACCCACTGTTGCAGATGAAACACGTAACACTATTAATACAGAGTACCCAAATATTTAAAGATCTTTAAGATATCACATGAACGTTAAATATAAATTCTTTCTCCAACTGAACACGGAAGTAATTTAAATTAAAATTATTCAATTTTTTAAATACCTTCACAAAAGAATAAATATCATGAATTTAGTACTAAAAATGAATGACACTGTAGCCTACTTCTCCATATTATCATCTGTCAAAATTTGGACTGTCAATGCAGAAAAGATAGCAAGTCTCTTGGATATACGTAAAGTTGTAAAGTTTCTAATTACGGCTGAATGTGTGATAGTAGCCCACAACCATTGAAAATCTACTGTAAATGAAAATAATAATAATAATAATATTATTATTATTATATTATATTATATTATATTATATTATATTATATTATATTATATTATATTATATTATATTATATTATATTATTATTAAAGTAATACAATTCATTGAAATGAAAGGGAACAGCTAATTAATGTAATTATGGTCTATACCATATGTTCAATAGAGATGAAATACTGTAGTTTGTGGAATTCAGGTTGAGAAATGAAATGCACTCTTTTAGAAAATTAAAATTACAAGGCTTAGTGTTTTATATTGTAGAGCACTTAATTTGAAATGTGCAACCGAACCAAGTGATGATTAGTACAGTACGAATCTCATTTCCGAAATCTAATGACTCGACACTTGGGAACGTGCCTAATTGGCTTGTGAAGGTTAAGGACTGCTGTAGTGTAAAAACAGAAACAATTATTATTCCGCGTAAATGTCAAGACATGGCTTATTATATCCAATGAATCACAAGAAAAATATCACACCTCAGCCAAAGAGTAGACCGATCACTAGAGCATTGGATGCTAATTAATAATCAGTTCATCGTGTTGGATCATCATCATTAAGAATTCGCGAGCTTATCATCAGCAATGTCAACTTTCAAAGCATCGCAGAACAATGCAAAACGGTGCACTCTCATTCATAGGAGCAAATGACCTGTGACTTTTCTTTGCGGGCACGTTTTATATTATATATATATGTATATATACATATATACATATACACAGGGTGATTCACGCGGATTTACCGTCACTTACGGAGCTTATTTCCGAAGACATTCTGAGCAAAAAATGTCAAACATTTGTCCTAATCTCAATATTTTCAGAGTTATACTAATTTGAAGTTGTCACTAAAATACCACTTTCCTTTAGTTTTGGGGGTAAAAGAATAGGCTATTACAAATAGAGAATGCACTATTCAGAAGTATAATTTCTTTAATTGGTTAGTGTTCTGAAGCTAAAAATGTGTTGTGATGTGAAAAATTGAAATATGAGCATTGTTGATGTAAGCAGAGCAAGAGAACTTCCGAAGTAATTGCTAATTGGAAGTTGTCAACTAAATATAACAATATTTAGAGTAAGAAATCAATCAAGTTTTATCTGGAAAACTTCTTCATCTCCGGTGTCACATGATGCACCCACGTTTCATCTCCTGTAACGATACGGGTTCTCAGCCAGGTGAGTTGGATAGTTGCTTCCAAGCTCTCGATGACTGTCTCTGCCATCTTCTTCCGGGATTGAAGTGCCGTGGGACCATATCTAGCCGGTATATAAGCTGTCAGTAGGGATTCTCGCTTCGCGTCTGAAGGACAACACACCAGCAGAAATTTATCAACTTTTTGAAATGTACAGTACGAATATCATGTCACGGTATCAGGTGTGGGTTTGGTGCAATAAGTTAGATAACGGTAGAGCAGATGTGCAAGATGACCAACGATGCGGACGGCCAAGCACGTCCACCACAGATGCCAATTCGTGCCATATTGAAGGTCTGGTTCATTGCTAAGGTACTCTACATCTCAGTGGGCACTGTGCACACTATCGTTCATGAGCAGCTGGGACGCCGGTGGCTGTAAGACACCTCACAGAAGATCGGGTGGCATTGTCACTCATGTACTTTATATGGTCTCATGAGAAAGGGCTGCCGTTATTGCACCGAATCGTTACGGGAGATGAACGTGGGTGCATCATGCGACACCGGAGACGAAACAAGGACCCATGTAATGAAAACACGCATCGTCACCTCCTCGCAAGAAATTCCGAACGGCTTCATCCGCAAAGAAAGTTATGGTGACAGACTTTTGAGATCACAAAGGCACTATTCTGGTTGACTTCTTCAACACAGAAGGGACAGTAAACACTGCGGGAGGCAATTGGCAGAAAACAACCTGAACTTATCTCAATAGGTTTCGTGTTACTGCACAACACCAGACCACACGCAGCCAACAACACACATGAATCATTACGGTGCTTCCAGTGGAGATACCGGGCCATTCTACCGGCAGCCCCGACCTGGTACCCAGCGATTTCCATCTCTGCGGACCGGCGTTGGTGCTAAGCGACTCAACACCGTGACATGGCTTCGGGGTCTTGGCGCAGAACAAGCACGGTGACTGTTGAACTGAGCCTTACTACTGTCTATCAGTGTATCTGCCTGTGAAATGAAGTTTGTCCACGAGAGTTTTTGTTACCTACTTTTTAAGCACAATTGTGTTAAGAACAATTAGACAATTTCTTGTTAAATAAATGTCCTTTCTTTCTCTAACAAAGCTACTTCTTTAAACTCAAAATATTTAACAACCGGTTCTACGAACTAAGACAAATTGAACAAGTGGTTCGAGCGAACCGGCTGAATAACACTTATGCTTCTAGTATGAGGAAATACTGCAAGACAGATTTTGCAACACTTTACACGAAATAACAAATTCCTTCCCACTTTTCTCAAACTTAGGACTGACATATTGGTGTGGTTGGGAGGTACATCTTCTGCTAGTAAATTGTTTTATTTCAACATTTTTTCCCTGAGAGTCTATGGGTTCTTTCGATATAAAAAATGGCATGCTTAATATACACTGTGTGTACATCACAAAGGAAATTATTGTTTTTGAAAATCTAATAGTTATTTTTTTTTAATTATGAAAATTTGTGGAGTATTTTCTTCAGCAGACAATATTTACATGATCGCTGAAAAAATATACTTAACATATTCTAATGATACTTTGTATAGGCCTACATGTGAACAACATACTCTAAAATATTTAATGCAGAATGTATGGTTTAATTAAAAACATAATATTGGTGCTCCTTTACGAACGTTTAGTATGAAATTGAAAAAATGGAAAACTAACAAATTTAGAAATATTACTGTATGTTGTAAATATGTTTATTAAAAATAGTTCAAATCAAGAATTATATCAAAATTGAAGTATTTGAATAATTTATCATGTAAATGCTTCCCGGTTGAATGAAACAGTACACAAATTCTCACAATTAAAAAAAATATACAAGACTTTAAAAAACATTAAAATTTCTTATCGATATACAAATAAGTGTATATTTTAGCATTGCAGTTTTTATTACGAAACGACTTACAGGTTTTAATGGAAAAAAGTGAAATATAGTAAAATTATACATGGTTCATGATGTTTTCCAACGTCGCTCTAACTCCAGCCCAAATTTCTAGAGGAAAATTTTATTACCAGCTCCATCACTTTCAAGAAGCTAATCGGGTAGTTCGGTTAATTTTGAATTATATAGCCGAGACTCAATAAGTAGCAAGAAAAGCAATCTCAAACATCTTCAGATTTCACAAATTCCAATCTAAATAAATAACGCAATAATCTTTAGATTTATTTTCTTCACAGGCTGCACTTAGAAGCAAACATTCTGATGGGAGCAGATAAAGATATTTTTTTCTTTTACCATGTTAATAATGTCAAAAGAAGTGCTTATACAAATTTTGACCACTCTACCACAATTACGAGGCCGTACAGAAAGTGATTTTCCCTGGGGCCGTTTATAGAAAAAAAAGCACAATTGCATAGCAAGATTTATTGAAACAGATATAGCAATTGTTGCGCTATTTACCAACATAAACCCCACTGAAACTGAGACATCTGTCATACTAGGGGATCAATTTTTGTATCGTTGTGTCGTAGAAGTCAGCTGCCTGGAATCAGAACCAGCGTTTGACAGCCGTCTGCACCTCTCTGTCGATCCCATGATAATATGACAAATTTCTCAATTCCAGTGGGAATATGTTGAAGAAAAATAGCTAAAAAATTGCTTGTCTGTTGCACTAAGTTTTTCCAATGAAATCGTGTTTTCTTTCTGTTAACGGCCCCTGGCGAAGTTATTTTTACGACCCTCTTAATAGCGGTCGAGTGGCCAAAATTTGCATAAACACTTCTTTCGACTTTATTAACATGGTGAATGAAAAAAAAAAATAACATTTTTATCTGCCCCCGTCACAAAGTTTGCTTGATAGACCAAGTTTTAATTTTCCTGCACCGGTACCAGGCCGGAAACGGCACTCCTAAGCCATGGCTTGTGAAACTCTTGTTCAGTAGTTTATGCTACTTTAGAAACTGTGATAATATTGTTTTGTAAAACTTTTATATTCAGTTATTTTAGAAACTGTGGTATGTTTAATTTAGATTATAATAGGTTTTGAACAAAGTGAGATATTCTGTTATTATTGTACAGGGACTTCATTTTATTTTTACTAATATTTTTAATATTAACCTGGCTATACTTTTGGATTAACGGTTGAGAATCGGAAACACCGTTTGCTACCCCCTTCCACGACTGGAGTTCGATGATACTGGTGTAAAATACAAACAAATCACTTTCCTAACTATAGGAGGAAAGAAAAGTAGATCATCCATTTACGTAAACTATTTTGAATTTGATAATTTGCATTAGTTTCTGTTTAATCAAAATACAGTACAGTATTAACAATAAGTGTTTTTACTCATGAACTGAGTTATCCATGCGAACGTATTCATTATGCAGTGTATATTATTCTGTCTACAGCACATTAGCGTACAATATAGAGAATGAAGTTAAATTGAAAAATAATCATAATATGGATATTTAAACACATTTTTGAAAATAGTGGCCGTTCATTTCGATACAAGCTTCAGTTCTTTTGTGCATATTATGACACTATAGACTATTGCATCTAATTCCAATTACCAGTTTCGTCCATGTTGAAATAATTCTGACCTACTCTATAAAAGAGTACCTAACATACTGTAACTTCAATCTTCACTTCTGCCCGACCCGCACAGATAAAATTACTCAGACATGCTATCTACTCTTCGTCCAAGTGGTTATGTCGCAGGATCGTAGAAATGCGGGAGATCACGTGACAGTTAATTACTTAACGAGGCACTTTTATTTAAGTTATTTTAAACAGTTATATAATATTACGTAGACGTTTAATTCCTAACAGAAATTCATGTTTTCAGAAAAGAGCTAAGACAGCCCTGCCACTAGCCTTTACAGTGGAGCGAGCGGAAGCAGGTGTGGGAAATCGGGATGCGACGTAGGCAAACGTACGTACCTGTGCGAAAATATGATTCAATATTGAAAGCTCTTTCGTCACTGGAAAACGCGAACATATTTCTGGAAAGTACTATACTCATTAAGTCAGTACTGCTTACTATATGGGGGCTTGGTTCTGTGTGGAGGACAGTTGGAAGTTCATTAATAGAAAGGGTGGGAGTGAAGTACAGTTTTCAAAAGAAAAAGTGGCCGCTCTCCAGAAACAAAGTTCCCTTCGGGTATCTTCGCTACAATTCGGAGACAGGCGATTTTACATGTTGTTGGACCACGTTGCCTGATATCTATAGTTATAATTAAAGTATTCCGTGTGTTACTCGATGGTGTAATGGTAACGTTCCGGCCTGGTATTTGTGAGGTCCTGCGTTCGAATACAACCTAGTTCTTTTTGTTGTTTTTTTGTTTTATTTTTAAGAGAGAGAGACAAAATATACATAATTGCTCCTTTCTCTTTTACGATTATTTTAGTAATTAACATCAGGTTCATTAATGTATTATGCCATAACTTTATCATTATGACATTATGGCTGCAAATGGAAAGAAAAAAGATTTTATTCTCAACAAAATTATCTTTCGTGGCATAAACAAAACAAACTTACTGGCGTCTGCCTTAGAACATTCAAACAATTAAGCGTTCGAAAAACAAAACAAAAAGCCACGATTCAATATTTAGTCTATCTTTCCCTTATCTTGATCACATCTTGCAGTCGAGTGGGCATGGAATCGACTAGTCTTTGCAAATAGCGACTGTTCTTAGACACGACATTCCAGGCATTCTGAACATACATACATGTGTTCTGCCCATGGGCAGGTCTTTCATTGCAAACCCAGCATTCTTCAATTTTTCCTATTTTCTGCCTACCTCTTAGTCTCCGCATATGATCCATATAGCCTAATGTCGTCTATTATTCTTCTCAACCAGTGATCCAACCAATTCCTTTTTCTCTTTCTAATCAGTTCCAGCATAATTCTTTCTTCACCCACTTTTTCCAACACAACTTCATTTCTTATTCTGTCTGTCCACTTCACACGCTCCATTCTTCTCCACATCCACATTTCAAATGCTTCTATTCATTTCTCTTCATTTCGTCGTAATGTCTATGTTTCTTCCCCATACAATGCCACACTCCACACAAAGCACTTCAGTAGTGTCTTCCTTAGTTCTTTTTCCAGAGGTACGCAGAAGATGCTCTTTTTTCTATTAAAAGCTTCCTTTGCTCATGTTTGCAGTTTTTCTTGGGAAGGATAAATGCGGTAACTTCCCGTTGCTTTCCGCACACCACTGTCTCTATCGCATCTTATTAGATTCCAGGGGGCCCAGGCGTGGACATTAGAAGAGTGGATTTGACTAATTGGCCCCTCCACACTTCACCGAAATTCACCACAAGGGTTAAATAATAGTTCTATCAGGATGTTTGATCCGATCAGAGACAGCGCATCCTGGGCTAGCTTCTACGAATCATCAGAAAATCTTGGAGGGGGATTGGGCCAATTTTTCCGCATATGTTTCAACACTTGTGCCCTCGTAGCTCAGCGGAAGAACGTCGGAATTTAGATGTCAACGTCTCAGGTTCGATTTCTCGTCAGTCCTTTTCATTTTATTGTGGTTCAAGATAGTAAAATGTAATAATATAAAAAGAAAAAAGAACATCAGTATTATGCAACTGTATTGTTCCAAACCTAATATTAAATTTATGTTATTTATATCGCTAAAGAACGATAACTGAATATAAATTATAACTCAAATGTTGCTTATGTCGCTAAAGAACGATAACAATATAAATAACTTGAATATTATTTATACAGTATCACTAAAGAACGATAACAGAGTATAAATGATAAATATCGGTATGTTTAATTAATTTAAGATATTATATAATATGTATTTAATTATTTAAATAAAATAACCTATTTTACAAAGAAAAATGGTTATTTGTATTATAATAATTACATAAAATACAGATTAATTATATAGCGAAAGAACAATAACAGAATATAAATAACTTAACTTGAATACTATTATAACGCTAAAGAACGAACACAGAATATAAATGATAACTTGAATATTATTTATATCGTTAAAGAACGATAACAGAATATTAAAAACGTGAATATTATTCATATCGTTAAAGAATTATAACAGAATACAAATGATGACTTGAATATTATTTATATCTCCAAAGAACGATAACAGAATACAAAAAAATATAACTTGAATATTATTTATATCGCTAAAAGAACGATAAAAAATATAAATAACTTGCTATCGATAAAGGACGATAACAGGATATAAATGATAATTTGAATATTATGTATATCGCTAAAGATCGATTAAAAAATAGAATGAAAATTTGAAGAAGACCCGAACCCACAACCATCGAAACATAAAGCAAGCACTCTACCGCTGATCTACGAGACGCAGATATGGAATACGTACAGAGTTCCTGAACTGCTTCTACAAGCACATGCATCGTGTAACATCGCCGTGACCCGAAGTGGACTTAGAAAATATTCGTTGTTCACGAGTGCGGCCACTTTTTTTTTGTCAACTGTACATTAAAAAATTCAGGTGCAATAAAAATTGAAGTAAAAATGAAATGATATCCCTGTATTATTTACATAATATAAATATTATGCATGACTCTAAAAAAGTAAACTCATCTGTTATTAAATAATTATGCAAACAGGATTGTGTAACACGTTTACTTTTTTCCGAATTATTCTTTGTTGAATGTTGGTTCAGAGACAAGCTGTCTGTACTTGTTTGTTTTGTTGGTTTGTTGACGTCTCGCGCTGCAGTTCGCTTGCGCTACAGTCCAAGTTCAACATCAGAATTATGACACGAGATACACCATTAGATTCACGAAGTTGTTCACTTGATGATAGTAAGGAATACTGTATCATGTTTCAGATTTGCTCCAGTCACTTCTTGTGACGTAGAACCAATATTTTCAGAGTAAGAAATATTGTTTTTTTTTTCAACATAAAAGGATAAACTGAAAATTTTCATTTTTATTCATTATAATGAGGCTAGAATCATAATTGTATACTTTGTATGTTATTTTCATATGTATGGGTAAATTATTTTAGATTGGGAGTTTGTGTTCTGAAAGCTCAGCTTCATCTCATTGGAATGCATATGAAAATATCATTTTATTAAGGTCTGTGTTCGAGTAAATAACTTCAGAAAATAATAAACAATACTATGCTTTGCAACGCAATATCAGAACTGAATTACTGTTGCGTAAAGCTTAAATCGTACCAAGTGAAAGTGACAGGATGGCACGTTTCAGTAGATACTTAATTGTCAGGATCGCGTTATGTCCATCAGGAGGAATCGACACTCTTCAGTTTGACGACAGACGCATTCGAACTCAACTCCTAATTGATGCGGCCATTGAACTTACCGTGACGTCACGGCGATATGTATACCAGAGAAAGAGTGTAAATAATCGATCCAAGACTTGGCTTTGATGGACTGAATTTATTTACTGTGCTATTTGGAATGGAGGATTGACCACTTGAATATGCTGCGGAGTGTTGTTGGGTCGGGAGCTTCCGCAGAGTGAAGTCCGACCAGTATTCTTATTTGTCATTTTTCGATATCACAATAAATTTACACATGGTTGGACCTCAGCGACGCGAGTCGGCACGATACTCGACCATCACACTGACAACGAATAAAGATCCGTAGCCGTACCCCAGAATGTATACTAGAATGTATTTTCCTTTTTGTGATTATGTATTCAGTCTCTTTTTTTTATTATATATTTTTTATTATTGTTATTTTAAAGTTAATACTGATTGTGTATATGTATTCAATCTCTCTTTTTTACTTAATTATGTTTATTATTATTTTTAAGTTAATATTTGTATACCGGTATGTCTTTTTCTGTATGTGATTTGATCCCGGTTGAGTGGAAGAGAAGGCCTGATGGCCTTAACTCTGTCAGGGAAAATAAAACTATGATTAGTAAAAACTATTACTACTACCCCAGCCACTTGTAATGTCTGTTCACAGTGGAATATCATTATGGCCTGGCCTACATGTAAATACCAGATCACTTATCTGTGGCACGCTAAGTATACCTCTTCATAGAACATCTTGTTATTCATCATCTTTTACAATATCCACCTCGCGTCAATGGAATTCCTTGTCACAAAGTATTAGGGGCTGCAAGACAATAAACACCTTTAAGAACAGCTTAAAAGATAACCTTATTAGCATTTCACTCCAATCATACTGATTTAAACTATCACTGACTACATTGTTACTTTTTTCTTTAGACATCATCCTGATTGTGCTGTATTTTAATTGTCTCGTAATAATCTCTTTCTATTATCTAATATTATTTGAAATATATTAACATTCTATGTATTTTAGTTTAATTCTGCTACACAGTTTATTTCAGTGTTTAATTAATAGTTCATAGTATTTTGTTGTTTAATTTGTAAATAACTTTTGTATACATGTAACTCTCATCTCAATCAAATTGTTGGATTCTTTGTAAGTTCATGCATATGTATATACACTTTTTGCTGGTTGAGTGGAAGAGAAGGCCTTACGGCCTTAACTCTGCCAGCTAAAATAAATCATTATTATTATTATTATTATTATTATTACATTTTAAATGTACAATTTTCAGTTGGTACATCTACTGGTAGTTTCCGACCTATGGAATCACTGCTTCAGAAAAATGTTCTCTGTGGAGCTTCTGCAAAAGCGATAAAATTGCAGTCTTAATGAGCCAACGAGAGCCTTGGAAAAAACAAACCACAGCAAAGCCGCGTTACGCGCCCCTGAGACAAATTCTTGTGCCGGCACAGGCAGCGACTGCGCAGTAACAAGACCATGAAACTGGAGGCACAAGAATCAGTTAGCGCAGTAGTGTTGAAATAATTGTTGTAGGCCCATAACACAGTGTGTGTGGACTAAATACACCTACACTAAGTATTAGAAATATATTTCTGAAGTGGAATGGATTTGCAAGTGAAGATAGAAGTGAGAAGGTAAGATCTGTAAAAAAAAAAAAAAAAAAAAGCAAACTGCTATGATTAAAATATTTTATGTACTTTACTGATATAAAGTTCTAAGTTTGTGTTACTTGTGTATAAGAAAGTTAGAGTGTTTTTAATGTCCTTCCATGGATAAATTGTTGCAGTTCTAAACTATTTACCGACATACCTTAAAGGAAAATAAAACCTTTTCTGAATACTTTTGTGCGTTTGTTACGACACACAGTGTGCAATTTTCCAATCTAGGTGGACAAAATTAATTTCTCACTTTCCTTTGGTCAGATTTCGATGAAACTTTATACTCAAGTTTATAACAACCGCAGAAAGATGTGTCTTAATTTTTTTTTAATCTTGGTAATTAAATCAACCCTTTCACATAAGGGTGCGAATGATGTATTTGTTTTTAATGGACATATTACACTGAAAGTAAGTTCTTGGTATGAAATACTTGTCCAATATATGTAGCATTTAATTTTTAATTGAAATACGATATTTATAAACTCCCTTAAATAAGGGTGAAAATACCATTTTATTTTCCACAGGACACATTGTATGCCTAATTAAAATTAACATGTGTATTAAATATTGAAATATATGAAGTGTTATAACGGGACAGAATATGTTTTGAATCTCTTGAATTAAATAAATAAATTATTTTAATTTATTTATGTATTATTTATTTGACCCAAATGCCACGAACATTAATATTTGAATTAAATATTTAATTTAAAATTAATTTACATATTGTAACACTATCCTCAGGTTCATAATTCCTTCTAGTGAATTATGTAAGTTTTACGTCATTCAAAATAATATGACAAAATAAATAATACATTTTGTAACACAATATTGTAGGAAATGATTTGAATTTATTAAAAAGGGTTCTTTAAAATTAAGGATTTTTTTAATCGGTCAGGTTATTATATGTTGTAATGATCAGTGCATATGCAACTGATACAACAGGCCTGCTGTTATATGTCTAGCGTAAAAATTATAACACTAATAAAAATATATGCCTAATTTCCAGGCGTGCCTTATTCATTATCCGTCTCACTGAAAATAACGCCAGATGCTTCTGGTGGCGCCGAGCTGCTTAGTTGTGGACCGGGCAGTAGCAGATTAGTCACTTGTAGTGATAAGCTTCCACTTTTCTTCACGGGCAGATTTCTTAATGAAGAAATCAGGGGATCAGATGACAACAGCAACATTGATAAAAGATCTTGATTTGTAGATATTCTTGACTTTTTTTTTGGTATGTCCTTTCAAATATGTTCCTTGCTTCTTGCGCCTCTTCCGAAAGTTATGCAAAATCATTATTATTTCTATGCTGCGAACTAAAATGTGGTGCACTGTTACCGGCATGAAATACCAGGGATATAATTCCATGTAGAATGTGAAGGAGCCTCGTTGTGAGCTGAGCGGGAAAGTGCGTTGGAGCCGATGGTGGAATGTTGAAATGTGGTGAGACCATGTAAATAAGCAATGAATGTAATCATAAAGTAATTTGCCTTTTTTTCTTGCCCCTTACAAGTTTTCTTACGCGTAACTTCAAACAGCTGTACCTCCACACGCATTGAAAACTGGACGCATGTGTAAATGAACCGTTTCTCCATACTAGCGCCGTTCAATCGGTCACTACCACTACCTTCACGTAGCATATAGACTAAAGCGATAGTCCGAGCCAACCATCTCCTCATGTTTGTCCTACGTTGTCACATTGACTGCATCGATGTCCAATATCGATTCGCATTCACAAGAGTGATGAAACGGGCCAAAACCCAGTCGGTGCAGCTGCAGGCACACTGGTATGACCGTGATAAATACTCGGCTACTTCTTTGTTTCGCCGCATGCAGCGCTAGATTGCATTGTATTGTATTTTCATTGTGAGGACCATAATGTCAGTAAAAATGTTCGAATGTACAGCACATTACCCTCGCTGTAAGGCACGCGTGAATGTTGCGATCGTGAGTTGGAATCCCGCCCTGGGCATGAATTTGTGTGATGTTCAATGTTGTTTTAGGCGAAGATCCGGTGTTGTACTGTGTTACGTCACAGGAGTACTGAAAAGCCAGGATGAAACATTAGCAAATAATGACATTCCAATTTGGCTATGGAAATCGTGCAATAACTAATAAGACACGGGGAATGATTGAATCTAGCTCTAGGCTATGCGAATCATTGCGGACGCAATGGCTTGGCGCGCTTCATGGTGTGACGTCACAGCCAGCCTCCGGTCGTTGCCTAGTAACCGCTGCGCACGTGTGCACGAGACCCAATTCGCGGAACTTTTTCGAACGCTCGCAGTTCTCTATTTTGCAAATATACCTGCAGGAAATTGAACTAATAAGACGTCGGCATCACGGGAATTGTTCGTGCATTGTAAATTATGAACATTTGAAAGCGCAAGGATGCTGAACAATTTTAAGCAACGTGCAAATTTTAGGGCGGGAAAAATATATTTCTCCCGTCAGTACCTTCATCTTGGCGACACATTATTCTCAGCCATGGATGACAATTTTCCCCACTATGTTTTCTTATAAACCCATTCGTGAATAATTATTTACTTTCAGATATGATCGTACTACTTGTTACTCTTGTAACACCATAGATTTCAACACGTTACGCGTTTCTGCAGAAATATTATTAAAATAATTTGGATTCCCAACGGTTTTATAAAATTTTGAAATAACAGTTTTCTCTACACATATGCTGTTAGAAGAAAGAGAGGAGAGGAGAGGAGAGGAGAGGAGAGGAGAGGAGAGGAGAGGAGAGGAGTGAAAAAGAACCGCAACCGTCCTACTTGTGACGTGCTGGATATTCACTATCACATGAAGGAGGAGGAATATCTTGCAGTGAGATTTTAAACACCTATGCCTACTAATTAAGAACATGATTACTGTGTAAGGTGGCCATTCAGAACGGCTCACTTATTTGTCTAAACTGTCCACGTCGCTGCGACTCATCACGTCACGAGTACGACCATCGAGGATGAAATTGTAAAAGAGTAGCAGGGCAAAATCTCTTACCACACCATCGTAAAATTCCACTTTAAATTCGACGTGATTCAGGCCCGGGTGTGTGGCGTTGCACAGTTCCATTGACGGTTGCGACGAAATTAAACTAAGGTTGGCCATGTGCCATTCTGACCACGTGGCTGGCCAGTAGTAAATGTCCCTTGTCTGTTCATGATCGCCAAAAAATGTGAGGGCGGATAGAAATGATTGTAAGAGGAACATACAAAACAACATTAGCGAGAATAATAATAACAATAATAGTACCCTAATAATACGTTGCGCGCAATATAATGGTGTGCTAAGATAAGTTACGTTAAAGTTCCGCTTTAGAATCTCCTACATAAACTTAACTGTTATCAAATGGCAGAATTTTGGGAGGAAATAACAAATAGAAGTATAATCACAATATTGTCAGTTTACAACGGTCTAGTCAATTTGGAATGGTTTGAAAAGGCACAAACAAAATCAACTTTAAGGCATGAGTTGTTGCTGGCAAGGAGGAAGCTGCGCGCGCACTCTCCTCCAGAGAGGAGTCGATAAACGGTTCCCAATGTCTAAATGTCACAGGTTACTTGTAGTATTTGCAATGCTTGCGTCATCCACTGCAATTGCTCTACGTTACTAATTGTTCATAATACGCTAATAAATTACTGTTGATTTTCTTTCCACAGCCACACCCAAGTTCCGATGGAAATCAAATAAGAGAATAATCGTGCTTTCCATGTGTTGACAGAAACAAAACTTCAACCGCAGCATTAGCACACTCTGTGCCAGCCGTGATAATGTTTGATCGTTATCAGTTGTCTTGGGTCCGATTCCTCGTCGTCGCGCTTCGTGTCAATAAACGGTTCCTCGTACAACAGCGGGACATTTTGTTTTCTGCGAACGTGGCAAGCCTACTTCAACATTTTATAAAGTAGCAAGTCAAATTCGCTACCGAACTATATAGGGCGACAGGTGAAATAAACACACGCACATCTCCTTTAAGTAGCCGTGGATCGGAAATGTTTCATTGTGGACCTCTTATAAAACATTCTGATGGGGGCAGATAAAAAAGTTGTTTTTTTTTCTTTCACCATGTCAATATAATGTCAAAAGAAGTGCTTATACAAATTTTGGCCACTCGATCGCAATTACGAGGCCGTCCAGAAAGTGGTTTTCTCTGAGGCCGTTTACAGAAAAAAAACACATTTTCATGGAATGATTTATTGGAACAGATACAACAATTCTTGCGCTGGAATTGAGACATTTGTCATACCGTGGGGACAGAGAAGTGCACAACACGACACAAGGCTACAAATATTGATCCTATGACATGACAAATGTTTCATATCCATTGGGGAATATGTTGAAAAATAGCGCAACAATTGCTGTAGCTGTTTCAATAAATCTTTTCATGAAATTGTGCTTTTTTTGTAAACGGCCCCAGGGAAAATCACTTTCTGGACGGCTTCGTAATTGCAGTCGAGTGACCAAAATTTGTGTAAGCACTTGTTTTGATATTATTAATATGGTGGAAGCAAAGAAATTAACTTTTTTATCTGCCCCATGAGAATGTTTACTTGTTAGCCTGGAATCCGCAGAGGTCACCGATGTCACACTGTTACATTGGGAATAAATGGAAAACTTTAACTGTACGACCGAGATGGGTTTTGTTTCGGGCAAACTCGCCACTAAATATGTCTGCAATTCCGAGCGCATGAGGCTCCGCGTCATGTACAGCTGTCAAAAGAAAAAGTGGCCGCTCTCCTGAAACAAAGTTCCCTTCGGGTATCTTCGCTATAATTCGGAGACAGGCGATGTTACATGTTGTTGGACCACGCTGCCTGATATCTACAGTTATAATTGAAGTATTCTCTCTGTGATTCGATAGTGTAATGGTAGCGTTCAGGCCCCTTATTCATGAGGTCCTGCGTTCGACTACAACCTCGTGCTTTTTATGTTCTATTTTGTTATGTTTTTGAGCGAGACAAACTATACACAATGGCTCCTTTCTCTTTTACGATTATTTTAGTAATTAACATCAGGTTCATTAATATATTATGCCATGACTTTATCATTATGATATTGTGGCTGCAAATGGAAAGAAAAAAGATTTTATTCTCAATAAAAATATCTTTCGTGGCATAAACAAAACAAATTTACTGGCGTCGGCCTTAAAACATTCAAACAATTAAGCGTTCAAAAAACAAAACAAAAAGCCCAATTCAATATTTAGTCTATCTTCCTCTTATCTCGATCATCTTGCAGTCGAGTGGGCATGGAATCGACTAGTCTTTGCAAATAGCGACTGTTCTTAGACACGATATTCCAGGCATTCTGAACATACCCACATACATAAGTGTTCTCTCCATGGGCAGGTCTTTCATTGCAAACCCAGCAATCTCTAATTTTTCCTATTTTCTGCCTTCCTCTTAGTCTCCGCATATGATCCACATATCCTAATGTCGTCTATTATTCTTTTCAACCAGAGACCCAACAAATTCTTTTTTCTCTTTCTAATCAGTTTCAGCATCATTCTTTCTTCACCCACTTTTTCAAACACAATTTTATTTCTTATTCTGTCTGTCCACTTCACACGCACCGTTCTTCACCACATCCACATTTCAAATGCTTCAATTCGTTTCTCTTCATTTCGTCGTAATGTCCATGTTCCTTCCCATACAATGCCACACTCCACACAAAGCACTTCACTAGTCTCTTCCTTAGTTCTTTTTCCAGAGGTCTGCAGAATATCCTCCTTCTTCTATTAAAAGCTTCCTTTGTTCATGTTTGCAGTTTTTCTTGGGAAGGATAGGCCTAAATGCGGTAACATCCCGTTGCTTTCCGCACACCACTATCTCTTTCGCATCTTATTAAATTCCAGGGGACCTAAGCGTGGAGATGAGGAGAGTGGATTTGACTAATTGGGCCCTCCGGACTTCGCCGAAAGTCACGGCAAGGGTTAAATATTAATTCTATCAGGATGTTTGACCCGATCAGAGACCGGGAAATCTCAATTAGCCTTTGCCCCCCGCATCCTGGATTAGCTTCTACGAATCATCAGAAAATCTTAGAGTGTGATTGGGCCAATTTTTCCGAAAATGTTTCCACACTTTTGCCCTCGTAGCTCAGCGGACGAACGTGGTTCTAGATAGTATAATGTAATAATACAAAAAGAAAAACTAATACCAGTATTATGCAACTGGATTTTTCCAAACCTAATATTAAATTTATGTTATTTATATCACTAAAGAACGATTACAATATAAATAACTTGAATATTATTTATACAGTATCACTAAAGAACGATAACAGAATATAAATGATAAATATCGATTTGTTTAATTAATATAAGATATTATATAATACTTATTTAATTATCTAAATAAAATAACCTATTTTACAAAGAAAGATGGTTATTTGTGTTACAATAATTACTTACATAAAATACAGATTATTTATATTGCGAAAGAACAATAACAATGTAAATAACTTGAATATTATTTTATAATGCTAATGAAGGAAAACAGAATATAAATGATAACTTGAATATGATCTATATCGCTAAAGAACGACAACAATATAAAAAACGTGAATATTATTCATATCGGAATTTCACAGATTTATTACAGATGTATTTAAGAAATTGTAGAAGAATAGTAATTAGTAACATTGTCCTATTTATTCTTCCTGGAGCCAAATTTGTAACTTTTAAAAGTGTGGTTACTATGTTGAAGTGTATGTGTTGTAACGGATGCTTGATTTGTTATGTATGTGAGTCAGTTATGTGATGCTTGATGTCGTCGCAATTTTGTAATTATAGTTTGATTGTGTTTGTGTGACTATTGTGTATTAATTTATGATGTATGGTACGGAAAGCTGCGTATTTGTGTTATAGAAGTGTTACGTATGTGTGTTGTTAATGTTTTTGTATGTTTCAAATTGATACCTGATATTTATTTTGCAATCGCAATGCCTAATTTACGGTTTGTTTATGTTTTGTTTACATCGCGTAAGCTAATTTAATTTTCTTTTCTATTTCTCTTTATGCTTATCTTTTTTTGTGTATGAAACTATAGCCCTAACATACATATGTAAAATAGGGCTAACCACCATTGGAGATACAATAATAATAATTGTTATTCATGTCGTTATAAAACGATAACAGAATACAAATGATGACTTGAATTTTATTCATATCTCTAAAGAACGATAACAAAATATAAATAACGTGATATCCATAAAGAACGATAACTGAATATAAATGATAATTTGAATATCATTTACATCGCTAAAGAACGATTAAAAAATAAAATGAAAACTTGAAGAAGGCCCGAACCCACAACCTTTGAATCATTAAACACGCACTCTACCGCTGGCCTACGAGGCGCAGACATGGAACACTTTCATATTTCGGGAACTGCTTGTACAAGCACATGCATCGTGTAACATCGCCGCGACCCGAAGTGGACTTTGAAAATATTCGCTGTTCACGAGTGCGGCCACTTTTTTTTTGACAGCTGTACATCATTTCTACAAGTGAATAAAACATCATTACACCTATAAATTAATAATTATCATACGGTAAACTGCACAGGCTCTGCTAGCAGACAATTTAACGGTCTGTAGTCTGTATATTTTCGAAGCAAGTGACATAACAAAGCGTGCCAGTTTGGTTACCTTCATTCTTCCAAAGCTTTTCTAGAGATAATTTTTTTTCAAGCTTCACATTTTTTTTTAATTACAGACTTAGGGGGAGGAGAACAGAAGGCGTCAAAGGAAAGTATGGCATTGTTGCAATTTCTTTGTGAACAACTGTAACTGCGTCTCCTTCTAGTGCTATTACCGATCAATATAATTGTGTTCGCTCTATTACAAATGTTGAACAATGAATAAAACTCCAGGCTTGATTACAGATATTAAAAAAATGGGAATCTTATTCTAATTATGCTAATGCCGTTTTTCAAAATTTCTACAATTTAACAATCAATTACACAGGTAAAACTACCATTACCAACATTGTATGTATGCATGTATCTATGTATGTATCTATGTATGTATGTATGTATGTATTTATTCACACTGCAAATGGGTAGATACCCCGTGGCAGTGGTATCTAATTACACTCAATAATTACAATTAATAATAAATTACAATTCATAATATTAATAATAATAAAAGCAATATATAATAATATTAACAAGGAGCATCCTAAATTAAATGTAGCACAATCACTTAATATAACATAATTAATTAAATTAAATATAATTTGTATCTTAACCCCAAGTTCGAACTTAAACCCACGAGTATATATGATACAAGTTCACACTTACACAAGTACCTTTCAGCACTACACTCACTTCGCTATCAATTCACTCACTGCACTGGTACTATGAAACTTTTCACTGACACTATCCTGAGTTCACTAACACTTCAAAAACATTTCACTGTTCAAATACTTTGCACTACCACTATAAACTATATAACTTCACAGACACAACACACTTCTTCACTGATACAACACTTCAAATAACAAAACATCAATTACACTCTTATTATTCCGTAGAATTGTACGTACTATATTAACCTCAAATCGCTAGTCTAGACCCCATTACAAGCAATTTAGGACGTTCAATATAACTCACACCCTTTCACTATAAATCTATCTTATTTCTCTGCCACTACAAGTCTCAGAATTTACTTTTAAGCTCACTGCGCTTTCACTACAACACACTGCACACACAATATAAATCACTGGAGATTCACTATGTTTCTCTGCTTACTCACTATACTTGTAAAACCACAAAATAGTGTGCATAATGTATTACCGTCTATTAGTAAAATCCTTAAGCCTATTTTTAAATACATTTTTGGCTATTGGTAAAGCCTTTAATAAGTCTGCAGGTAGAGCATTCCAGTCCCTGATAGTACGATTGAGAAAAGAAAACTTTCCAGTGTCCGTCCTCTGCCTTCTTTCCCTCAATTTATGTGAGTGGTCGTTCCTTGAAGAGTAATTTGGCGGCTGTAACCTATTGGTGATAGTGAAATGGTATTTGGCGAGATGAGGCCGAGGATTCGCCATAGATTACCTGGCATTCACCTTACGGTTGGGGAAAACCTCGGAAAAATCTCAACCAGATAATCAGCCCAAGCGGGGATCGAACCCGCGCCCGAGCGCAACTTCAGACCGGCAGGCAAGTGCTTTAACCGACTGAGCCACGCCGGTGGCGCCAAGGCAAATTATATTAGATAAAATGTTTATTGTTACAATAATTTATTCAAACTACAAATAATGTTAAAGGGAAAAGAACAATAATTTCGAATCTTATAAATTTTGATAAATAGTTCGGTTCTTGAAAAGGTCAGTTTCGTGGTCCATGTTGCCTTAATAAATATATATTTATTTTTAAAGAATAACTGTAAGAATACATTTTTAACGATCTGGCAATTTTTGCGACCCCTTCCACAGGTTTGACATAGAACTTAAAAAGCCTATTTCACCTATTCCGAAAACTTAAAATGGTCTTTTTAAAAACCTAAAAATCCCGTCTCTGTTAATGATTGTTTTCAGAGACAGGATAAAAAGTTACTTCTAACATGAATATGTCGAATTTTAACTATTCTATAGGCTATACAACGGAATTCAAAATGAAAATTTAGCTTCTTTCATGTTTCTTTTCCCTGTAACTAAAGATGAAATCATTGATTTGGTTAAGACATTAAAAATAATGTTATTCCTGGCATAGATGGGAACAGTTTGAAGAATTATCTTGGCATAAATACATAACACACATTTCCTTTCCGACTAAATATACTTTTTCGACATCCCAAATGTTAAAGCATTAAATATTAATAAACATAAACCTGTAAGACTCGAGGCTTTCCCAGTGTTGGGTATGGGATAACTTTTCTCTTGTAACTTCCAAGCTTTCGATGACTAGCTCTGTCATCTCCTTCAGGGATTGAAGTGCCGTGGGACCATGTCTAGCCGTATATAAGCTGTCAGGAAGGCTTTCTGCTGTGGGTCAATCAGATGCTAGTCCCGACCGCTCGCCGTGTTCTGGTTGGTCGAAGCGTGTTGATTACAGGTTTCCACGCTGTACTCAGCTGTAGGCTCCCATAGTTACATAATGATTCTGAAGAGCTTTTTTTTTCTCGAGCAGTAATTCAAATAACTCTTTACGAATTACGGAAGGCCGTTTTTCCTGGCCGTTACTCAAAATTAAAACATAGACTACACATACCGCAGAAAGGCACGCGTTTGCAGTTAGACCGCAATATGGGATTTAAGCCGAAACGTTGTTTTATATTTTGGTCACAAAAATTCTGTTGCGAATAAGTGCCGATTTTTTTTTTAATCTCTGTATAAGAATGAACTTCATGACCGAAAATCTGATTTCCAAATCAATAATTTCGAAACATTACAGTACGTTCATGAAATATATTAAATAAACTTTATATAAACCGAAGTATACACCTTTGGGCAGATTTTCCACGTGGAATTTAAAAAAATATATATTTTCTTAAGCACAATACAGAACGATTTTTCTTTGCATCGCCCGCGTGTTTATCAATCTACTTCCGCTGTATATTTACTGTTGTTAATCTTTCCGAATTCCTTCCTGCGTTGCGGATTTCTGCAATGCAGACATCTGGTTATTGTTTACAGTGTAGAAACACGAACATCAGTGACTTTGAAAACTAAAATCTTTTCTAGCTACATTGAGAATCTGACCCACTGTGCGCTGTTTAGTTGTTTATACCCTGACGGAACAGGTGCTGTGCAGGTTCTGAAATAATTTTGCAACAAGTTGCGTGTAATTTTCATTGACTATACTCTACTCGTTCCTTGACTATATAAGATGTTTCAGATCCCTTGGTCTGGTCATTACGCTTCGGAAGCTCTATTTCGAGTAACTTCAAGCATACACAATTCACGTGGTTGTGTTCGCGACTTCTAATGAAGAATAAAGCCGAGACGAATTACGGGAAAACGTTTCGCTAAGACAGATTACTCTACACTACTACAGTGTTTTCATCTTGGATTTTATTAGGTCGCGCCCATTTTGCAGCGGTGCATTATTCTTGATACACTGGACTGTTGCCCACCTAGCGGCCAGTCCAGCATATGACATTAGTAATGATTGAGAACTTGCGAAACATTATCAATAGCATTACAAAGTTTTATTTCTAAGAATAATATCACAGTTTAGTATATACAGTTGCGAAGCTCAATATTTACTAAATATGCAAACATAGACAGTTGAATTATGCATCCGAAGATAGTTGCTAGCCACCAGGATCGCTACTATCGCCTTATCACAGACTCTTTCCCTAGCAGACGATTAAATGTATTGTACTTTTGAAATCGTGTTCTTTTAAAAAATTAACACCTTCCTTCCACTATTGAAATACGAAATACACAAGGGATATATATTATTTTCATGAAGTATATATTATATTTTATAAACTCACCTTCCTGGATCTTTCGGAAGAAGGATAACTTTGAACTCTTTTTCTTAGAATTTATAGTGCTACAAACATCTCCTTGTCCCATAATATTATTGAAATTCTTGTATTTTAGCCATTTACAGTTATTACAATCGATAACGAACATTTCACAGTTTACACAAATTTTCACAATAATGCGAAATACGGCACAGTCAATGCCTTTTCGATCTAGACCAGGCCGTAATATATGTTCGGGTTTTCTATTTCAGTGTATAGAGCTTAGTGAATTATTATATTATAACTTTATTGCGTATCATAGTTAAGTTTTATTTAGTGTAATGTGTCCATAAGTACCCTTTACTTCTGGTTGCATAATAGCCTATGTTGCAGAAATAATTACAAAACTGTGTTATTTTAATGTGAAGAGAATTTTACATGTTAACATAATCTTTCGCATCAACATTTTAAGTTTAGAATGGAAGCTATTTTGAGGTTTAATAAAAAAGAATTTATATTGTGATTTAATATAGCACATCTACCTTCCTTAATATAGACAGAAAATTTATCATACCACTCCTATGAAATTAGTGTATGTACGATTGTTACTTCGTCTCTTAGGTAGTAGATAAATACAATAATTCAATACTCAATTGTAGTATTAAAATACAGACAAATTGAATGTGCGGAGTATCATACATGGCATTATGCTTAATTATAATGTATAATTGAGAATTTAGGAATATAAGATATAGTAAACATAACCTATAATATTTCCATATGAATGGCAGGGCATTGGAGACCACTAAAATTAGACAGAAAGGGGCAACTGGGACAGTAAACATAACCTACAATTTCAACATATCTAAATATCTGTGCGGTGCAACTGAAAATTATTGAATCGTGCATAAATGAATATAGAAGAATTTCGCAATATTTAATCGAAATAAAGGAGGTATTACACATACGAACAACGTAATTTTCACACCAAAAATGATATTTCATCTTAACTCGCAAGTGATTTATGTCTGAAATGTCTCATAATCATTGTTTTAAATTTTATTAATGCAATTACACTACATTTTAGAGAAATATATGTTACTTTTTATGCATTCAACTAATTTATGTGGTTGAAACGCCGCCCTTCGTGATCAGGTTAAGCGAGTTACATGGTCTGCCTTACGGCCTGTATTAGATCACAATGGCAGTGACACAGTCTATTGTTCCTAGTACTCACAGCGCTCCAAGCGGCTAGCAACTATCGCGAGAAATGCAAAAAATCACCCCAAGCTTCGCAACTGTATATACTAGACTGTGATAATATTCAGTTAAACTTTTAAAGCCCGAGGCTACAAAACATCGGGATAACTACAGCGAAGAAGAGAATAAGGGAGGTTCAGTGTGCATGCTCGTGAAGCAACGAGGGCCACCGGTGCAGTTCAGTCGACAGAGGCGCTTGCCTTGTGCTTCGGACATGGGTTCTATTTCCGCTTGGGTTGATTATCTGGTTGGATTTTTTCCGAGGTTTTCTCTAACATTATGGTGAATGTCAGGAATTCTATGGCGAAGCCTCGGTCTCATCTCGCCAAATACCACCTCATCACCAATTTAATCGACGCTAAATAACTTAGTAGTTAATACAGCATCGTTAAATAACTGAAAGGGGAAGGGTCTCGATGTATCAGTGATATATAATTATTTTAGTATTCATGCCACTATTGAATCCCGCTTTTCATTATAATTTATTACAATATACATGTTGCTATTTTATTGAATTTGTGAGACACACATACATACATACATACATACATACATACATACATACATACATACATACATACATACATACATACATACATACATACATACAATCTGCACTTGCAGCAATAAAATTCTCCAGTGTCGAAACTACGAACCTTTAACTTAAACTTCATCTTGAGGAACAAATTGGGTGGAATACGAGGAGTAGGATGCGACGATCGTCTTGGTAGGGGCGCAAAACTGGCTCGTTACGAATGCTGTGTGAGCGGGAGCGTTGTCATGATGGAGCACCCAATTGCTCTCAGGTCTTTTGCAACGAATATCTCTCAGACGCCTCCGAAAAATGCAGTACAACTCGGCATTCACTGCCTGACCACAGCGCACAACCCCGCGCATATCCACCGGGGCGATGTAGCTGAGGCGATAGGCATATTTGTCTACTAATCCAGAGATTCGTTCGGGCGAGGGTTCTATTTCCAATTGGGCTGATTGCCTGATTGGGTTTTCTCCCATGCTTTTCTCTCCTGTAAGGCAAATGTCACATAATCGAATGGCGAATCCTCAGTCTTATCTTGCCAAATACCATCTCGCTAAATAACGAAGTAGTTTGTTGCAGAGTCGTTAATCAACCAATTCCACATTTTCGGGGGGTGGTGCATGTGGTGGATCGTCCTCTAGTCGCCACTCTTGCCATACAAACACCTATCCCGGCTCATTGCTTCATCTGCTGTAACATTTCGAAAGACTCCGTTGACGTTTTGTTCAGTCTCACGCAGATTTGATGCTCTCTGGTCATCTTTGAAGATCACCGTGCAGGACATGTTAACAAAAGCTTATGTAACACAGGTCTCAATGTAGACAGAGCTATGCCATTTGGCATGACCACTCAGGAAGGACAATGACCTCCCCTACTGCACGCGCATACCCATATACTTGCAGCAATCCACATTCGTTTACAGTCTGGGAATATATTGATCGCAACCCATATACATACACGTAAACCATACAATTTATTAAATAAGTGAAAAATATGGGACTTTTTGTATAATCCATAAAATGAAAATTATCTTATTTTGATGCTTATTAAATGAATTAATTTAGTTATATGCTTTCATTGTACTGAGCACAGAACACTAATGGTTATCATTCCCGCCTTGTATTTGGGTAGCTCGGAGTTTGATCCCAGGCGCCAGCTATCCTGACGTACAGTATGTTCTTTGTTTTTTCCCAATCCCTCCACAAGACGAATCCCGGAAACGTACCAACTTATAGTGCCACAAGCCGACTTCTTTCCAGTTCTAATGAACCTCCAGCATCGCTTCTCAGCTACAGCATCTTCCTATCATTCACAGTGTTAGGCCGCTGCCCATCCGTGGAGATATAGTATCCGGCAAAACGTGCTTCTGTGGGCTTGATGTTGAACGACGGCCTTTTGGAGAACGCCCAAAAATGTGCTATGAATAATGTAACTCTAAACATTAGATAATATCATTTACAAAATGATGAACGAGCTAAATTGTTGCGAAACGGAAATGAAGGAGAGAAGAAAAGTGTCTGAAGAAGGAGAGGAGAGGAGAAGTGAGATATATGGAAATAGGACAGAAGATTGAGGAAGCAATAGGGAATGTCGTCACACTTACTAACATGAGCTTTCAGATTCATTCTTAGAGTCGTACTTCAATTCATCTATTTTAGTTACCGATTCATGGACAGGAAACTATAACAGTTCAATGCGGGATTGCAGAAATCACTAAATGCTACGAAGAATATTGTAATCAAATTAATGTAAAAAAACAAAGACCACTGTGTTTAAGAATGGTGTAAAGAAAATGGTTCGTAAGTGGAATCAAGGGAAATGGAATAAACAAATACGAACGGGGACATGCATTGTTGTACCTGACTAAATCACCAAACATCGGCATAAAACTTTTAATAACATCTAGAGTTCACTGGTGGAAGTCAGAATGTTCAGTGACTTGACATATGGAGACATTGATGTAATACAGGACAAAGATTTATTTCTAATTCGGCGCCAAGGAAAACAGCAATGTTGGAATGTGATAGATGTATCAATAGAGGACAAATGATGGTAAGAATAGAAAAAATTTGGTTTAGAATGACTATTACACTTTTTCTATTCATACTACTTTTGACCAATAAAACGGTACGAAAGGACGTATTTCAACAAATCATGGCTGCTTATCGCACAATTTTGATCATTCCCTAGCATTTGTTTATTTTTATCAATTCCCTAGCATTTTTTTCTTTGCTTGCCAACATTTCAAACTGCAAATTCTTTACGGTACTATAAAACATGCTTTGCGATCGTCATTTGTTTCCTGCATAGATAGTCGACTGAAAATGGCGGCTCCGTTCGAAGGGAACATTAATGAAATAGAATTTTAGTAAGTCAATTAATGTAAATTTTATTGTACTGGATTACTTTATTTCTTCTACTCTTTATATGTGTACTTACTTCTGTTTTTATCACCTCCCTACCATTTGTTTCTTTGTTTGCCAACATTTAAAACTGCACATTCTTTACGGTACTGTAAAACTTGCTTTGCGATCGTCATTTGTTTACTGCATAGACAGACAATTGAAAATGGTGGCTCCGTTGAAACGTTTTGATGAAGCTAACATTAGTGAAATAGAATTTTAGTAAGTCAAGTAATATTTTATTGTATTAGAGTACTTTATTTCTTCTAATCTTTCTATACTTTCTTCTAATCGTGTAATAGTCAATTAAATCCCACTCGAGTTTCGATTTTCTCTAGATAAATCAAAACCTGTTGATAAAAATGGAAGATAACGAGACTGTTAAAGTTTTTGTTAGATATTTGGTAATGAATGGAAATAAATACATTAGACTAGCGCTTCTTTAAAAAATGAACTGGATAAAATTTGAGTAGGACAACTGTGGAGAGAAAATCAAGAAAGTGAAAATCTATTAAATATTATTAGAAACAAGGTGTAACATTATAGAAAAACAAGAAATGTTTAGCCACACGAATAACAGAATATTACAAGGAAGTTAAAACTGTATGTAGTCAAGAACCATACATAACATTATGCAAGAGAAATTCTACAATTGATTTAGAGTGTGGAAGTTGAAAGGTTTCTAAGGACGGTAGGCTATAGGGAATGAAAGATGCATGACATGGGGCACAGTAGAGGAAATGAAGCATGTATTGTTAACATGTGTCAAGATAGATTGGAGTGAAAACAATTGCATTAAGAAGGAATGGCTACATTTTACTAATAAAATTGTATTAACCAAATTATCAAGAATTACTAACGAACATGTAATAAAATCCTTAGGAACATATTTTTTTAAAACTACTATAAAAGCGAATGAGGAAAATAAACTTGTTACAAAAGTAAAATAGGCCACATTTTAAAATGTGTGTATGAAATGTAAGTAGATCCACTATCCATTTCCTGACTCGTTCATTTCTTTTTCACTGATTACGTCATTCATTTATTCATTGTAAATTTTATCCTCGCCAAGGTTTGGCTTTCGACTCTCCTGGGATACACCTAGACAAGCCAGAACACGGGTTCTAACGCAATGTCACAGCGTTTAATAGAGTTTGATGCCAATTAAGAAGTTGAAAGTTGTACGTTAAAGTAACACATAATGAAAACTAGGTCTATATCAAATTATTACATCTGAAGTGCCTGGGAAAAGTGACACAAGTCAGTTTCCACAAACCTTTTTTGATAATTTATAGACAACTTGCGGAACATCTGCTCGCTTGGAAAAAGAGACATAAGTATTTCTCCCATTACAATAATTCATACAGAAGAAAATCAAATCGACATAAACCAGTGTAAGTTGTCAATAAATTATCAAAAAAGGTTTGTGGAAACTGACTTATGTCACTTTTCCCAGGCACTGCAGATATGTTGTTTCTGCTTCCTCAAATATCCGTTGCAATTTGCGTATTCGGCTTAAGGTCTCGTTTTTTTTTATCGTCCGGTACGCATCTCAGGAAAAGGGGTGTTTGCCATTACACACAATATCTTTCATCAAACGAATACGAGTTTCCCATTCTGTCGAAGTTTCTCTTTAACTTGCAGCAGGTCACTTCGAAATAATTGCCGCTACTAGGTAGACTATATCGTTAATGTTACGAATGTCTCAATCCTACATCATCAAAGCCATCGTGCTACTTGATGTCGACGAAGAGGAAACTAGCAATATGCAACCGACTTCAATATCAATTAATGTCCAGCATAAACGGCGGGTTGAAACAGACACTTGCGTAACGCAATTTATATTTCCACAAGCTCATAAAACCCTACTGGGTAGATAAAATGTTGATACTCGTATTTTCTGTCCCATTCGTATTCCGAAACGTTTCGGAAACAACGGACGAAATCTAATAAAGAGAGAAGAACGATGCAGAACTCGAGGCTTCGTTATGGACATTTTGTAGTAATTAATCAAATCAGTTTTCAAAAATTGCTTATTTTAAAAAGCGCTTCGGTTGAGGAATTTAAGATCATCGTGTAAATAAACAAAAGATGAAAAATCACTGCAGTAGAAAGAAGTAACGCTTTTCGCGACTCTGGACCCCACAGACAGTGAGACGACCGATATTTTGCCACAGGTACGTGGTTGTCATTTGTATGCCTGTGACTGATGACGCGAAATATCTGTGACAAAATATCGCTATCGAACTCTGCTCCGTATTGAATATTCAGTACTCTGTGACTGATATTTCTTATCACCTGTGAACGAAGATTATTATTCAGTATACTCTTTATCTCTCAGGACAGATGTCTGTGACCTTCTCGCAACTTTCTCCTCTGCGCCGTGAGTTCGCGCGTGCGAATAATGCAATAACAGCAATCTGGCGGAGATATTTGATTATTTTTCGTGATATTTTGCTCAATAATATAATCATGAGTGTGGTATTTTGTTTTTGTAGTCACAGTCTGAATATACAGTATGCATTTCTAAATACATATTTTATCTATTCCCCGAGATCTTTACATTTCCATATAACGGTATTTTCCACTTAATGTTTTAACAATATTTGTTATTTTTAATTACAAACTGAACAGTTAAATGAGGAGCCTACCACAACATCTGTTATTTGTAATAACTTGGTTACCTGTACTTCTCTCATTTACGTATGATCCATTTATGATGGATATACAAAGATTGTCCGCAGCAGAAATTAAATTTATAAGACGTAGGCCTACAGCAGGCTACTCCGGAATAGATCACAAGAAAAACTCTGACATCATGAAAGAGTTACAAATTGAACCACTCATAGATTATATACAAAACTACAGAATAAATTGGAAATCTCGTGTAAGAAGAAGAAACCGTACCAGAATACCTCGTCAGATTCTGAATTACCAACCAGCGGGCAAGAGATCCTGAGGTCGACCTTTCAAACATTGAATGGAGATATATATATATATATATATATATATATATATATATATATATATATATATATATATATAATATAATATTTTTGATGTACTGAAGTACACATGATATTTCCATGCAGATATTCTGCGTCATCATATGATGAAAGTGTGATGGAACGGAGAAAATTTCTCTCCGGCGCCGGGATTTGAACCCGGGATTTCAGCTCTACGTGCTGATGCTTTATCCACTAAGCCACGCCGGATACAACCCCGACGCCGTACTTCGGTACATCAAAAATATATATGATATGCGTAATAAATCACTTTGTGATTTAAGACGGCGCCCATACCGTCGGATCCCGGCCAACCAGTCACTCATTCGAGTGCACCTCAACACATGTATGGACTTCGGTCCTGCGTTCATAGACATCTATGACGTAGTGGAGAGGGAGGCCACTAGAGGGAACCCAAGAGATGGAGCTTAATCTGAGACGATTCTAACCGGCGTCGGGGTTGTATCCGGCGTGGCTTAGTGGATAAAGCATCAGCACGTAGAGCTGAAATCCCGGGTTCAAATCCCGGCGCCGGAGAGAATTTTTCTCCGTTCCATCACACTTTCATCATTGAATGGAGACCTAACGAACCCCAAGGTCCAAAACATGCAAGGATGTGAATGCACGGTAGTATTAATTTAAATAATTAAACTTAAATTAAAACTGTTCTGTAGCAAGTTGATCGTGCTTATGGGTTGTCAACCCTTAGGAAGTCGCGCGGTGCTTCCTAACATCAGCAGCTACTCGTGCGGAGTTGCCACACCCCAGTTAATGGGCCTAACCAATGTTTTCAACTTAATATTGTCTAGAGCTTGTTAAAGTCGACTTACAGTTGATTTCCAAGTTTTAAATATAATATTATGGGGTTAGTTAGCAAAAATGGTCAATTTCATAAATTCAAAAAAAAAAATCTGACATCTAGCAGACACTGCTCCATCGAATCGTCCTCATTGCTCTTGCACACTTATAAAACAGACCTACACTTATACATAAACGGGATAATTAATTCGATTTGAAAATAAGGGCTATCAAAATTAAACCATGTTAATACACTGTGTCACTGTTATGTTCTTCGGAACTTTCGAAGCATTTCTCACAAACCGACAACAGTGCCTATTGTATTAAAACCGAACGTTACCAAACTGACAGTTTCTGTATAGACAAAGATTAGACTGACATTCCTGCAAGGTACTGAAAATCACAGCATTTTAAACTAAACAATTTTCGACGTATAGTGTTCTGTGTGATTTTTGCACACTCCTCGCGAGTTCATAAGACTTAATTACCGTATATGGGTTAATCGGGACAACATTAATTGGGTGACTTTTTATCGAGTATAGAAATAAATATATCAATGTGTAAATTTACACAAGGTGTACTCATTATTACACCCATTGGTATTACTTTGCAACTACAATTACTTTCAACATAAAAATCGTTTAATACTTAGGGCATACCTGTATTTTCTAGTGCACTGTTGTATGTCTCCTTCCCCTACTTGTTGCAAATACAGGCTAACACTGATCATTTCCCTAGTGATTCGTCCTGGATCTCTCGCATGTCATGTTGACAATAAGTAACAAATGAGGAGGGCTACAACGGTGCATTAAGTATCAAACGACTTTTTGTTGAAAGTATTTGCGGCTGCAAACTAAAACCACGTATTTACCACTATATACATCTCACAGAAGCCAGTGAAGGAAAATAAAATAATGCCTTTCTTTAGTGTAACTTTTATGGATAAATACCCAATTAGTTGATAATTTTTAAATGGAGTTGTGTATGAAGAAATTGAGTGTTATGTGATTATTTTGCATCGTTTTAAAATTGCTTCTTTTTTATTGTATATTATAATATGATATGGTGGATAAATTATTTGAAGTCGTGCATTAACATAATATTCTAATATATTCCGTATCCTAGCATATTTAGCACTAGATGTGTTATATTATGGGTTGTCAATTTTCTGTATACTGACGATGGCATGAATGCTTGTCATTCTTACAGCTTAATAAAAATTTATCTATCTGTCTGTCATAGAATAAAATTGAATGAAAGATACAACAGTCGGAATAACGGTGAAACTAGCGATGTGGTAGTTTCGATCATTTCGGAAGTGAAAATCGTTGAATTTATAAGGGATTTTTGTCGAGATGCAGTTGATCGTATATACAAGGCATAATAAAAGTCTAAACTAACCAAAGCTAACCTGTCGCAAATTCGTATATGCAAGGTGTATAAGCGGAATACGAAGGGAACTATCTCAGCACTAGTTTATTCCTAACTTATTATAAACTATGTACTGATTAAACTATTTAAATAATAACACCATTGGTTACCAGTAGGTCTTTTTATGTATAATCATGTCTGAACAACTGTGTTTCATTTTGTAACCGAGTACCCCCGGAATAAGGGTATGTAGTACATTGTTTCCTTATGTACTTAGATCCTTATTCCGGGGGTTATTCAACTTGTTTCATTAAATTTTATTCTGACTCAATATATATTACATTGCAATATTATTATGTTAATGCACGACTTCAAATAATTTATTCACCATATTCTATATAATAAGGCTGAAAAATAATCACATAACCTCAATTTCTCCTTACCCAACTCCATTTTAAAATTAAAAACTGATTCAGTACTTACAATACAAGTTCTGGTACTTGAGCTTAAATGTTGGCACCTTATTGTTCATTGGTCAATATTTTCATCTGTCAGTGGTGCAACGCCTTCCCTCTAATTACTTCATGGGTGCGTCTGAAGGAACTGTATTTTCCATTTAAAATCAAGAGTACTTCTACTCCGAATTATCTGGCATCGCGCTTTCAATTTCTCACAACTGTACGAAACCGGTATGAAGCACTTCTTTCTATCCCTCTTCACATCAGTCATCACAGAATTTCTTTCTATTCGTCCTCCTTCCCTGTAGAAATACCTCGCCTCTGGAATTCTTTACCTAATGACGTCAAGAATTGCCGGATATTATCGTAATTCAAAATCAAATCGGAAAACTTTGTCTTACTTCACGGTTTTTACGTATTGCTAGATGTGTTGATTTGTTTTCTTCTCTGCATTTAAAATTGCAAGTTTCTTGTATATGTTCGTTAATATTTTAGCCTTGTTAATTACCTAGGATGTAATAATGATACTTAATTTTAAGTTTAGATTCACTCATTTCAAGTACATGTATGTGACTGTAGCCTGTACGTAGTTTCGTGTGGATTTAATTTAGGTTTGATTTTTTCTGCGATTCTGACGGCATTGCGAGGGAGAGAAAGTCTCACGGCATTGACTACAGCAGAATATAATAATAATAATAATAATAATAATAATAATAATAATAATAATAATAATTAGTCTTTCAGAATTCAGGTGTGATGATACTTTTAAGACTCCTTGGATAGAGCAAAAATCAATTGATGCATATAATAACAAGTCTTCCTCTGCTTGCAGGATATCTATTTTCATCACAACGTGATGATCACTTCTGGGAAGATGGAATCAAACAAGATGGGAAGAATATATGGTTTACTAAAATAAAATGAAATAATAACAGACCAAAACTCGAGTATCACTCTAAAGCGCCGTCGCGTCGCGTATCCGTAGGCGTGACTTTCATACAAGAGTTCTCTGCATGTGGAATTTTTTCAAAGTTTCCTCAAGAGTAAAAATATTGAAAAAAGCAGCTCTAGACGGTCGACTAAATGTGCGATATCACGAAGAGCTAAAATTACATCAAGCAAATATTACCTATTGCGTATTATAGTCCAGGGCTAATTAAAAATTACATTCCCACTTGTGTTACGAGTTCCGGCTGGATGTGACCTCCGTGCACTTGGTGCCAGATACAGAGGAATAAAAACAGCGAAGTGGATCAATACCCCGCTCCGGTTCCATGCAGATGCAAGGAGAGACGAGGAAAACAAGCAAGGCCGGGGAACGGGGAATGCAATTTCTTCTCGTTATTACGTCTGAAACTGAGACTAGAATTCCAGTGTTCGATCTTGAAACAAGTTCGTATTCATTTGAGAAATTGTATTTCTTTCTGATCCACGCAAAATTAAATGTAAACTAAATCATAGTTGTATGTACATCTGTTATCAGACAGTACATCTCACTTGAAGGTATGTGTCAGAGGAAGAACAATTGTTTTTAGGTCTATACATCTGAAGTCTCATTAGTAATATGTATCTAGCCAGCAATATCTGCAATGGAGGGAGAATGGAGCTGGCCACCCTACACCATTATCTCCTGGCCTAGTTGCCTAATGAGTAATGCCTTGTTGGTATCATTTGTGGGGTCCAGACCTGTCTTCGGACAATTGACTACACAACAATAATTCAGTTTCCTGTCAAGGGCAGACGTCTCACTGCGAAACCAGCATTCTCCAATCTTCCTATTTTCCGCATACGATCCATAAGTTATATCGTAATATTGTCTATCATCTGATAGCTTCTTCTCCCGTTAATCATTCATTTCAGTGCAACCTTCAGCAGATAATTTCTTTTTCTATTCTTGATCACTTTCAGTATTATTCTTTCTTCCTCACTCTTTCTAGCATAGCTTCCTTTCTCATTCTGTCTGTCTATTTCACACGCTCCATTCCTCTCCATATCCACATTTCAAATGCTTCTAGTTGTTTCTCGTCGTAATGTCCATGTTTCTGCCCCATAAAATGCCACACTCCACACAATGCACTTCACTAGTCTCTTCCTTAATTCTGCATCCAGAAGTCGGCGGAAAGTGCTTATTAAAATCTTCCTTTGCTATTGTTGCACACCTTTTGACTTCCTGGCAGTAGCTTATATTACTACTTATACTACATCCCAAGTATTTGAAGCTGTCTTGTTCCACTGCCTCATTTCGAATTCGCAAGTTTACCTTTTTTCGATAACCATGGTCTTCGTCTTGTTTGCATTTATCTTCATTCCCTAATTCCTCAATAGCATAATTTTCAAACAGAGTAATTATTTAGCATCAAGCATGTTCGTAACCTGCTAGTTTAATTTACGTATTATAGGGAACACAGTACTTCCACATAAATATTTAATAATATACGTAATTATTAAACGTCATAATTCCATTTGTGTCTAATCTTAACATTATGATAAAATGAAAATATTGTTCATGTAAACAGCTGAGTCAGTGCACGTCTAATTATAATGTAACATTTATCTAGTCAAGTGGTAAGCATGTTTGTTTGTCCTAATATTACTCATTCTACTTAATTTCGTAATTCAGTATGTATAACATGATACTTATGATGATCTGATGATGACAAATAATTGCCGAAAACGTTAATCCAATTCAATAAATGTGACATAGTTAATAATTAAGTCTATACATTACTTGAAAAGCAAGAAGACGGATCAATCTAACCTATATTCACCTTCATTCCACAATGCCCACAAATGTCATTTAGCTCCAGTAGCATATCCCTTAACACGGCGATGTCAAGGAGAGCGCAAGCGTTGCTCAGAGCACGTACGGCACGCAGGCACAAGTCACTGAGGAACTCAAGGGTTGTACATAAGACGTCGAGGAAGAAGTCGTTCAGTAAGTTTTAGGCTGACTGGACTCTTGACTTCTTATGAGTGAAAGACGAGATAACGTTCTTTGATATATGGAAAGCATTTAGTTACGAAGAGGAGCAATGTGAAACGCCTAAATTTATTAACTGATGTACATAATGATGTATTGAAATTTTGTTGTTTTATTGACATTAAATAGTAAGAAATATATGTTTAGATGTACTGTAGAGATTCTTCCGCACTGCATTGCATTTAAGTTTACAGAATAAAGTACAAAAAGAGTATGATATTAATAGCGTAGACTCGTTACGAATTCTGTATAAAAATTGTCAAGATACGTTGTCCATAGATTTTCAGTTTGACAACGTTCCTTACCGTTGTGATGTCCTTCGGTTAAGCCGAGGAAAAGTTCTCTCCAGGTTCTTAGAATTGCGTGAACAGAGACAAGTTGGGAGTTCGCTTTGCCGGGTAATGTATCCAGGGTACGAATATTTGCGGCGCAAATTATTTATATATTTGGCAGTAATCACGTATGTGAGCAATTTTCCTCACTTGTGAACCTCACAAAACCAAGACTAATATCAAGACTATCAGATGATAATAAGTGTGCTATGCTACGTCATGCTCCAGGAAACAATTTCATAACATAAGGTTGGTATCGAAAAAAAAAAAAGAAGAAAAAACACTTCTGTATTGAACGAGAAGTTAGGAATTTAAATTTGTTTCTATAAATGTGCTGTTCATATAATAAGTACATTATTAAGTGTGTAACAGTTATAATAAATAATAATAATAATAATAATAATAATAATAATACTTCTGGCTTTTAGGGAACCCGGAGGTTCATTGCTGCCCTCACATAAGCCCGCCATCGGTCCCTATCCTGAGCAAGATTAATCCACTCTCTACAATCATATCCCACCTCCCTCAAATCCACAAATCCTTTCTAATATTATTCTTCCATCTACATCTCAGCCTCTCCAAAGGCCTTATTCCCTCCCAACTAACACTCTATATGCATTTCTGGAATCGCCCATACGTACTACATGTCGTGCCCATCTCAAACGTCTGGATTTAATGTTCCAAATTATGTCAGGTGAAGAATGAAATGCATGCAGTTCTGCGTTATGTAACTTTCTCCATTTTCCTGTAACTTCATCCCTCTTAACCCCATATATTTTCCTAAGCACCTTATTCTCAAATACCCTTAACCTCTGTTCCTCTCCCAAAGTAAGGGTCAAAGTTTCACAAGCATACAGAAGAATCGATAATAGAATTGTTTTAATAAATTCTTACTTCAGCTTTCTGAGAGCAGACTGGATGATAAAAGCTTCTTAACCGATTAATAACAGGCATTTCCCATATTTATTCTGCGTTTAATTTCCTCCCGAGTGTCATTTCTATTTGTTACTGTTGCTCCAAGATATTTGAATTTTTCCACCTCTTCGAAGGATAAATTTCCAATTTTTATATTTCCGTTTCGTACAATATTCTGGTCACGAGACACAATCATATACTTTGTCTTTTCGGGATTTACTTCCAAACCTATCTCTTTACTTGCTTCAAGTCAAATTCCCGTGTTTTTCCTAATACATTAGTTTGTGGAATTTCTCCGAACATAGTCACGTCATCCGCATAAAGAAGGAGCTGATGTAACTCGTTCAATTACAAACATTCTCTGTTGTTCTGTACTTTAATAATAATAATAATTTATTATTATTATTATTATTATTATTATTATTATTATATACATTAATATGTATAGACTGTCAGTGTTCATTAGGCCCACTTGACAGGTCATATATAGGATGAATTCCTGTTCAAAAATACTAGAGTTTCAGCCCGCCTTCGGGATAAGAATATTCTCCGGTCGGAAATAATTTGTCCAGCAGTAGAAAATATTTAAATACAATAGTACCTACGTCGTTGTCGCTAGAACTAAGATAAACACATGAACTCTGTTTGAACTGGCCGGTAACGGCTACGGTTAACCGAGTAAAGGCTGGTTCACAATAAACCGGAAACGAGAATCGGGTGCTCCGCTGGAAGCACATTAAACCGCTAGAACCGAGTCACTCGCTCCGTCCCCAGCTCTAGGTCCTATTATGAAGTCCCTATATTGTGTACTTTCGTCTCAAATTTCATTCTTAAGTTTACGGATTATAAAAATAACTGTATTTTTATTCATTAACATTTAGCCTATATCATCTCTCCCATGGAAAATATATCATCCTGAATGAAGGATTATTCAGAATAGTGGCGCTGCGATCTTATGTTGTTACTCTGTAGGAAAGAGACAGGCATAGAGAACGATCGTACTGCACGTGACGTAACAGCGGTGCTATGTGTGTTAGTACAAGCAATTGCCGTTCCACAAACAGAATGGTCGGATAATAGTTGTAGGAAGGGTTGGGGTTGCTAATCATGTACAACCACACAACAAGGAGGAAACATTTTTCATTCCTTCTTTCTTGTTCACCTGAAGATGTAACGTACACAATCTGCCTAACCAAGAAACACAACGGCGGTAGCGCTTTAAAGTCATTTCTTTTGAAAAAAAAAAAAGACCAAACTGGCGTCTAGATTATGTTGAAATCTTCTGCAACTCGTTAAGTCCTCGTGATTATAGTTCTACGCCAGAGTGAATTGCTCATTGCGTTCGCAAGTTGGCGCCTTCAAAAAGATGATTTCAAATTGTGAAGCCCAATACTGATAAATTTAAACAAACTCAAGCATTGTAACGCACGTCGAAGCGGTGGGTCACGATGAAATGCAAGCGACCTACTTACGCACTTCAGACTTGGCCAGGTCCCCATCTGGCAAACCAATTCGATATCCTAGGAAACAAAGATATAGCAGGCTTTTGTGTTCCGTAACGGAGATATAGATCAAGTTCAAATAATATAGGACATGTTTGGAACTGAGCAAGAACAACTTTCATAATTAGTCGTCCTAATTAACTGTCCTGTAGTTTAATTAGAAAATATTTTTATCTTAAGAAATATTGACTAAAGACTCCGTGACAAGCAGCGAGAAGAGAGAAAGGTTACAAATATGGAGAATTGTCAATTTCTTATGATTCCATGATCTTCACGCATATGCATTCCTAATTGTTTGTGTATGTCGAATGTTGATAGATTTAATTTATAATCGGTATCAACTACTGAAATGAAGAGAGATAATGCACATGAAATCTCGTCATTACTAGAATAATTAACGGATATTTATTTCGAGAAATAATACATAATGGTAATTTTGAAAACATAACATAGGCTATTCTATACCGCTAAATAACATCATGCAGCCAATTTTAATATCAGAGCAATTATTATTTTGGCAATTATATCAATAGACAACTATTTCAGATAACATATTTAGATATTAAAAATATCTGTAACGGTACAAATTGATCTGTAAATTTAGCCGTTACCGAAGTGGAAAGAAAAACAAATTTAACTTTATTTTAATTAGTAACAAATTGAAAAATTCATCAGACAAGTATATTAATGTGGGAATATAACTGCAAGAATTCGTTTACAAAACTGTAGTAATGGGTCATGGATTTTTTCTCCTTTGGTCTAATTCTTTCGACTGACACAGTGCAATCATTTTATATTCCTCTGCTCGCGGAAGTGGAGTCGAAGCAGCAACACGGCGTGCGACCTGTGAAGTGCAGAAAACGTGCTTACGTTTATCAAAGACGATGTTGAAAGTGTTCCCCATTTGCTGTGAGGAAGGCTTAGTAGTCTTAAACACATGTTCACATGTTGCAGCTCAGCGTCCGAAATATTGGCTCTTTCTTTTCGTATGTTGTTCTGCAATTTATGCAATGTTCGTGGATTTGTTTTATAGACCCTGTCTTTTAAACTTCCCCATAAATAAAAATCTCAGTGTGATAAGTCTGGGGATCGAGCAGGCCATTACCACGCTTTAACTTTAGTTTTATTTTTTATAACTATCTGCGTTTCTTCTCATGCTCCGTATGTATTCGAGATGTTTCACTAGTGACTTAGATTGATAAAATTTCTCTTATCTCCATAGATTTTATTCTGCTTATGCTGTTACTCTTTCTTCTTCTTCTTCTTCTTCTTCACTTGAGGGATTAAGCTTAAAGCCTGTTCCGGGTTCACAGTGACTCTTTCCAACATTTCCTCGGTGTTCCTTGGTCTCTTTTTCCTCTTGGTCTATATGTTAGTATTCGTCCGCTTGTGGGAGCCCAGGTCTCTGATCCATACAACAGAACTGGTACTGCTGTTACATTATGAAACTTTGTTTGACTGTATTCGAAAGTTTCACAGGAATACACCGGACGGACTGTAAAGCCTTGGTTTTTCTGAACCGACGCATGCGATGTGCGAGGTGCAAGGCCCGCCTCTCACAAATCCGGAATACACGAGAGATAGCGAGTGGTTTCTATAGCTGCGAAGTGCGCAGACCTCTCATCTCGCAGTTATAGAAACCACTCACTATCTCTCGTGTACTCTGGATTTGTCACCTCGCACGTCGCATGCGTCGGTTCAGAAAAACCAAGGCTTTACCCTTTCTAAAATAATATAATTATACGGACGTGCTACAGCGCACGTTTCCAAATTTTATGCGAGACTTAGGCAAGAAGTTTTTTGAACGAATTACTCGTTCCCATGGTTTTTCGTCACCGTTGCGTCGGTAGAAATTTTAGTCAGGTATGAATGGTAGCAGCTTATGTTACTACCCATAGTACACACCAAGTATTTTAAGCTGTCCGCTTGTTCCACTTAGTGCAGTGTAGATAATATCTGAACTTCTGACTAGAATTTTGATATTGTAACTTACACTTTGAAACAGAATACAAATAATAATAATAATAATAATAATAATAATAATAATAATAATAATAAATTTATTCATTCTGGTGGTGTTAAGGCCCTTCCACGCCACCAGATATATGTATACATAGAGCGTAAAAACGAACATTTTATAATGAAGCAAAATAATTTCCAGGTGCTAAATATATATATATATATATATATATATATATATATATATATATGTGTGTGTGTATATATATGTGTGTGTGTGTATATATATATATATATATGTATGTGTGTGTGTGTATGTGTGCGTGTGTATGTGTGTGTGCGTGCGTGCGTGTGCGTGTGTGTGTGTGTGTGTGTAATTTCCGATTTCAATTTTGGAAGTAAAGCATCTCTTATGTCGGTAGCAAACCTTTTAATATAATGATACTACTAAATGTTGTCGTGGTTTAAGGCATCCTGCTTAGGACTCGCGTTACGGAATGCACGCTGGTTCGGGTCCTCATGGGAAAAGCAATTTTCTCATGAAATTTCGGCCAGTGTATGGAACCGGTGCCCACCTAGCATCGTGATGCACTTTGGGAGTTACGATAAGTAGCGAAATCCGATTGCGAAAGCCAGCTATAACGGCTGGGGACTGTCGTGTTAACCACATGATACCTTCATTCTGGTTGGATGACCGTCAGAGTGCTGCATTGGAGTTAAATCGCTCGCTTGAACTCGATCGAGTGTCGCACCCTCGAGTGAGATACGATCGGTCGTGATACGCTCGTAATAAATAGAAGCACAGTACAAGGTCATCTCACCGACATGTCTTATCTTGTACGGAAGGCGACAGATAAGATACACATATGTTTTGCTCACACGGTAAAAATGAGGCTTTATTTTCTGCGTTCATGACAAACGTTTAATGGAACAGTCAATGGAACGTACCAAAACAGGAACATGAAGTTATAAATAAAATAGTATGAAAAACTTCGATATACAGTTATTATTGCTAATTAATAATTATTCAATATTTGATTTACCACATAATATGATAGGTCCATACATAGTGTTCCGCCTATACTGCGACAATGTAGAAACGTTTTACAAAATATTATTGATATAGCAGTAGATTAATAACAATATTAGTACAGAGATAACGTCACAGAAAATATAATAAAATGAATAATCATGCTGCACAACTGTTACAGACACAAAGATTGATACACTAATTATTAGAGATTATTAGTATTATTATTATTATTATTATTATTATTATTATTACTACTAGAAAACTTGATACAGTTCTTGCATTATCGTGATTGTGTTCTCCGTTTATAATAATTACATTTACATCCAATAACATCTATCAGATGTGGCAAAAACAAAATCACTCCTGTGTGGGGGAAAAAAAAACATTTACCTACAACATTTATATTACATTTTAAAACAAGTTTTGTAGTTGTACTAAAGAGAGGTTAGTTAAACACTGCAAAGTTTTGCAATGATAAACATCTATGATGTTACTACACAGTTCATCGCTGTAACAAGAACGAATGTCTAACGCTCGGCTTATACCGTTCGAGGATTTATCGCTCGTGACAATTTTACCCATCATGCATGTGCGCTACCTATCGGATTATGCTTTGAACTACTTGGCGCTCGAGCGAAAACGTCCGATGTAGACCTCCGATGACCGTCCACCTCTGCTTCGGCATGTGAACGTGAGGCCAGCAGCCTTCTGGTGGTCTGGGCCCTTCATGGGCTGTGTCGCCATGGATTGTTGTTGTTATTATTATTATTATTATTATTATTATTATTATTATTATTATTACATGTCGTAGTAGGTTATCAGAATTGTCTGTTATCATCTGTAACATTAGTAGGTATCTGTTGTTGAAAATTCTTTTAGAATTCTCGCAGATGTATCTAAATTCTTCCTCCGAACAATACACTTTTTCATCCATAATATGCAATCTTCTTTCATGTCTTTTCTTTATTCCAAGTTAGAAATCATCTCCTCAACCAACCAAGTTACGACTTAGACAAGAGCTATGAACAAGTTCAACTTCACTTGACATGTTACGTCTTCGTGCAACATTCAGGTAGCAGCCTCACTTGAAAATGGCACTGGCGAGGCTAAATACAGAAACCTTTACTGGCGCAAAAGTACGACTGGCGTGTTAACTGGCGCCAGTAAAGCCATGCACGTATAAACCCACCATTAAGTTACCACGGCATTAAGTCATTGCTGATTTATTGATTTTATATTTCTTTCTCAATTCATATTAGCCGGGGTAAAGATTCGAAAATCCTCTACGAGTTCCAGATGAGTTTCAGTGCATTCGTGTCTTACGTCATTAGTACAAAAAATATTATTTGAAAGTGCTCACTGCTGCATATCCTCAAATAATACAAGTACAAATTAATTCCTTGCCAATCGCGTTCGATCTATTACAGTGAAAGACCAAATGCGAAAACTGTGTTTTGACGAACGCTCTATGTAGTACTTTGTATTAGATGTCTTCAGTTCTTCGCTGATTAACAAGATGGATTTCGTGGAGCGGTGGCTAATACAGAAGTGCCAAAGAATGAAACTGTATTTAAATTCCATAGGATATTGTGCTCATCCTGCGTCACAAGAGTTCCACTATTTGTGTGGCGTAGGAATTAGGAAATGCACGAGACTCCTGACAGTATAAACTAGAAACTAGTTTAGTGCTTTCCGCTCTAACTTAGTTATAGTCAGTAAACATATATTTATAATACATTTCTACTTCTGTAAATAATAAATATCAGATAATTAAAATTTAGCAGGAAGTTATTTCGGTAATTTTTATAAATTATCATGCTGCAATTTAATCAATTAAGCATGTTTAAATTTTCATTAGCTTACAGAACATCATGATCTATCAATCCTTCACCAAAACTTCGTGGGTCAAAACTGAATGAATTGGAGAGAAAACAATCTAATGAGCACATACAACAAGTACAAAAAAACACTTTCGACGTGACGTTCGATATATGTAAAATAAATTAAAATTACGCCATTAAATTCTTCCGAAGTAACTTCGAACTTTGCCAACTTTGGAGCTGTAACACTCATATAACTGGAATTGGAAATTGTGTCTGTAAACAGGAAATGGAGTGGTGATTTGGAATGCACAGACCCCAGAAGCCTACTGCGTCACAGTAATCAATACGCTGCAGCTGAGAGCCAGGTCAAGCCTCCACTTCAGCTCATCGAAAAATGTAATTACACCTCCAAAATCGCTTGCCTGCCTCCCTACAAATTGGTTATTAATAAAAGTTTACATTTTATGGTGGAATTTTTCATTTATTTAAGCTGCAAATGAGGCCACTACCATTGTAAATGAGTTAGATATACTGTCGCAAAATTCGACACAAAAGATTTCAAAGAGTCCCAAGAGCTAGTGTCGTTCATGAGATAAAAGGTGCAAAGAAATTGTCCGTTTGTTAGCACCACCAATCGTGGCGGCTCCACACAGTTGATGTTAGGTTGCGATACAATCCTCATCATAAACTGTAATGTAATGATTTATGTAGTTCATATTTTCTTCAATATGAACTTTACCACGTCCGCATGTTTCAACAGATATGAACGATCATCCAACCAGCACGCAGATAAGGTGTGGTTACCACATCTCCCAGCCCGCAAAACTGCATTTCGCTATAGTTTCCCAAAGTCATTACGATTCTGGGTGCCCACCGATCCCAATCAGGCCTATTGACTAAAATTTCATTCAGAAAATTCCATCCTCTTTGCAGACCCGAATCAGCATTCATTCCTTAACTCCAGTTCGAGGCATGATGAAAGTCTTTGTAAATATTTAATAAATTTGTCATAATTTGCATTGATAACATAAAAAGTAAATCCCTTGAGATAGTGGGCCCTTGTAATTTTGCCAGAACAGCCACCTGGTAGTTACACCCCTTCCAATAAAGAAGTGGAATATAAAATCATTTAAAAAACGCGCACAGGAAACTGTCCCCCGTTACAACATAGGAGCAGACAAGTGCATTGGTAGAGTAGGTGGCAGCACCGCAGAGCTACAAGGCAAGACATGGAACTACAGAGTCTACTTAATTTGATAAGATAATAGCATGACAATAAAGAAACAGTATTTTAACAAGATACTACGCTGACATTCTGTCCTAAGACCCATTAGCCCAGTGGTCATCAACTCGATGCCCTGTGACGTCATCTCAGCCAGCTCTGACGCCCGCTGCGCTCATGTTTCGCTACCGCGGGCACAGCGGAGGCTTGCTACGGTGGCTCCTTTTTCGTGATAATAAATGTTTCTCATATCGATCAAATTAAACTTAAAGTAATGCGAATGCTTAATACTGGTATTTACATGTATGAAAGCGATTGGATGATAAGTTAGGGATGAAATGAAAGCTTAATAAAACTAAATACTGTACTGCATTTTAGATTTCTACTTTTTCTTTTCATTTTCTTAATGCATGACCATTGGTAAGAATATTTCCTAATGTTCTGTAATGCTAATTTTACGACATTTTTTAGCCTCTTTATTGCGTACTGATTGCTCAATATTATATACCATGATCTGGCCAGTGCATGAACTGAGAAAATTTTGTAGATTGTAGTCAGATGAATTAGCAAGTTCTGTGATGGGATTTACTTATTTTCATTAAAGAAAACAATGTACGTATATGTATGTGGATCCGAACATGCACAGTCTGTCGAAAGCTGCTGATGAAGCCTGAGAAATCTGACTAATGGAAAATGTGAATAAAAATCACACAGAATTGTTCCTGCTTTAATACAGTACGTATATCACCTTCAATTCATTATCGCACTATCAGGCTGTCATTTCTAGCTGAGGCTAAGCAGGAGCACAATCTACATCCACAGTAGATGGGTCTATGATAGAGATAGGGAAAAATAACATAACAGTACTTTCGGAACAGTTCCGAGAAAATAACCGTTCCAAAAAAAAGAACTATAGGTCGGAACACTCTGTTCCAAAATAACAGTAGGAGTTTCTGACAGACACTTACTCATAGGAACTGGGGTACTGTGTAACGTACCGTCCAACTATCTTGTCTGGAACACTTCGGGTACTCTCTGAGACCATAACAGTTCCAGCCTAAATGTTCTCCTGTACAGTAGTTCCTTCAGAGTTGAGTATGTTGGAAGGAGAGCGAAACTTTTTACTACAATGAATTTGCGGGGCGCGTTTCAATATTAAATTATCAATCTGACTGGCCAATCAGCTTCAGTTACATTGTTTGCTATTAATATAGCAATAATAAAAAAATCAAATTATGAGATTGTGCCTATTATTATTATTATTATTATTATTATTATTATTATTATTATTATTATTATTACTATTACTACTACCACCACTATTTAAAAGTCACTGTTTTACTATATCAGATGAAGAAAACAATTATACAAATTTATATACGGCACTGTATTGTGTTATAAAATTTGTATATTGTAACATATCTGCCTTCTGAAGGAAGGAATGATGAACGGGAGAATATTTTGGGACAGAAGACGATATCAGATGATAGACGACATTAAGATATTATATAGATCATATGCGGAGACTAAGAGGAAGGCAGAAAATAGAAAGACTGGAGAATGCTGGATTTGCAGTGAAATACCTGCCCTTGGGCAGAACACTATGAATGAATGACTATGGTAACATAACAGTGCAAATGTAGCCCAACTAATCTCAATGTGTATTACAAATAAATTATGAAGCTTCAATAGAGACTAATATCACGTAGTAATAACATCCCTTATTTAACAGGAGGAATGATCAAACCATTGCGATGTTTTATGGTTTGTATAAATTACTGTTACACCTGACTGTAACAGCTGTCGTGGTTCGAATTGCATTATGGTCTAAGATTTTTGAAAACGGAACTAGTTCCGAAACAATATAAAATTTTGGTGATTATTACGTTATGTCAGGCGCTTGCTGTTATTTCGGAACTGTTATTTGGAACTAGTACTTTATTGGAAACGGAACTCTTGGAAAAGTTCCAGAAAAAGAACGATTTTCCCCAACGCTAGGCTATGAAAATCTTGAAATCTGACATCATACGTTCAAGTCTTGAAACTGTGAATGAAATTCCTGACGACTGTTGAGACATACTATTTCTATTCAACATTGCAGCTAGCTTCTGCCAAGAGCCGCTACTGAACGGGAGATAGGTTTGTATCACAGTCTAGTATATACAGTCGCGAAGCTCAATACGTAGTAAATATGCAAACATTAGATAGTTGCTCACCACTAGGATCGCTAATATCGCCTTATTACAGGCAATTCAAAATAGTACCGTCACAGTCTATTGTTTCTAGCACCCTCAAAACTCAAGCTTCGTGACTGTATATAGTAGACTGTGGTTGTATAATGCCGAGCACGAGGTAATGCACGCTTGCCACGCACGGAAGCAGTGCTGAGCGCCCATGCCCGTTTTCGGTCGAGTTGACGATCACTGCATTAGCCTGTGTATTCCAAATCTCGCACATTTATCCATGTACATGAAAAGATTTAATATAGCCCTGATGTAATTCAAGGAACACATGTCACTTAAAGCAGGGAAATCGTGGCTGTTGAATGGTTGAAGGTTCTCCTTTCCTGAGATAGAAACGTCTTGCTCTACACTTGCGATATCGCGATATAATTTTTAACGGCTATGAAGTAGCTTTACAGAACAGTTCTAAATAAAATAAACGAATATAAATACAATGAATTGAGAGCAGCTTTGATCTGCTCCTCAGTGAACAAAAAGTTGTTAGTAAATGGTATACGTAGAAGGTTGCCATGATAATCAATATTGATTACAATATTAAGTCCATGGGAAGTCGGCTTTTGATTCTGATGGAAAATGTAGACTTACTTCCGAGAGAGTAGTGGACGGCGCCTGGACATTTTCTAGATTGTTTTACTTGTGAATGAATAAACTGTGTCACTGTGCAATACCAGTTTCTCTGTGCTTCTTTAAGCCTTGATTTTTCTGAACAGACGCATGCGACGTGCGAGGTGCGAGGTCCGAGGCGTGCGCATGCGTCGGTTCAGAAAAACCAAGGCTTAAAGGTGACTTGAGGCTGTTAAGTTGCATAAATAGCTGTATTGTCTGCATACATACATAGCAATTTGTGCAGTTGGTGTTGCAGGAATGTCCGAAGTTTATCGTCGTTGTTCCTGCAATAACTCCTATGTGCAAAATATAAAATTTTTCAGTAGGAAGAAAAACACATTTATTCTATTATTCATCCTATGGCAGCCGTATGTAGGAGACTGTGAATTCTTACATTTTCGAAACAAAGAAATATAATAACATATAGGAGATTTTATTATTTGCTGTATCACTATTTAAGCTATTTAATAGAGTAAAAATCTTAAAATCGATAAAAATGTCACACAGGAGTTATTGCAGGAACAACGACGATATAGTACACTGAATAAAATCGAACCTTGAGGAACGCCAGAATTAATGTGTTTAATAGATTAGTGAGTACAACCAACTTGGACTGAGAATGTGCGATTTGACAAGAAAGTAGTGATAATGTTGCATAGTTGGTCTGGAACGAGGACCTGTGTAATTTGTACCGAAAACCTTTATACCAAACTCGATCAAATGCTTGAATGAAAAGAAATACTACTACAGTGTATCTCTCTTTTCAAATCACTGTTAATTTCGTCGGTTTACAAGGAAAAAACATTAAGTCAAAAATATTACTTCTGAGAAAAAGGCGTATATAATGTGCATAATGTATATATGAACTTAGAATTTGAAAATGAAATATATATAAAGAGAAAGAACTTACTAAAATAATATTTTGAGAATTCGGTTTTGTCAAGAACTTTCAAACGCATTTTTCTCAGAAGTAATAATTTTGATTTGCTTGTAAAGCGACGATTTGTTCAGTAATACGAGCACTTGATTTCGACGAAAGCCAAAATGATATGGAAGCTTGCAGTAGAAGCTTGTCCAAACGCTTCAGCAGAACCTAGGAACTGTATTTATTAAGAAACGTGTATTTACATTTCTAACCTATTCTTTATTCCTATGTATATACACAATATAGCTAGTTTGTCTACATTATTTTTTTCTGTTAAATATTGAGATAGGTCTAAACGTTGCCAGTACAGTACTTCCCCCATTTATAATTATGACGTTATATTAATTGTTTGTTATATTTCATTTTAATTAAGGGTGAGGCAAGCGCAGCTTCATAACCTGTAAATAATATTGCAACGCATTGCCCAGCAAAGAAAGAACCGGTGGCCTTGACGCAAAATTAACCTCGCTGTTCCAAAGCAAGGACGTTCATAAAACTTCAAAAGTTAAGAAATAATTTCTATCTACGCGTCCGCTCTTTATTGTTTAATACCTTCCGATTTACAGCATCTAAAACAGTCTGTCGTTCCATTGGCTTTTCTCCAAATCTCTCGCTCTCTGGCTCTAAGCGATTCTAGGTGTTTCTTTTTTCAGCCGTCAGGTGTCTATTTCAAACATTCTTTGGTAGTCTTCGTCTTCCATTCCCATCGTCTTAAGTTCAGAGTCTTGCATGCAGTTGTGTCACCGGTACACGCTTATATGTTCTGCAGCTTTTCAATTGATACTGTATCGAATTTTACTTTCTTTATAATTTTATTCGTATGTACAATAAATGAGTTCAATTACCAATCGCTTCAAAATATTTCCACTTTAAAAGAACATACGTAACTCCAGACTCCACTGTTAATTCAATGGCAGTCAATAAAATTATCTTCTGGTCTCCATTATTTTAAGATTGCTCCTACTTCGTATTTGGGGCATGAGGTAGCGCGGAGGTTAAGTCGCAACGCTGCAAAATCGAAAGTCGCGGTTTCGATTCCCGATGTTACGGATTATTTCAATTCACCTAAACCCTGCGGCAGTATTCTGACCCTAAGTTCATTCAGTCCGTAAGAGAAACGAGTGACGGGGTTTTCCTACGGGTAACGACAACAAACACGTAAGACTGCTACTAATGCTGATGCACATTGTCGACCTCGATGTCCTTTAGCAGGGACGGAAAACTTCACATTCAGTTTAATACTTTTAATTTTTTGTAGCAATCAATTTCGCTTCTTGCGTACTATTCTAAATATATTTTATTGAAATATTTTCACGAGGTGCCCTTAATTTCAGCAAAGTGATCGAATTCTGAACATACACGACAAAGCTGTATTTGGTTGTAACACGAGGCCTACATAGTTGCATGACTAATAGTTGTTACGGTATGTAAGCGTTGGGCGGTATTGCCAGCACACTAAATTGAACAACTTATGAAAATAAAGATCATTAATATTTGCAAAACTTCCCGTGTTATCACACCACAACGTTACCTGCATCCAATGTAAAAGTCTTATCATTCGTCGCTTCCAACATTCCTTCAAAGCGCCGAGAATAAATAACGTCTTAAAATATCAACTCCGTCCGCAAAGATCGTCTCCTACGCGTCTGCTTGCGCGCGTACGCAGCAGACAAGTAATTGAAAACTCTGGAAACGACCATTTTCAGCTTCATGAAGGTCACGTTCCGTAGTGAGACAACGGTTAATAAATGAATATATGAAGATGTTCAGGCAATAACGTGCTATAGGCCTACACCACATTCTTGCGAAATTCAAGCCGAGAGCTATACAATACACAGGTTATTAGTGTTTAAGTTCTTCCATATCAAGTCGCAGTAAACCACGTAAATGGGTCTGGAAAATTTAAGTCACGATTAATTTCATTTAGTGTTCTACCCAAGGGCAGGTCTTTCGCTGAAAACCCTGCTTCCTCCAATACTTTCTATTCTCTGCCTTCCTCTTCGTTTCTTCGTATGATCCATATATCTTAATGTCGTCTATCATCTGATATCTTCTTCTACCCCGAAAATTTCTCCCGTTCACCATTCCTTCCAGTGCATCCTTCAGTAGGGAGTTTCTCCTCAGCCAGTGACCCAACCAATTCCTTTTCCTCTTCCTGATCAGTTTCAGCATCATTCTTTCTTCACCCACTCTTTCCAACACACCTTCATTTCTTATTCTGTCTGTCCACTTCACACGTTCCGTTCTTCTCCATAACCACATTTCAAATGCTTCTATTCGCTTCTCTTCACTTCGTCGTAATGTCCATATTTCTGCCCCATAAAATGCTACACTCCATACAAAGCGCTTCACTAGTCTCTTCCTTGGTTCTTTTTCCAGAGGTTCGCAGAAGATTCTCCTTTTTCTATTAAAAGCTTCCTTGGCCATTGCTATGCTTCTTTCGACTTCCTGGCAGCAGCTCATGTTACTGCTTATAGTACTCCCCAAGTATTTGAAGCTGCCCATTTGCTCTACTGCCTCATTTAGAATTCGCAACTTTATCTTCTGTATTCTTCTTCCTATGATCATGCTCTTCGTCTTATTTGCATTTATCTTCATCCCATACTGCTCACAGCCGTCATTTAGCTCCAGTAGCATATCCTTTAGTATCATTTCCTCTTCTGCTAACAACGTCACATAATCAGCAAATCTTATGCACTTTATTCTTCTTATTATTTCTAAGTTCTTATTCTTACTCCTAAGTTACGATGTTACATAATACCATAAAATTTACTTAGTCTTACGTTAAAAAAGTGTAAAATTGTTTTAAAAAAAGGGCATATACCTTCGACAGACGGCCCGTTTCAACGTTATGTCACGTCATCTTCAGTGTCTCTTGAACTACTGGCGATCTTGACTCTATGATGTGCAGTTGTCGATGGTAGGGGTGGGGGTGGGTTGTTCCTATGGTGGGGGCTGGCTGTTTGTGTGTTATGATGTATTATGACGTCGAATAATGTGTGTGTATTGTACTGCAATTATGTGTTAAGTATATATTGTGGGTATGCTATTGTATTCCTATATATTTCGTACTGTTCTAGGATGTTTGATTGTGAACTTTTTGGTGTGATGTGTAAAATTTCCATATCTGTTTCTATATTATTGTAGTCATGGTTATTGTTGATAATGTGGTCTGCATAATTTGATGTGACGTAGGGTTTGGTTATAGCTTTAATATGTTCATTATATCTTGTGTGAAAGGATCTTCATGTCTGTCCTATGTAAAAATGTGGGCAACTATTGCATTTTAATTTGTAAACTCCAGTTGAATTATATTTATTTGAATATTTAATGTGACTATTTAGGTATTTCTGTGTTGTATTATTTGTTTTGTATGCTATCTTATATTTTAGTTTTCTGAATGAAGTTGCATTTTTGCGAGTATTGGTATTGTGATATGTTAATGTAATGTGTTTATTCTCGCGTGGTATTTGTGTTGGTTTGTTCTGTTTTTGTTTTGCCTTTTTTATTAGTGTGTCTATTATGTTAGGGTTGTATCCATTGTCTTGTGCTATATATTTTATTGTGTTTAATTCTTAGTGTAGTTGTCATTGTTCATTGGTATACAGGGTGTTTAAAAAATACGGGGCATAATTTCAGGTATGTATTTCTCACATGTAGACAATCAAAATAGTTCATTACAACATGTGTCCGGAAATGCTTCATTTCCGAGTTATGGCCTTCACAACATTGAAATTCACCGGAACGTTTTTCTTTCCGCAGGTCGTTGTCATTACAGAAGATGTTCAAAATGTCCACAGACCTCACATCGATGTCTCATTGACCTCCGAACACGAAATCAAACTCCAGGAGTATTGCGTATGTCCTCAGAACATGCCACAATTCGATTCCGAAGGGATTCCAAATCAGGCACCGGAGACGAATAAACCAATGATTTTAAATGGGCCCACAATTAGAAATCGAGAGGGTTCAGATCAGGTGAGCGTGGAGGCCAAGCAATTGGGCCACCTCTATCTATCCATCGATCAGGAAACCTTCGATCCAAGTACCGGCGAGCCGTACGACTGAAGTGTGCAGGAGCGCCATCATGCAAGAAGTGAATTTGTTGACGATTGATCAGTGGAGTGTCTTCTAGAACATGAGGTATGGTGTTTTCCAGGAAGTTTGTGTACGCCTGCCCCGTAAGTCTGTTTACAAGTACATGGGGTCCAACTAATCGATCACCAATGATACCGGCCCACATGTTGAGGGAGAACCGCACCTGGTGATGAGATGGAAGAGTTGCACGTGGGTTTTCATACGCCCATACATGCTGATTGTGGAAATTTGTTATGCCATCCCGTGTGAACTGTGCTTCATCTGTAAATAATACTAAGGCAGGAAAGTTCGGATTTACACCACACTGCTGCAAGAACCACTGACAGAACCTAACTCGTGCACGGTAATCTGCTGGTGACAGGGCCTGTACACGTTGCAAATGATAAGGATACAATTGATACTCTTTCAACAGTCTCCAGACAGTCGTATGAGGAACATTGACTTGCAACGCTACCCTTCGTGTGCTGATAGGAGGAGTCATGTTCACAGCCTCCAGAATCTCCTCCTGTACTTCTGGAGTTGCAGATCTTGGTCGTCCCCTTCCCAAACCAATTTTCCATACTCGCACAGACGGTAATGGAGACGTACAAATGTCTTCCGATCTGGACATTGTCGCTGTGGGTACCTCTCCTGGTACAAACGACGAGCCAGCGCAGCATTGCCGTCCGCCTTACCGTACATGAAGTGTATCTCTGCCAGCTCTTAATTTGAATACATGTCGCACAGTCTAACGCCTACACAACACTGAATGTAACCTTCGCCTCGGAATGAACTGTGAGAGTGCCCTCTTAATGTCTCCTTTGACGGCAACGACCTGCGGAAAGAAAAACGTTCCGGTGAATTTCAATGTTGTGAAGGCCATAACTCGGAAATAAAGCATTTCCGGACACATGTTGTAATGAACTATTTTGATTGTCTACATGTGGGAAATACATACCTGAAATTATGCCCCGTATTTTTAAACACCCTGTATTAATTAATCTGTGTGTCATTGTACGGAAAGCTGCATGTTTATGTTGTATGGGATGATTTGATGAATTGTGTATATGTGTTGTGGTTGTAGTGGGTTTCCTGTATATTTTGAATTCGTGTCTGTTATTTGTTTTGGTTATGGTGATGTCTAAGAATTTTATAGCTTGGTTATGTTCCATTTTTATTGTATAGTTTAATTTGGGATGTATTTTGTTGAGTTGTCGATGTAGGTTTTCTATTTGTCTTTCGTTTCCATTATATAAGATTATTATGTCATCTACATATCGATGCCAGTACATTATTTTCTCTGCGTGTTTGTTGTTGTCGGTGTTCAGTATGTGTGTTTGTTCTATGTTGAGAATAAAGATTTCAGCTAATTTACTTGATATAGGTGAACCCATTGGTAATCCTTCAGTTTGTGTATAATATTTATTGTTACGTGTGAAATAATTTTGTTTAGTAATAATCTCTGTAATGTGTATAATTTCGTCAATGTGAGTATGTGGTATTATATTTCTGATAAGCATTTTTACATAATAATTTGAAAACAAAGTTCTCAAGTGGAGAGAAATACTATTTTATCAAGAGGTAACGGGTCACTATAGAGTCAAATCTGTGATGATGTTTGAATTTTTTTTTATTTTGACATATAGCATGGCTTTGGTTAAATGCCCAGAGATCAGGTCAATGCGTGTCACAACACAATAAACAATATTATTTCGTAATTCATTTTTCTTAATCTAATACTCGACAACTGTAAACATTAATTCCCACTCTTACTGGAATCAGCTTTGTGAAGTGCATTTTGTACCATATTCCACTTCAATTCTTTGTGTAGTAATTTAACTCTGATATCCGCAGTGGTGGTGATGAACAGACGTAAGAAGTTAGTGCAAAAACTGAGCTTGGACTATATCTCTACCGAATGAGAAGTAATAGCGCGTCTCTCAATGTTAGTGAACCAGAACGACAAACGTGTACAGCTGTCAAAAAAAAAAGTGGCCGCACTCGTGAACAGCGAATATTTTCAAAGTCCACTTCGGGTCGCGGCGATGTTACACGATGCATGTGCTTGTACAAGCAGTTCCGGAACTATGAAAGTGTTCCATATCTGCGCCTCGTAGACCAGCAGTAGAGTGCTTGTTTAATGATTCAAAGGTTGAGAGTTCGGGCCTTCTTCAAGTTTTCATTTTATTTTTTAATCGTTCTTTAGCGATGTAAATGATATTCAAATTATCATTTATATTCAGTTATCGTTCTTTATGGATATCATGTTATTTATATTTTGTTATCGTTCTTTAGAGATATGAATAAAATTCAAGTCATCATTTGTATCCTGTTATCGTTTTATAACGATATGAATAATAATTATTATTGTAACTCCAATGGGGGTTAGCCCTATTCTACACATGTATGTTAGGGCTATAGTTTTATACACAAAAAGATAAGCATAAAGAGAAATGGAAAAGAAAATTAAATTAGCTTACGCGATGTAAACAAAACATAAATAATCCGTAAATTAGGCATTGCGATTGCAAAACAAATATCAGTTATCAATTTGAAACATACAAAAACATTAACAACACACATACGTAACACTTCTATAACACAAATATGCAGCTTTCCGTAACATACATCATAAATTAATACACAATAGTCACACAAACACAATCAAACTATAATTACAAAATTGCGACGACATCAAGCATCCCATAACTGACTCACATACATAACAAATCAAGCATCCGTTACAACACATACACTTCAACATAGTAACCACACTTTTAAAAGTTACAAATTTGGCTCCAGGAAGAATAAATAGGACACTGTTACTAATTACTATTCTTCTACAATTTCTTAAATACATCTGTAATAAATCTGTGAAATTCCGATATGAATAATATTCACGTTTTTTATATTTTGTTATCGTTCTTTAACGATATAAATAATATTCAAGTTATCATTTATATTCTGTTTTCCTTCATTAGCATTATAAAATAATATTCAAGTTATTTACATTGTTATTGTTCTTTCGCAATATAAATCATCTGTATTTTATATAAGTAATTATTATAACACAAATAACCATCTTTCTTTGTAAAATAGGTTATTTTATTTACATAATTAAATACGTATTATATAATATCTTATATTAATTAAACAAATCGATATTTATCATTTGTATTGTGTTATCGTTCTTTAGTGATACTGTATAAATAATATTCAAGTTATTTATATTGTAATCGTTCTTTAGTGATATAAATAACATACATTTGATATTAGGTTTGGAAAAATCCAGTTGCATAACTGGTATTAGATTTTCTTTTTGTATTATTACATTATACTATCTTGAACCACAATAAAATGAAAAGGAGTAACGAGGAATTGAACCTGAGACGCTGACATTTAAATTCCGACGTTCGTCCGCTAAGCTACGAGGGCAAAAGTGTGGAAACATTTTCGGAAAAATTGGCCCAATCACACTCTAAGATTTTCTGATGATTCGTAGAACCTAGTCCAGGATGCGGGGGGTAAAGGCTAGTTGAGATTTCCCGGTCTCTGATCGGGTCAAACATCCTGATAGAATTAATATTTAACCCTTGCCGTGACTTTCGGTGAAGTCCGGAGGGCCCAATTAGTCAAATCCACTCTCCTCATCTCCACGCTTGGGTCCCCTGGAATTTAATAAGATGCGAAAGAGATAGTGGTGTGCGGAAAGCAACGGGATGTTACCGCATTTAGGCCTATCCTTCCCAAGAAAAACTGCAAACATGAACAAAGGAAGCTTTTAATAGAAGAAGGATCTTCTGCGGACCTCTAGAAAAAGAACTAAGGAAGAGACTAGTGAAGTGCTTTGTGTGGAGTGTGGCATTGTATGGGGTAGGAACATGGACATTACGACGAAATTAAGAGAAACGAATTGAAGCATTTGAAATGTGGATGTGGAGAAGAACGGTGCGTGTGAAGTGGACAGACAGAATAAGAAATAAAATTGAAGGGTACACGGGAAAAAGGAACAATGTCACATTTCCATTAGAGGTGGAATAGTGATCTATTTCAGTATATTACTGCAAAATTTATTGGTGTTTCCATTTGAAATGAAGGAAATGATGAGTGTATCCGTGGTTTTAATTCTCCTTGATCACTTTTAATAAAAATAACAGAAAAGTTTGTAGTAATACAGTGAATTAGATAATGACGTCACCCTTAAGAGCATTGTGACATTGTTCGTTTTTCCAGTGTACCCTTCAATTGTGTTTGAAGAAGTGAGTGAAGAAAGAATGATGCTGAAACTGATTAGAAAGAGTAAAAGGAATTGGTTGGGTCTCTAGTTGAAAAGAATAATAGACGACATTAGGATATGTGGATTATATGCGGAGACTAAGAGGAAGGCAGAAAATAGGAAAGATTGGAGATTGCTGGGTTTACAATGAAAGACCTGTCCATGGGCAGAACACTTATGTATGTATGTATGTATGTATGTATGTATGTATGTATGTATGTATGTATGTATGTATGTATGTTCAGAATGCTTGGAATATCGTGTCTAAGAACAGTCGCTATTTGCAAAGACTAGTCGATTCCATGCCCACTCGACTGCAAGATGATCGAGATAAGAGGAAGATAGACTAAATATTGAATTGGGCTTTTTGTTTCGTTTTTTGAACGCTTAATTGTTTGAATGTTTTAAGGCCGACGCCAGTAAATTTGTTTTGTTTATGCCACGAAAGATATTTTTATTGAGAATAAAATCTTTTTTCTTTCCATTTGCAGCCAAATATCATAATGATAAAGTCATGGCATAATATATTAATGAACCTGATGTTAATTACTAAAATAATTGTAAAAGAGAAAAGAGGCATTACGTATAGTTTGTCTCTCTCAAAAACAGAAGAAAAAAGAACATAAAAGCACGAGGTTGTAGTCGAACGCAGGACCTCACGAATAAGAGGCCGGAACGCTAGCATTACGCTATCGAATAACACAGAGAATACTTCAATTATAACTGTAGATATCAGGCAACGTGGTCCAACAACATGTAACATTGCCTGTCTCCGAATTGTAGCGAAGATACCCGAAGGGAACTTTGTTTCAGGAGAGCGGCCACTTTTTCTTTTGACAACTGTACAGCCGGGTGGTAACCAAACATGTGCTCCAATCGTCCACAGCCTTAGAACAAGAAAATAATGAACGAATAATATAAAAAAATTGTAATTATAAACTTTCGTAACTCCCAATCTAAACTAACATACAAAGTACACAATTATGATTCTAGCCCCATTATAACAAATAACAATGAACATTTTCGTTTTATCGAAATAAATAGTCCTTTTACGTTAAAAAAAATGTAAACAATATTATTTTGTACTCTGAAAATATTCGTTCTACGTCAAAAGACGTCACTGGAGCAAATCTGAAATATGATACATACTATCATCAGGTGAACAACTACTTTGTGAATCTAATAGTGTCTCGTATGTGGCACATAATATTAAACCCATAATTGCTTTGAAGAACATTTTTCATTTGTATTGTAATGTCAGGTATGAAGTTTGTATCGCAATTCCGATGTTGAACTTGGACTGTAACGCAACCGAATGCATAGCAGCCCGAGACGTCATTAACGAAGAATAATCCGAAAAAAAAAAAATAAACGTGTTACACACTCCTGTTTGCATAAATTATTTAATAACAGATGAATTTACTTTTTTTTTAATCATGCATAATATTAGCATTACGTAAATAAACAATACGATAACAGAATAGCTCACTTTGTTCACAATCTAAAATATTGATATAATTATTAAAAATATTCTTCAAACTATTCGCGACTATACACAGCTCCACAGAATCATACTACGCCTTGTTTATGTGAACTGCAGGGCGAGACGCGAGTGACGTCTATACTCCACGCTGTACTCAACTGAAATCTACTGTTCTGGTACGACCTTCCTACCTATGGTGATGATATCTATATCAAGTCTTTAGACTCTGTGTATTTTGTAGCAATGCAATTAGTGCAACTACATCTTACTCACTGTCTACCGAGTGCCCACAAACAAAAATCAAGAGGCAAGACATCAGGTGATCGTGCTGGCCAATGAACCGGCCCACCACCGGTTGAGATGAGAAACATTAACTGGAAAGCAGTCGGCAGATACACTACATAGCACTACGTAGTCGAAAGGTGGCGTAGCAGTGTAAACAAATGAAAGGTGCTCTTTTAAATGCCGGTACCTAACTTCCAGGCTGATAGATAGCATGTTGACAATGAATAGCGAGAGTATGGTTCATCACGGACACCATGTTTTTCTGAAGAACATAATCACCTAGGCACAACCTATAATCCCCAAAAAATTCGGTGCTTATTTCTGAAACACTCTGTAGATTCCGTTACCATGACGATAATACTCATTATATTCTTTTTCTGGAACTGTTACGCGAAAAACATTCATGATTTACGATCATATATTTTGTATCTAAATACAGAAATGAATTATTTTTTTTTACACTGCACTTCATAATACTACTAAAAGGAAGATATTTGACTTCATTTACACATTGTACGGGTTCAAATAAATGAACAAACAAGAGAGCAAATACAGTAACTAAGCAGAAACGTACAGGGACATCATTTTATTTTTACCAACATCTTTAATATTAACCTGGCTATACCTTTGGATCAACGCCGTTATCTACCTCCTTCCACGACTGGAGTTCGATGATACTGGCGTAACATACAAACAAATCACTTTACTAGGTATAGGAGGGAAGAAAAGTAGTTCATCCATTTACGTGAACTAGGAAATACCGCGCTTTTGAGTTTGATCATTTTCATTAGGTTTTTGTTTAATCAAAATACAGTACTGTATTAACAATAAGTGTTTTTACTCACGAACTGAGCTATCCATTCGGACGTATTCATTATGTAATGTATACTATACTGTCTACGGCACATGAGCGCACAATGTAGAGAATGAAGTTAAATTGAAAAATAATCGTAATATGGATATTTAAACACATTTTTTAAAATGGTGGCCGTTCATTTCGGTACAGGCTTCAATTCCAATATGCATATTATCGCACTATAGACTATTGCACCTAATCCCAATTACCAGTTTCGTCCTTCATAACTAGTAACTGGTGTTGAAATAATTCTGTACCTACTCTATAAAATAGTACCTTACGTACTGTAAATTCAATCTTCACTTCTGCCCGATCCGAAAAGATAAAATTACTCAGACATACTATCTACTGTCAGTCCAAGTGGTTATGTCGTAGGGTCGTAGAAAGGGAGGAAGTCACGTGACAGTTAATTACTTAACGAGGCCCTTTTATTTAAGTTATTTCAAACAGTTGTATAATATTACGTGGACGTCTAATTACTAACAGAAATTAATGTTCTCACAAAAGAGCTAAGACGGCAGCCCAGCCACTAGCTGGCGAATAAAAGCAGGTGGGGGAAACCGGGATACGACGTAAGGCAAATGGACGACAGTACCTGTGCGAAAATGATTCCATATTGAAAGCTCTTTCGTCACTGGAAAATGCGAACATATTTTTGGAACGTACTGATTACTGTGACCATAAGGCCACTATGACTGTATATGCGGTCTTGGATCTGTGTGCAGAACGGTTGAACTTCATTAGTAGAAGGGGTGGGAGTGAAGTATATTAAAAAACTCAGGTACAATAAAAATTGAAGTAAAAATAAAATGATGTCCCTGTACATGAGCAACTAAGCACACAAATGATCTAAACAAAATAAGAATCACAACAGAACAAATCCATAAGCACCTATACAGAGAAGCTTTCACACAAGCAAATAGGCAAAGAAAGAAACAAGCACCTAATCAGAGAAGCAACCACAAAATTATCTGAGCGAAAAATGTAAAAACACGAGCTCCTATACAGACAAGCAATCACACAAGCACCTAAACAGACAAACAATCACACAAGCACCTAAACATACAGTACAAGCAATCATACAAGCACCTAAACAGACAAGCAATCACACAAGTCCATAAACACATAATCACACAAGCATCTGAACAGAGAAGCAATCACACAAGCCCATAAACACATAATCAATCATACAAGCACCTAAACAGACAAGCAATCACACAAGCCCATATACACATAATCACAAAAGCACCTAAACAGACAAGCAATCACACAAGCCCATACCACATAATCAATCACACAAGCATCTGAACAGACAAGCAATTCACCAGAAGCCCGCGCTAAGAATGTCTATGAATATGGCCCTTATAGTTCATTGAAGGATTTGATGATCAGAAGTCAACCAAATAATAATACTTTTGAAACTTGTTAAATGACTAGCAACCTAATTGTAACGTGCCATTGTTCATACTTGCCACGCCACCAATACTTAAATGCGCGCGTTTTAATCATATCTGGTACAGTATTTCATGAGGCTTTGTGAACTTCACGCAATCCCGCTGCCGCTATTCCGTAATGCCATCGAGCAGACATACGAGTGCAATAGAAATGAATGAATGCAATGTAACAGACAATTCCGGTCCACTTGCAATAACATGTTTTCTATTTTTATTATTAATTTATCACTTTTCGCGTGTATCAGACTTGGATTGATTCTAACCATTCTATCGTCGTTTTGACTAATAAATTATTCTTTTCCCACTTGTCTCATATTTAATTCCAGCTTTTGTTGTTTGTTAATACACTCACTCTTCTCACCACAGCCAACGCTGGCGTTTGAGCCAATCAGCGCAAAATACTCTATATAACTGTAGTACTAAAATACAAAAGTATTATTTGCTGTTGTGGATACGGTTATTTTCTAGCATAATAAACTATTACAGCATGAATTTACCATTAATGTGTTTATAGATCATATTTCATTTCTCGACTTAGTTTCTGTTCTTTCATAATATATTTTTCTCTCTCCCACTCTCCCTCTCGCTCACAGTTCTCCACTCTCAGACTTGTGCGCGCTTGCCCGCAGCACCCAATGCTCTGATACACAGAGGCGCCCTGCCGATGCTTTCATACTATTCTGCTCACAGCACAGTAGAGTACCGGACACGCCTTTCGTACAAATAATTTCCACAAGGTGTACAGAGCAGGGGCTGTTTCTTTAAACGACTACTTTGACTAGTGACGAAGACGACAGGGAAATCAAAGACAAGTGCATTTTGTTCCCTAAATTTTTTTGAAGTGCGACTGTCAATTGTCGACAAGTTTGACAAGTAAAATCGCAGATCACAATGTACAGAAATGTGTTAATAAATTGTCTTTAATCATATAAACACCTTTAGTCTTAAAATCTCAAGTGTTACATTTTAATATTTCTTTTTCCTCGCCAGTGTATACATTTTAAATATGCAGGCCTATATGTAGGAATAATTTGTAATTTCAATTAAATTCCAATATACAACATATGTTATATAAAATATGTTTAAAATATCAATTTCTCTTCACTATTTTAATCAGTTAATTCATTAACACAAATTCTGATTGTTTAACGCTTAGAATTACATGTAATTAAATTATATTTATATTGCTATTATTATAATTATAATTATTATTATTATTATTATTATTATTATTATTATTATTATTGCAATTCAGAATTTAAAATTTAGCCTAAATAGGATAAAAATTCTTCTAAATTATTATTATTATTATTATTATTATTATTATTATTATTATTATTATTATTGCTCCATTTTTCTGTATTGCTGTTTTTTGTATTTACTATGTATTTTTATGCTGGCTAAGTGGAAGAGAAAGTCTTATGACTTTAACAATGCCAGTAAAAATAAATAAATAAATAAATAAAGGTAATAACTGTAATAGTAGTAGTAGTAGTAGTAGTAGTAATAGTAGCAGTAGTAATAGTAGTAGTAATAGTAGTAGTAGTAATAGTAGTAGTAGTAGTAATAGTAATAGTAGTAATAGTAGTAGTAGTAGTAGTAGTAGTAGTAGTAGTAGTAGTAGTAGTAGTAGTAGTAGTAGTAATCCGTGGCGCGACAGTCCACGAGGGATGGAGGCCGTCTCCTGGCCTCACGTCCATATGCCTCATCAGTAGGACACCGGAACCTCACTTGGACGTGGCTACAGTTTTAAGGAACCCTGGCTATAGGATGACGTCAGTTATGCACAATGAAAGACGTCGCGTGGAAGCAGCTATGTTCATTCGACGTTTAATGGATGCGGATTTTATATGTTTTACTGCATTCTAATAGGTTGATTCGAGACCGCAAGGCTATTTTATGTTTACAAAGTAAATCTTTCGTCTAGAGTTCAGTTGTGATCTAGGGAAGGTACAATGAAGGTGTATTGAAATGCCGCCAATAAAAATCTGCAACTTTGCCTGTGCTTGTTTTAGAGTTCGGGGATGGTTATTTTTCAGTCAAGGACGAAAACATATTATCGCGTAAAGTGTGTAATTTAGACATAAAAGTTAAAGAGCGTCGTGATTTACAAATATATTGTGACACTAAAAGACACATCTAAGATCTGAAATTGTGTAGTGATTCGTTTTTGAATCAGTCCATTTTTATTACGACTTTTGTCTCTTGTTGATATGTGCAAATATTCTGTTTTATGAACTTGAGATTCGACATTTCAAACAGTTCACTGAGAAGTACACGCCTAGAAAACTGCCGACTCCAACAACCATGTGTACATAATACTTACCCTCGTGTTATGAAAGAACTTAAATTTTTATATAATCAGCTGCTGGTAACAATAAATATGGGTAGGCCTATCTATCGACGAAACGATCGATGTTGTTGGAAGGTATGTGGCAAATGTTATTGTTGGAATATTGTCAGTTCATGAACCCGGAAGTAAATTTCTTTTGGCAACAGAAGTTTTGGAAAGAGTAAATTATTCCACAATACTTAATTTATTTGAAAATTTCTTCATCTGTGGCTACACGCTATTAAACGAGCAAATGTGTTACTTTTCATCAGTAATGCTACGTCTTATATGTCAAAAGCGGGTACGTGTATAACAAATCTGTAAGCTTACTCAAAGTTCATTTAACCTGCTTAGCTCAAGTCTACTCGAGTGGCGGAAGCAGTTCGGGCCTGTTACAAAATGTCTGTAACTTTCTACCAAATATGAAAAACATATATTTAGGCGTGGAACTGAAGCCGGATGGTCTATGGCGAGTCCTCGGCATCAACCCCTTTGATTTGATTACCTGGTTGGGTTTTTCCGAGTTTTTCCCCAACCAAAAGGCAAATGCCGGGTAATCTTTTGGCGAATCCTCGGACCTCACCTCGTCTCACTACATCTCGCCAAAATATTGTACAAAATTGCACCAAATTGTAAAAATTTTAGAAAATTACTAAATTGTAAAACTGTAAAAATTGTAATTGTAATACTGTAAAATGTTTTACTTGTTCCACATCTTAAAGCTCCATTGCTCATGTAAGATCTATTGAATGAATGAATGAATGAATGAATGAATGAATGAATGAATGAATGAATGAATGAATGAATGAATGAATGAATGAATGAAAACCTCCTTCTATGATGTTAATGTTTAGACAAAGTGTTCCTGACATTCCACTGCATCCGAAACCAATTGTAGCCCGATGGGATACTTGGTTGGAGGCAGTCGTCCATTATGCTAAATATTGTCCGAAAGTTATTGAGGTTATCAACAATTTCGATAATGAAGACAGTTCTGCCATTAAAACTGTGAAATCTATAATTTCAAGAGAACTGTTCCAAAATATTTCGCACACAGCAAATGAATTCAATCAGCAGAAACCATCACCTATCTCGAAACTTGAAATACTGAAATATGTGCTGCTTTAGGGACTGTGCAGAAGGTATCCGAAACAATAAAAAAGCCGCTCATGATATTGTCAATGAAAGAGTTGAACTAAAATTGAAGCGCGTTCTCAATAAAAATATCTTGCATATTCGATACCCCGTGAAGTGCAAAATGAATTAAATACTGAAGAAGCACGCTAAAATATACAAAAACATTCTAATATATATAAACCATTTCAAATTTTCATCAATAATATCGTGTGATGTCGAAAGAACATTTTCTCAGTAGGCCTACAATCATTGTTTGAGTGACAATCGACAGAGGTTTATATTTGACAATTTACGAATGTATACAGTTGCACATTGCAACAAAATGAGTGACATTCATTGTACAGCATTCGTTTTTATTTAAAACGTAACACCATCTTCTACTAAGTCACTTTCGTAAATATGTGTTACAGTCTATTTGTTTTAGTCACCTAACTATATCTAGCAATGTTCTGATTCAAGCATTTCAGTGCTCCATACAAGTCCCCGAGTTGATGTGAACAACACGATGTGTATAAACGAGACGTAGTTAACTTCATAGTTTCGGTGTACAAACATCCATTCCTACTCATCAGAAGTGAACAATCATTCAGCTAGTACGGAGGTGTCGTGTGGTCAACGTTATAGCTGGTCTTCGCTAACATTGTCATCATCTTCTTCGTCACTGTATAAGTCTAATAGCTCGTTCTATCTACAAGAAAACTAATCTGACCACCTCATCCGCGATCGACAAACAGGTTTATATTTGTATATCGATAACCTAAACATATATCTCTATCATTAGTATATGACACAATATAGCCAAGAGAATTAAATTGTTTATTCCTCTGAAGGCCATTATTTTTGTTCTTTTCACATGAAATTTGAAGATTGCATTCACTTGCGATATTGTTTAATTCATCTTAGCTCCCAAAACTCGTCACGGTGCTGGTGGGCGCTGGCCGAATATTCATGAGAAAATTCCTTACAAAGGGGAGTAGAACCAGCGCTGTTCCGCGACGCAAGTCCAGGCATGATGAATTAGACCACGATGCTACGGCGCGGGACAGTAGTAGTCTATTATCCCCCTTCAGAGGAGAGCGCGGGCCGCTCGGATGGAATGCTGTGCCTCCGCGCTGCAGCCTTTCCTCAACCCCGATCACACGAGTTACCATGAGCCCGGTGTAGAGTCCGCGGTGCGAAACGCAACCACCAACAACGAACGACCACATATCCACGGCGTCGAAGTTCCACGACTGCCCGCAGCCGACTCCACCTCGGAGCAAGACCGAAACCTAGAAATGGGTCCGAGGTCCAAATCCGAAATTTACCAGCAATTCTGCTTCAATTGGCTCGGGGAAAACCTCGGAAATAATCTCAACCGTGTAACTTGCCCAAACCAAGACTTTAACCCGGGCCCGCTCGTTTCACGGTCAGACGTGCTGTTACTCCACAGCGGTGCAGCAGCAGCAGGATCGGAGAAATGTGAATATGCGAAATCGTCCTCGAACACAAATTATAATTTCACTCTGCGGTAATGGAACCGGGACCCCAGCCTATGCTCACGGGCATCACGAAACATATGCGAATGCTACCTCGCAAAGGGATCTGATCGAGATGTGCTATATCTTGCACCACTAAACAATACCTCAGTTTAATCGGACTTACTTCGATAATCAGCGATCTGATAAATCAACGCCAACATTACACATAACCTGTAATCTTTGTCGGTCAATCGACTATGTTGATATGCAAGCACACAGTCGTAGTCTGTTCGATAAACCTATAGAGAGAAGTTAAACACGCTCGGCTTGACGTCCAGACACCGTTCTAAAAGTGTGGAAAATTACATTTTATTAATAGGCCCACATTATACCGATTATTGTTCTAGGCCTATATTAATAAAATAATTGATCAATTGATCATTTATGTTGTATAAATGCATATCAGTTGCGTGAAATATCTCAATTTACAAGTAAATCCAATATGAATTCAATATGAATCGGTTAGAAATTTCTCTTACGTTTCACTAAAAATTCGTACGACGTGGACATGGAATAACTGTATGCGTTACAAAAATATTGACGGAAATACGTACATGTTTTATTCAATATTTCTACGCAACTCACTCTGAAGAAGAAATATGCATATACAGCATAGGCTATATACACGCAAAATTACGCTCCTCTAAGGATTTTCTTCAATTTATCGAAACTACACAAGTGGCGTTGCTAGGACTCGTAATAGTTACTGTTCTCCTGGATGCGATGGTAGTTTATTTAACTTCGCTTTCAACTGGGGAGATTATTCAGGTCTTATTCACATGCCGCAAATCTAAAGCCATGCCAAGGATATAAACTTCCAAAAGCAGGAATGGGGGGTATGGTTCCCTCCAGCGCGTCCCCTACTTCCATGAGACATATTAAAAAGTAACTCAAGGGTAAACCATCATTCATCCTTCCTCTGCTGAGTGCTGTCACGTTTACACTTTCAACTGTGTGAGAGTAAGTAAATCATGGCGCTACAGGCCTCTGCAGGGCCAAGGCCGACCAGCCGGCTGCTGGCCTCACGTCCACATCCCCGGGCAGAGGTGGACGATCATCCAACCAGAATGGAGGTATCGTGTGGTTAGCACGATTATCCTCCCCAGCCGTTATAACTGGTTTGCGAAACTGGATTTTCACTACCTATCGTAGCTCCCCAAGTGCATCACGATACTGGGTGGGCACCGGTCCCAGACATTGGCAGAAATTTCATGAGAAAATTTCTTCCCCCATGAGAACTCGAACCAAAGCGCATTCCCTTTAACTGTGTGCAAATACAAATTTAGTTAGGGTTTGTAAGGTGCGATGGAAGGCTCGAAGTGATCACAGTACATTACAGGGTAAATTTCACACTTATTTAACCATATGTATCCAATTATTTTTCGAATGTAAATATCCCTCGAATCAAGAACCCAATTAATTTTTTTAACCTCAAATTCCATATTTCGTGTTAAAATGGAAATATTTCCTATTTTGAACGGGTTTAGATGTTTTTGTCACACTTTTTTTTACATAGGTACGTTACGTCACACTTTACACTTTCGTCACATCCTCCTTCGTCACGCATTACACTTTTGTTACAGGTCTAAGATGTCACACATTAGTTTCTGACACACTTCATTTTAAGTTTCTTTACTTGAAGTATAACTTTATACCTGGTCTGACTGTGTAAGAGCTAGGCTATTTTTATACACTGCAGTTTCTTGCTGAGATTCCGGAAGTTGATCACTGTTCTAAAACCTTACAGTTTCTTTGCAAACCTTAAGACCTTTTCTTTTCAAATAGAGAACTTAAACCATTTCCTCCACATAGGATATTCTCACCAGAGTCCTGCAGGCTGGCCCACCGCTCAGCACTGCCAGTCCTAATGCGTAAGCAGCCCAGCCCAACCAAGACCAACACTGCTTGACGCGGCCGCTTCCTAGCCCATCGCAATGTGCTTCTCAGCCCACCTTAGCCCACCGCACTCCTCACCACTCGTCTCAGCACTGCACTGACGTCATCCCACCAGTTGATTGCATTCTACTGCTTTCCTACTTTCCGCATTGGTTGTGCTTTCGCTTGGCGTGTGGCATGAGCATACCGGACACATTACAAAATTTAATTATTTTCCACTGTTGTCGAACACAGATTTAAAAACTGTCCCCATGGTACTTTTTTTAAATTTCCATCCGACTCTGTTTTAAACACTCTAGCAGCGATTTTCTCCTTCACTACTTTTTCTCTAGAGAGATTGTGTTTTAGAATGTATGCCTTCACTGCCGTGTCTGTGATGAAGTTTTCCGGGCTGCTATCACACTATCAAAGTTTTTTGGCAAATATGTTTTTATAAAATATATATTATACAATATATGACAGTGTAATGAGTTTTCTTTTATAAAAGTTCCTTTGATAAAAGATCTCTTATAAAATGTAAGTGCAGCTTGTTATCTTTAATAAAAGATTTCTATACCTTGAAACAAATATGGCGGAACGCAAATATAACTGGGCTGTTGTTACTACAAAAATTCTGATCTCGGAGTATGAAGGAAATGAAATGTAAATAAATCATTTTATAATATAATATTAATGTTATATGTGCGAATCCAGAAATGCATATAGAGCGTTAGTTGGGAGGGCGAAGGGAAAAAGACCTTTAGGGAGGCCGAGACGTAGATGGGAGGATAATATTAAAATGGATTTGAGGGAGGTGGGATATGATGTAACATAACAAAGTTTAACTTTAATCCTCTACAAAGCAATTTACCTTTGGTATGAAAAGAACCGCTTCATCTCTCCTTTTATTCTATGTAAACTGAAGAAAATATTCGGATTTGTTTTGGGGGAATTCGCCATTGTATGTTGGTTTTACATAGGCGTTCATTTTTACAAAAAAAAGGTGACATTAAATAAATCGAATCTCCCACACCGGATGAGAACATCATCCATCTACTAGCCGAAGAGAAATCACTGAACAGTCAGGACAGATGGCATGTCCAAAACAAAAACAACACGAATGAAGGGAACATTGCTGTATCTACTTCTTATAATGAGGAAGAGAATTAATGAACAAAATGTACGCACGAGAAGCCACGCCTCGCACGGGTGAGAGAGAAACCACACAACTAGAGACATGGTACATGTACATGCAATGTACGAATATGGAAATAAAATTTGGAGTTCCCTTGCTTTTTAAGTTTCGCTTACAACACACTGCTCATGTGCAGTAAACATGTGTTACTTGTGAACAGTCGTGAGCAATTGTTACCTACACACAGGTGGATTAATTCCGTATCTGTACAATGAGGGACATAATAGTTGAGCGACCCGAATTCTTTTTTTTTTCTAAGTCAAAGAATACCACATTGCGCATGCTATTTTCGACCGCCGTTTTCGGTCATATATTGACGAGATATTCCCTTCGCTTTTCTATTTAAATATTACATATATATGCTGAGAAGGAATAAAAACTAAGAGATTTGTTCCACCAAGCAATTCAGAACGCGTTCCGAACTAATACTGAACTTCTTTCGACGCATGCGCCAGATGTGTACGTTGTCAGAACTAGTTCCGGATTTTACGTTGTTGGAACGTTTCTTGAACTCTTCTTTCACGCCTTCGGGATTTATTCTCATATAAAATTATATTCATCTTCCGAAATTAATTCTTCATAAAATACATCACTATCACCTTCCAAATCAATCATGATGAAATATTTTTTTTTTATTTTTATCTGCCTAGCCTCTAAGCAACTTCAGATTAAACCATCTGCGCATGCGTCAGCAGTTCAGAATCCCCAGTTCCTGCTCATAATCGGTAACCAATTTCACTCGTGCCGAACGAGTTCTGAAGCGCGCTGGAACAGGTACCGTAACTGATAGTTCAGAATCTGTTGGAATTCTGTTCTAGTCTTACTGAAAATCACATTGAGCTACTGCGCATGAGCAGGTAGTTCAGAATCGCCCTATGTACAGATACGGAAATAAAATTTGGAGCTTACTTATTGTATAAGTTTAGCTTACAACAGACTGCGCATTTGCAGTAAACAAGAGCCCCTGTATATATATGCTACTTGTGGAGAGTCGTGCGAAATTTTTGCCTATATGCACGTTGACCCCCCATGAAGGCTCGCTCCAATTTTTAATTCCGCATCTGTAGATATACTTTTACTAAAGAAAATTTTATTCCCTCAGTTGACATAATTACAGTCCGCAATTTGCATTCGGTCACGAAAATTTTTAAATTTTAGGCTGAACTGTTACAATGTTTATATATTTATGAAAGGAATTTTAGAATTAAACTATTCTTGATTTTCCGGCATTAGAACAACCACACAACAATTCTGGAATTCTACTAATTCCTTAATTCTTAAAGGGACACCATTGCTTTGCTCTCATCTTATTTATCACTTAAATATTGATTTATTCAAGTGTAGGCCCTATTTAACTCCTTTAAATATTAAATAATTTAGTTATAATAAATGAATACATAATATTATTCATTTTGAGTAATTATCAACAATAATCTCAATAGAGATTTTGATTTATCTACAGAAAATCAGAACTCGAGTGAGATTTAACTGACTATTACACGATTAGAAGAAATATATGAAGATTACAAGAAATAAAGTACTCTCCATTCTTTCAGTGTTCTGCCCAAGGGCAGGTCTTTCACTGAAAACCCAGCTTTCTCCAATCTTTCTTATTTTCTGCCTTCCTCTTTGCCTCCTCATATGATCCATATATCTTAATGTCGTCTATCATCTGATATCTTCTTCTGCTCCGAACTCTTCACCCGTTCACCATAATACAATAAAAAAATATTAACCGACTTACTAAAATACTAAACTGTCCTGAAAATGTATTATTATACCATCTCGTCATTACAAATATTCCGTTACATGGCAATAATGTGTTATTATCAGCTGTTCTCTTGTTATCAGTTGTGCCAACTATACAATCTTCACTGGACTCTATGGACGATTGCTAGTCAAGAAGGCTTTGTTGATTCAGTTTCATTTTTATTAAAACAGTTGCATTCCACTTCGATTATCAATATATATTAAACAATCTCTGATACGTGACTATCCAGTCTCATACAGCAGAAGCTCTAACGTAACCTAAATAATATAAACAAGATAAATTATAGAAAAGTTTTAATTAAGGATGATGAAGTAAACATAAATCATTTTAAAAGATACATTTATTGAATGTACACTGTTGGCAAACAAAGAAATCCTAGGTAGGTGTTAAAAAACAAATACTAGGAAGGTGATAAAAATTGATGCTAGAGAGATGATACAAATTGTAGGATAAGCAGTCATAATTGCTTGAAATACGTACCGTTTTTTGGTCATTAATAGTATGATATAGTGAACGTGTAATAGTCCGATTAAAAGCGAACATTAGATATTTCAAGGCTTGAACTGTTGAAATACTCCCACCCTCTAGTTCACCTGCACCGGCGGGAGTAGTTTACGGAGTGAATGAGTTAGTTTGCTACGATCACTGTAGGACGGCTGAAGGTATGAAATGCCGACTACTGCCCTTATGTCAGAGCGCGGTAGTCAAACTAGTGAACTCTTAGAACGGTTGTAGATAGTGGAGAATCATAGCACTCAGATAAATGATTTTATATAACAGGCAATCGAATTCACAGTGTCTGTAATAAAAGAGACGAATCAAGCATCGAGGTTTTAATACGGTCCCGGAATACATAACATGGCTCTTGACGCTTGCAATCCCAGGAATCTTGGCTGAAGCTCATATCTCATGTTGACAGGCGAACACACAGTGGGACTGTCTTGGCTGGCAAGCGCACGAAACGGCGAGCAAAATCGATGTGAAAGGGTTTAAAGGGACAGGAATGAAATGGAGTGAAACGCAAATTAATAGAATGGGTAAAAGTGATGTACAAGTGAAGCAAAATAGTCATATGAAAAGAATTAGAACAGGAGAGAGACGAATGGAACAGAATAGTATATACAGAAATAGAATGAAAATACAATAAGTAGAATATAACAAAAAGAAATAGAATGGAAAGAAAGTCTAATGGGACATAAAGGTCCCAGAATAGAATAGAACGGAAAGAAGTGAAGCAGTACAGAAATGAAGAGAATGGAAAGAAGTAAAATAGAACAAAAATGAATAAAAAAGAATGGAAAGAAGTAAAATAGAACAGAAATGAATACAAAAGAATGGAAAGATGTAGAATAGGACAGAAAGGAATAGAACGGAAAGAAGTTGAATAGGACAGAGTAATAGAATAGAATGTACAGAAATAGAACAGAAAAGAAAGTAATTGAATAGCATGGACAAAAGTAGAGGAGGACAGAAAGGAACAGAATGAGCAAAAGTAAAATAGGACAGAAAAGAACAGAAGAAGCATAACTAGAATAAGACATAAGAGAATATAATAGAACGGGCGGAGTAGAATAGGAGATAAATGAATAGAATAGAATGGACAGAAGCAGAAAAGGAGAAAAATGAATAGAATAGAATGGACAGAAGCAGAAAAGGAGAGAAATGAATAGAATAGAATGGACAGAAGCAGAATAGGAGAGAAATTAATAGAATAGAATGGACAGAAGCAGAATAGGAGAGAAATTAATAGAATAGAATTGACAGAAGTAGAATAGGAGAGAAATGAATAGAATAGAATGGACAGAAGCAGAATACGAGAGAAATTAATAGAATAGAATTGACAGAACCAGAATAGAAGAAAAATTAATAGAATAGAATTGACAGAAGTAGAATAGGAGAGAAATGAATAGAATAGAATGGACAGAAGCAGAAAAGGAGAGAAATTAATAGAATAGAATGGACAGAAGCAGAATAGGAGAGAAATTAATAGAATAGAATTGACACAAATAGAATAGGAGAGAAATGAATAGAATAGAATGGACAGAAGCAGAAAAGGAGAGAAATTAATAGAATAGAATGGACAGAAGCAGAATAGGAGAGAAGTGAATAGAATAGAATGGACAGAAGCAGAGTAGGAGAGAAATGAATAGAATAGAATGGACAGAAGCATAATAGGAGAGAAATTAATAGAATAGAATTGACAGAAGTAGAAGAGGAGAGAAATGAATATAATAGAATGGACAGAAGCAGAACAGGAGAGAAATTAATAGAATAGAATTGACAGAAGTAGAATAGGAGAGAAATGAATAGAATAGAATGGACAGAAGCAGAATAGGAGAGAAATGAATAGAATAGAATGGACAGAAGCAGAATAGGAGAGAAATTAATAGAATAGAATGGACAGAAGCAGAAGAGGAGAGAAATGAATAGAATAGAATGGACAGAAGCAGAATAGGAGAGAAATTAATAGAATAGAATTGACAGAAGCAGAATAGGAGAGAAATTAATAGAATAGAATGGACAGAAGTAGAATAGGAGAGAAATTAATAGAATAGAATGGACAGAAGCAGAAGAGGAAAGAAATGAATAGAATAGAATGGACAGAAGCAGAATAGGAGAGAAATTAATAGAATAGAATTGACAGAAGTAGAATAGGAGAGAAATGAATAGAATAGAATGGCAGAAGCAGAATAGGAGAGAAATGAATAGAATAGAATGGACAGAAGCAGAATAGGAGAGAAATTAATAGAATAGAATGGACAGAAGCAGAATAGGAGAGAAATGAATGGAATAGAATGGACAGAAGTAGAATAGGAGGAAAATTAATAGAATAGAATGGACAGAAGCAGAATAGGAGAGAAATGAATAGAATAGAATGGACAGACACAGAATAGGAGAGAAATTAATAGAATAGAATGGACAGAAGCAGAATAGGAGAGAAATGAATGGAATAGAATGGACAGAAGTAGAATAGGAGGAAAATGAATAGAATAGAATGGACAGAAGCAGAATAGGAGAGAAATGAATAGAATAGAATGGACAGAAACAGAATAGGAGAGAAATTAATAGAATAGAATGGACAGAAGCAGAATAGGAGAGAAATGAATAGAATAGAATGGACAGAAGCAGAATAGGAGAGAAATTAATAGAATAGAATGGACAGAAGCAGAATAGGAGAGAAATGAATAGAATAGAATGGACAGAAGTAGAATAGGAGAGAAATTAATAGAATAGAATGGACAGAAGCAGAATAGGAGAGAAATTAATAGAATAGAATGGACAGAAGCAGAATAGGAGAGAAATGAATAGAATAGAATGGACAGAAGTAGAATAGGAGAGAAATTAATAGAATAGAATGGACAGAAGCAGAATAGGAGAGAAATGAATAGAATAGAATGGACAGAAGCAGAATAGGAGAGAAATTAATAGAATAGAATGGACAGAAGCAGAATAGGAGAGAAATTAATAGAATAGAATTGACAGAAGCAGAATAGGAGAGAAATTAATAGAATAGAATGGACAGAAGCAGAAAAGGAGAGAAATTAATAGAATAGAATGGACAGAAGCAGAATAGGAGAGAAATTAATAGAATAGAATGGACAGAAGCAGAATAGGAGAGAAATTAATAGAATAGAATAGACAGAAGCAGAATAGGAGAGAAATTAATAGAATAGAATGGACAGAAGCAGAATAGGAGAGAAATTAATAGAATAGAATGGACAGAAGCAGAATAGGAGAGAAATGAATAGAATAGAATTGACAGAAGTAGAATAGGACAGAAAGAAATAGAAAAGAATAGGTGTAACTGTTATAGGATAGAAGGGAATGTAACAGAATAGACAGAGTAGAATAGGATGGAATAGGACAGAACAATAGAATGAACAGAAGTACAATAGGACAGAAAGAAATAGAAAAGAATAGGTGTAACTAGAATAGGATAGAAGGGAATGTAACAGAATAGACAGAGTAGAATAGGATGGAATAGGACAGAACAATAGAATGAACAGAAGTAGAATAAGACACATAGGAATGGAATAGAATAGACATAAATAGAATAGGACGTAAGGAAATAAAATGTAATTAACAGAGTAGAATTTGGCAGAAATAATTAGAATAACGCTAAATAGAAAGGGGTTAGGAGGCAACAGACGTAAATAAAACATGGCACAAAAGGAAATTCAGTAGATCAGAACGGAATATAACGGAGTAGAAACAGAATACAATATGTACGAGTATTACAATAAAAGTTGTTCGAAGAAAATATGAGATTTAACAGATTTTGATATACCTAAATCCGTAATGCCACTGACAGAGAGCGGAAATTTTAACATAGCTCATGGATTCAGAAGTTCTCACATACATAATCGAGTTGAGAAAAAATGGAATACATATTCTCAGAAACATTCCTCAAAATTTACTTCCAAATAAAACTCGCGAAAATATTTTAGCGAAAAAGTCAATAGCAACACAGTTTCCGACAATCTATGAAGGGATTCTCTGCTTATCAGACAGAATAATATAATGTGATTGCGAATGGGCCTTTTGAAAATGAAATACGAGAGGATATTATATCAAGTGAACTTTCGGAAAACGTAGTATATCATTTGACTAATTTACGTGCCTTGAAATACAGTGTAATGCCTAAATATTTTCAAACTCAGCTGCCTGAACTCTTCAGACTGAAGAACTAAATCAAAAGACCATCACGAGCGGCACTTCCAACAGCAGCTCCGGAATATTTCAGGGATTACTTGCGAAAGCTCCATCACAAATCAATGTAAAAATAAGTAATCCCCTTACCACTCATTTTAATTGGTTTATTTTACGGCACAATCAACTGCGATAGTTATCTGGGGTCTGAGTAAAATGAAGGTGATAATGCCAGCAAAATGAAGTCGAAGTCCAGCGCCGAAAATTACCCAGCATTTGCTCCTAAGGAGTAAAGTGAAAACCCGGCAAAAACGTCAACCAGGTGACTTACTCCAACCAGGATTTGAACCCGGGCCCGCTCGTTGCACGGTCAGGCATGCTAACTGTTACTCCACAGCGGTGGACACAACTCAGCTTTATTTAACACCTTTTATTACATTATTTGTATCATCAGCTTCTACTTTTACTCTTCTTGTGTCAGTATCAGAGAGCTGCACAATGGCCCAGCTCATGGGCTGCTTCAGCACTTCACCGCACTGGGCTACACAGTGTCGCACGGAACTAGCCCGAGACGTCACCCTGCATCACCGCACGGGTCGCGGCGGTCTGCTTGTGGTGCGGTTTAGTGCGGTGGACTTGTTTGTATCAAAGCATCGAGCCCAAGTTTCCGCTTCTGTCAGTTACTTATGAATTGAGTTGGCGCGGGTTTGTGCTTGCGTGTGCGATTCGATCAACGATCAACTACTGTTTCAAACGTTTTCGTTTTTGATTTCTGTTTTTCAAGATGAGTTCAAATAATGGTGCACCGCAAAGGAAATACAGTCTCTGTGAGGCTCCTATCACACTATCACAGTTATTTGACAAAGAATATTATGATAACATATTTTATCAAAGATCTTTGATAAAAGATAGGATTTGGGGTATATTACACTACATAACATTTTTATAAAAAGATTTGATCAAACATAACCTAAAATTAGGAACAAATCTCTCCTAACACTTGTTCCGCAATAATGAACATGTGTTCCGTGAATCTGTCGATACTGATATTTGCGCCTTAAGTTTATGATGTTTATACTAATATTTACGCGTTAAGTTTATAACATCATGAATATAGAACAGTATTATGCTTGTTTAGCTACAATTAGTTCAATTATTATAATAAGCATGTTACTGAAAAAGAAACGCCTTTGGGTTAAACTCCGGATTACAATACAAATATGTGGTCAGGGGTTAAACCATGGATTGCAAGACGTGATAAGAGAGGTATACATCAGAAATTATTGAAAGAGCTACAATGAAACGACTTGAAAAGTTATACAAATTATTATAAAATATTACTTAAAAATGGCTTTTAACGAACCCGCAAGTTCATTGCAGCCCTCAGATAACTCCACCATCGGACCCTATCATGTGCAAGATTAATCCAGTCTCTATCAGCATATCCCACCTCCCTCAAATCCATTTTAATATTATCCTCCCATCTACGTCTCGGCCTCCCCAAAGGTCTTTTTCCCTCCGCCCTCCCAACTAACGCTCTATATGCATTTCTGGATTCGCCCATATAATATTAATATTATATTATAAAATTATTTATTTACAACATTTCATTTCCTTCAAACTCCGACATCACAATTTTTGTAGCAGCAACAGTCCAGTTACATTTGCGTTCCGCCATATTTGTTTCAAGATATAGAAATCTTTTATTAAAGATAACAAGCTGCACTTATATTTTATAACAGATCTTTTATCAAAGGAACTTTTATAAAAGAAAATTCATTACACTGTCATATATTGTATAATATATATTTTATAGTGTTTTAATCAGTGTTCGACAAGAGTGGAAAATAATTAAATTTTGTAATGTGTCCGGTATGCTCATGCCACACGCCAAGCGAAAGCACAACGAATGCGGAAAGTAGGAAAGCAGTAGAATGCAATCAACTGGTGGGATGAGGTCAGTGCAGTGCTGAGACGAGTGGTGAGGAGTGCGGTGGGTAAGTTGGGCTGCGAAGCACATTGCGATGGGCTAGGAAGCGGCCGCGTCAAGCAGTGTTGGTCTTGGTTGGGCTGGACTGCTTACGCATCAGGACTGGCAGTGCTGAGCGGTGGGCCAGCCTGCAGGACTCTGGTGAGAATATCCTATGTGGAGGAAATGGTTCAAGTTCTCTATTTGAAGAGAAAAGGTCTTAAGGTTTGCAAAGAAACTGTAAGAACAGTGATCAACTTCCGGATTTTCAGCAAGAAACTGCAGTGTCTAAAATTAGCCTAGCTCTTACACAGTGAGACCATGTATAAAGCTTTCCTAAGAAATGAGGTACGTATATAAATTTCATTCTAGTGAGTACTTTGTTGTAAATTGTATTATGTTACTGAAAACAGCATTTTCCCTTCGAAAAGGTGGTATTGTGAGACAAGCAGCTAATTCCCGGACGGTAGATTGAACTAGAAGGTCAATTTTGGCCGCCCCTATCTCCTGACTTATCTGCAAATGATTTCTTTTTGTGGGGTCGCATTAAAAATCGTCCACCAGGTGCGCTAAGAAAACAAGTGAAGATATGAAAGAAAGAATAAGAGCAGTCTGTGGATCTCTCAGCAGTCCTGAAGTCTTCCGAGCAGCCCAGGACGTAAGAAAGAGATCACAGCATTGTTTAGCACAGGGTGGTGGACATTTTCAGCACTTATGAATAATGTGTGAGAATGAGTGTTCCCAATATCACAATAACTGAGATCCGATATTTACTTTTTTTGTTTTCCTTGAATGTAAATAAAAAAATGAGTTACAAAAAAGTTTTAGTGAAAGTTGTTTTTTCTTAAAAGTCCTACCCAAAGATACCTTACATAACCTAGGTTCTCATTCGAAAATTAAAATTTGACACCGGTTGCCTCTACCTCCGGTTTGTCCCAGAAAATGAACTACCACCAATCCATTCTTTGTATAGGTATTGGTAACTTTTTTTCTACGAACACAGTGTCATGTATTTTTCGAGAAAAATGAGTGATACGGGTACTATGAAGCAGCCTGTACATAATGATATACACAGGTATATCAATCATTAGTCAAAACATTGTTCACAGGTATATACAATATAGGCCTACTGTACTTGCACTATGTTACATAAGAGACACGAAAGTCCGCTCCTTTCCAGAGTCGTGACTTGTGTTAAATGTGACCAAACACTGTTCAAGTTCCAGTTCATTGGTGTGCAGTGGGAGAGAACGCTTACGATCACTCACGCGCCGCACAGTGATCCTTTTTCGCTATCTGGCGCGCAAAATACAACAATTGAGTATCACATATTTTCATGTTTTATGAAGTTTTTAATTACTATAATATCCAAGGATACCAGATTTGTTATAGTTATGCTTATTTGTGCAGCCCTTGTGTTGTAAAAGAAGTGTTTCTTATCGCGTCCCGGCCTGAAGCCAAGCTCATGTCATAATTTATGTTCGACAACTGTGCTTGAAAGGACGTGTTTTTTTCCGACGACTTTCATCTGTTACTGGTGGATATGGGAGACCAAAGTATGTGCCATGTTTGTGATATTTTAAAAATCCCACTCAACGTACTACTTTAAAGTGAAATTTGCTTGAAAATTGAGAAGTTATTGCTATTTTAACTTCTAGTTTTGAATATTTTTACACCCGGAAATCTAAAATTGTCAACGATTGGTCAAAATATTTTCAGAAAACTAAAGCTAATACCTCATTATTTCTCCTTTATAAAAACTAGCTGCTACATTTTGCTACTTTGCCTCTTTTTCAGGTTTTAGTACTCTCAGAAGAGGTATCGCGAACGATCTTTTTCATGTTTGGCGCCATACAGATGACAAAGCAGAAAGAAGTGATGAACTATTTAACTGTTTACTGTAAAATAATGATTTGAAAACTTACAGATAATCCATTTTTAAGATACTGTTAAGATTGTTAATTTTCCTTGCTTGTCACCGAAAACCGAGTAAATTCCAGACACAAAAAGAAGTGGCTTGAGATAAATTTATTTTATATGAACAAAATATAGAACAAGTTCCCATAATAGGCTTGTCATCTAATGCTGAATATGCTTTTGGTGTCGTCAGATCGTGTAATAAGCAGTCTCACAAAGAAAGAGCGAAAGAGAAGTGGACCTGTACATAATATTCTTTGTTTATCAAGACCCCGCGCTCGCTTCAGGAACGTAATCTGAAGCTTACAGCAGCACTGAGAACTAAATATTATTGAAAACACTTTTAACACTGAATTACATTAAAGGAAAAATTAGTAGTGACAACTGTTCATTATTAGTGCACGTCATGTCATCTTCCCCATTATTTTATACTTGTAACATTTTCCTCACAATTTACAGTACAATAAAAAATTATCTAATAATAGAAAACACTGAAGTGATAAATGTGTAGTACATCCCTCAAAATGAATGTTTGATTACAATACCACCCTCCTTAGAAGGACCACATAAGTAGCACGTAGCTGCAGGAATGGCACGCTCCTCACTGCAACTGTAGAGGTGTAATTATTACTGTGAAAATATAAATATAGAGAACATGTAGGAATACACTCACGTGTATCTAGTTTTAATGTATTACATGTTTTGTTAAAATTTGAGGCACCCACTACTTTCTGTACGGAAAGAAAATGTACTTACTGATTGTAGTGAAATATCTTATTTGATTAACATAAAGGAAACCATGTAGTGTTTTTATTGAAATATTATGTCAAGTGTGAAGTTAAGAGTGCAATGAAAATAAAAATTATAATGTAACTGATTTCTTCCATGTATTTTGCTTATATATTTCATACAGGCAGTGATGAAGACCTGAAGTCCTACAGTGTTATTACCTATAGAATACCTATATGTCTGTGATTGAGTTAATATTAAGCATAAATTGAATTCGAATCATGTCGATATGGATACGGAAAATGCTTAACATATGTACAAATTGTTATTTTAATATACTGAATCGAATTTTGCGCGGCCAGATAGCGTGAAAGGATCACTGTGCGCCGTGCTGATTATTTTGTGGAGTGTACACATGTGATCATTATTCAATTTTAGCTTGCAGAGTGGTTATGTACGGTAATTATGTGTTCAATTCGGGTCGTTCAGTAAATCGTTCCAGTTTGATAAAGTTCTAAGCCGTAAAACGATCCAGGCCTTGAGAATATACTTCGCGAGAAAGAAGTGTTACAGAGAAGAAACGCAGAAGACAACGTACTGTGTTCACTGATGAAAATTTGGATGCAATTGGACAACACTTGGAAAATTTCCCAAAATATCCCTTCTTTCTCATGTACACTTAGCGGCAAAAAGAATGGGCCGACACTTGGTCGATAGAAATGCTAAGTTCTATCGCGCGGTTCACTCGTGTAAACGTAACCCACTGCAAGGCATTGCTGTGGTGTCTCTTCATTGAAAGTCACCCGTCTATAATGTATTAAACCTTACGAGCAGTGTGTGGCCCAGTGGTAATAAGTCTGACATCCGTACCAGAGGTTGTGAGTTCGCCTCCTGGTATAGTAAAATGATTTTTTTATTATTTTAACTTTTACTTAATTTATTACTTTAAATGTGAAATGGCATTTGTTAAAAACTTCGTTATGCCTGCCTTGTAAAAATATTATTGCCCATCACCTGTGGGCTATTAATAGGTGAGACCTGGTCTGTATAAACAAAAAATACTTGTTTCACATCCTAAAAAGCGGACGCATATCAAACACAAATAAATAATTAAATTAACAAAAACAAACTTTTTTTTAATATGTTAACAAAACAAGGCTGTGGTGGGGACTAGTACTTCGTCTACAAACCACCTGCGTCAACAACTGCCCTCATTCTGTGCGGCATGGAGTCCACAAGATTATGGAACAGGTCTAAATTCTTGGCCATCTCCTTCCACGCATCTAGAACTCTGTCCCACAATTCCTCTCAGGTGTCCGAACGGGTGGTTGTTCTTCCCAATTAGAGCGTAGGATCCTTTTGACTGCAGCCCACAAATTTTGAAACTGATTCATATCTGGTGAATTTGGAGGCCAGTCGACTTGGTCGACATCACGCCTCCATGTAAACCATCTTTGAATCCGGTTGGCGGTGTGTATCGGATGATTATCCCGCTGGAAGAAAAGTGTTCCTTCTGGATATCGTTTTCGGGCGGAAGGGATCATTACATTTGCCAAAATGTGTTCGTAGACTTCTGCCGTAAACAGACCTTGGATGCGTTCCAGAAGTTCTGCCCCATCGTATGACATCCACCCCCAACACGCGACCCTCACGCGAAGCGTATCGGTGGTCATTCATACAATAAACTAGGGCAGTACTATCGTTGCTATTGGAGACAATTACCTGGTCGGAGAAAATGACATTTTTCCAATCGAAGTCCTGTCGGAGAGTAGCATACGCAGAATAACCTATGCGAACCAGGGCAATGAGTTATTGTTTCTGTGCCATCTTCAAGCGTAATGACGAGACAGAACGTTGTATTAACAGATAGCAGCATTGCTTGAAAGAGAGAGGGAGGTTTATTATTTATTAGAGTTTGGGCATATTCTAAGAGATATCCCCACATAATTATAGCTTTGCGAGACACATATGATGGCAAATTTGTAATAAAAAAAAAAGAAGATTGGGGGAGATTTGAACCTTGAGCTACCACTACTAACTTGTTCAATATACCAATGCCGGAACAACTTACGCTACTGTAACTGTTTATATCGGTTCGGCATATTACTTGGTTTTCCTGTTCATATTCGCTCCGATTGATTTTGTATTTATCAATTTTATTATTATTTCACTCTTCAAGGGCCCTGATGTATTTAGAATCACACCGCCATTCGATTTTATTACATATTTTAGCCTCTTGAAATACAGCAAATTTAAATGTTTTAATTATGTGTTACCTAGTGAACTACGGCGTTGACGAGACGAGCATGCGCAATGTATGTCTTTGGAACTTAGAAATTGTCGGCCGGCCCATTCTTTTTGCCGCTAAGTGTACCTTAAATTCTTTGCATATCTTCTGCTAAATATGGTGAATAATGTTAATGGTGTGTGATGTGTCGATATATCGAAAAATGCGCTGCGTATCACCGATAAAACAGCCCTCTGAGTAACCGGAGCTTTCGAGCGACTCGATCGAGAGTCAGATTGCCCGTTTCCGATTTTTTTTACAATATATTTACCCAGTATTATTTCTTTATCATACAAGTAAAAATATATTATAAAATTTATATTTATCTATTCATATGTGTAACGATATAGCTTTCTGTCTGTATAAGTTAATGTAATCTGCTGATATTAAATTCTGAACAGAAAGATAGTTGAAAGAAAACTGCTGTGACATGTTAAAATCTTGAATATAAGTAAAATTTAATAGATATTAATTTATTACCATTATCGACTTCATAAAATTTCATAATCAAATCGGTACGGTATCAGTTCTCTAGTATGATAACATGTCAGAATATTCGACGTTGGTAATTGAACTCTGATCCTCTGAAATACCAAGCTGCCAATATTAAATAATGCAATATTCAGTATAGAATTTAAAAAAAAAACATTCCATATTTGTAATTATTTCAAATTTCAAGCCTTTTCACATCCTTAACGAAATGTATGAAGTGATTTAGACTCTTTCACTGGAATAATTTACATTTTACCTTACTTGGAATCAGAGATTCTTTTTGAAAGCTTAGTCGAAATGATTAATAAGTAATGCATAAAACATAGTTAATCCACAGCGCCTTCTGCCATGACTGCACATCAAAATCTGGAAGTACTTGTAAATCAGCACTTTGTGTTTTACATCGCAATGCCACGAGACCTGGACGTGAATGCATGAAATAGAGCCATATGGGTCACAACTAAGAGCACTATGAGCTTTAGAGTTTCGTGGAAACTTAGTATGGACTAATGCTGGTAACGATAAAAAGAAAATTAACATCGGTCGGGTCTGTCCAGGCAGAACGATATCCAGTCAGTAGACGAATCTTTGACATCAGCAACGATATGTCCCCGAAATGAAAATCCAGGCAGTACGTTCTCCGAAACGGGGAAGTTACAGTAATCTATATTTCAACATCCGTTAGGAATCACGTCACACATACATTACCGGTATATGGGATTCGCGGTAACAGACACTCGCGGTCGTGGTATGGGGAATGAGCAGGGCAGAAAATAAGACTTCTTGTTGTCATGGAGCACAGAGATGGATGGCACGATTCTTCAGCTGCAGACTGAATACATGCAGCCCAGTCAGCTGTCGGATGTCACTTAAAGGGAGAGTTGTTCTTTCTGGACAAGATGGCTGTGGTCTGATTCTCCCCGATTACTTAGTTTCTACTTTTTGCCATCTCATTCCACCACGCTCATAATGTTTGACCACTATATTCTAATTGTTGACCAATGCGAACTGAGAGTGAGAGGGGAACCAAGCGCTATGTAAAAATGACCATCTTCCACTCTGTCCAGAAATATCGGGAACCGACCAGAGGGATTTCAATGTGAAGCTATCAACTGGCACTGAATTAGGTTGTGGAAATGGGATGCTCATTGTTACGTGGTCATTTAGCATCGCAGAATAAGCTTACTGGAATAATAAACCAAGTTATGACGTTAAGTGATAATTATTACGGGATGCGTGTAGTCGATGTCAATATCTCGCTATGTAATTATGAAAAAGTAATCTGATCTTACGGAAAGTGTGTAGGCAACGACAATATATTAAAACGTAAAATTATGAGAAATAGGTGGTATCCTGTAAAGTGAATACGCCGAGTAGCTGATACAATAATATGTAACTTTATTGGAAGGCGCTGTACTGTAACTACACAGAATTATGGTACGTAACGTTGAAATTAATATGTAGACGAAGTGTTTAAAGGGACAGAAGTTGACGTTACGAGGAAAGGATAATAAATATACACATTTCGACAAGCATAAGATAGGAGTTGCACTGGGAGTTGTGTCACGTAGTGAAGTATGAGAGTAATTTCATGGCAGTAATCGTATTCTTGCAGGTATTTGTTTTTTTTTTCTTTCTCGATGACGAGCTTTTAAATTACGAATTAAAAAAACTGCCTATTGCGAGATTTGAGTATAATTCGTGTTGGACATGCGGGGAGCACGTTCCGTCTGGCTGGAAGCTGAACAGTTGTCGATGTTGTAAATTCGAACATCGATTCTTACTGGAACAAAGACTTGGCAATTGTGTTACATGGAACCATTCAAACCTAGCGGGCAAATCAGACTACCCGAATTGTTATTACTTTAGTTCACAGTAAACTAAAGCGTCAAATGCATATAACTAGAGAAAATACGACAATCGTGTTGCTTGCTGCGTTACAAAACGTGCCATTACGCTATATAACGTTAAGTAAAACAAAACCTTTAACGACCTCACAAATAAGTTATGATAAACAAACATATATTCCATGCTCATACAGATTGCAAAGACCGTCGGGAATGACGAAGCCCGGTCACACGACCTCTCAACACCCACGGCCCCAATCCAGGTATTTTCCGGGAAATTAAGCTCTAGGAGTGATTACGTAGTGACCCCGGCCGTGAGCCGTGTATAATACTGCCGTGCGGCAAGTGCCCTGGACCCACAGTCGGAGCCAATTTACTTGTACAGGCTTGGTGGATGCAACTTACCCCAGTGTCGTCATCGTCACGATAGTGTACCAGAAAGCGGCTGGAATGGAAGTGAAGTTGGTCTCCTCCACGTTCTTCTCGGCGTAGAACATGACGGTAGCGAAGATGATGATGGCCATGGCGAGCGAGAAGACGAGGAAGCCGAGCTCGGAGGCGCAGGACTTGAGAGTGTAGCCCAGAATCCGCAGGCCCTGGGAGTGTCTCGAGAACTTGAAGATTCGGAACACGCGGAACACCCTGAGCGTGACGAAGGCGCCGGACACGTCGTCGTTATCGGTGATGCCGAGCCCGATGTAGTAGGGCAAGATGGCGACCACGTCGATGATGCTCATGACACTGCGGACGAACTTGCAGCGGTCGGGGGCGGCGAAGAGTCGAAGAAGATACTCGGCCGTGAAGATCATGACGCAGGCCGTGTCCAAGCAGAAGAACACGATCTTGTAGCGCTCGCCGCACGGCAGCGTGCCCGCCCTGCCCGGCCGGTGGCCGCAGGGCACGGTCTCCACCACGTTGGCCATCACGGACACGGCGATGAAGAAGCCCGTCACGTAGTAGAAGACTAACGCCGCCGTGGACGTGTGCGGGTTCTCGAAGGCCCTCCACATCTTCTGCCGGATGTTGGTCAGCTGCTGCAGGTTCTGGTCGCCGTTCTCGGAGAGCTTGTCGTCCATGAGGCGCTCCGCGTTCTCTCGCTTCCGGTCGCGGTAGTCCTCATAGCAGCAGTCGCCGATCACGTCGGGGAGGATGCCGAAGAATGCCAGTTCCTCGTCGTAGCTCGTCAAGCACTCGTGCTTGGGGTAGTGCAGCTTGCCCGTGCGGTAGTAGTTGAGGATGTGGCGGAAGATGTCGGGGTCCCGATCGAAGAAGTATTCCTTGCACTCCTCGTCGTAGAAGAACTCCCGCTCGTTGGAGCCCAGCAGGGTGTCCGGGTATTTCTCCAGGGTGTTCCGCCATGTCTCGAAACGTCGTCCCGAAACGTTGATGAGGAGCTTTTCGTCGTCCGCTTTCCGCCGATCTTTGGGAATCGGGGGTGGTGGCAGCGGGTGGGTGGCGATGGGGACCCAGCCGATGGCCGCCGCCCGGGCGAAGGGCAGCCAAGCGGCGACCGAGGCCATGCTGTGTGGTGGAATGTTCTGGGGGACAGGGACTGGCTAGCTCACCGGGTCCCGAGCGCCTCTCTCGACGTCACTCACCAACACCATGGGGCCATGTCGCGTCGCAGAACACTGCTGTGGTGCGCTATTTCGGTCGCGCGGCCATCTTGATGCCACCCTCACGCTCGTTCGCTTGCTGTCTGCCAACTAAATTGATTTTTACCCGCGAGGCAGCTCTCGCGCCCGGCAGAGCCACCTAGCGAGCCGGTCCGTCACTGCGAGTTGCCAAGGCGACCGTGACGTCACACTCTCGCCAGCGACCAGTGTCATAAGACGATCGCTCATCTTGATTTCGGTCGGACGAACAATACCGATGTCAATAAGTTCCGTTGTATTTATTTACTTACTTTTCTGTGCGTGCAATGTGCCTATCGCGAGTCTCCCATGTGACAGTGCAGTGATTTATCTCGATTGAATAGGTTATGTAGCTTTGTTTTGCTTTCGTAACCGAATGGCTAAATGACCCGAGCTCACAGGTTTTTCTCATTATGTCTACCGAAATGTAAACCATACCTATGAAGATTGTCTGAAAATTGGGAGAAAGAATAAACAATAAATATTTCAAAACTGGTTTACCGTGAGCCGAATTGTTACTTAGATATTGCGTTATAATGCTTCGTAACGAGAAAGAACAAACAAACAAACAAACAGAGCGTCGAGATGAGAGACAACCCGCGATCTACGCAAATTGAACTTCGAAGCAGAGACAAAACTGCATCTCAGAAAGCAATTTTCCGTTAAGTCAGTACCATTCCAGTAATATTCTCATTAATGAACGAAGGAAATGCTATGGAATTAAATAAAATTACTCTGTATTCTTGTTCCCGGTTCCATTAGCTCATCTCACAGCTAAACGTTTCCAATAGCCTTATAATTTACAATTTGAAGTGGGATTGGAAAAACATGGAAATATTCCAAACACATAAACACGCTCGCACACGCACATACATATCAATCAAGGATTGCAAAAAGGTCCAGAAAACCTACTTTTGAGGAAACTGAAAAAAAGTGTTTAGCATTTTCTGGGTCACATTAAAATAACTTAGTTGTTATTTCTTTAAAAGTATACATATATGCTCACTGATTAAACATTAAAAGAAATTCACTTGTAGTTCGTGTGTTATTAATTTTTAAATCTGTTGGACCCCGTAATTGCTTAGGTGGTGGCTGTGAGTACCCCAGCCATGGTAAGAAAAGAAGCCTGCGCCAGGTGGATGTGCGGAGATATATATTTTTTTTGTTTTCATTGCTTATTATGCTGCCTGCTTCCCTAATTTTGAAGAAAACCTAGTTAAACAAATAAAAGTACTCGATTATATACTGTAAATTAAAAAATCAGTTTGATTATCTGAGTACTACGATACAAGTTTGTAAGTTGGGGTAAGTGCAATCCCCACCTCAACAGTTACGTGACTAGAAAAATACCTCACCATTTACGGGTTAAGTATTTTCTGCAATCAATAGACATTAACACTTTTAACTGGTTAGTTAATTAATTATGTTAGTAAAAGTATATGAAATATGCAATAAGTATATTCAAATATGTTCTTTAACATTACATATATTTTAACATAGTTTTTTAACATTTTTAAAACAGTTCAATCGACAATAAAAAATTACTTGATTCACCAACGGTCTTAGCAGACAGTTTTACGTGCGTAGTTCATATGTTCTAGCCCCTTTGATTTAGCAACTTTTATCTTATTTCTTTTATATTCAAATGGATTAGCAATGCTCTTTTTTATTATTTACTGCTATTCTTCGTTGCTATCACTACTATACGCCATGTTTGCACGATCAGCTACTGAAATAGATGAAAAATTAAATAACAAGAATATCAAGAATGGAACAGAATATTAATTGTAAGAAAATGATTGGTTCTTAATATTACACAGTATGTATTTGCCAAAATTTGTTTGCAAGGTATCCCAGTCCTGGACTGCAGACCTTTCTGCACTCAACAGGAAAAAGAAAGTAGAATTTCACACACTAGAAATCCTGGACCGAGTTTACTTTCTGTGCTAATCAATGGGTCTATCTTCAGGAGTTATGAAATTGTACTTAACTCGTTTACATAAAAAGTGGGCTTAAGCCCTTTCTGCATTCCTCGATTCATATATAATATGTATTGGAACAGTAGGTAGACCGACAGACAGACAGACAGATAGATCAGGCAGGCAGGCAGATCAAGCCCACACCGGCTGACTACACCGAGGTTCGCTGCGTACCCAGGTTTCGAGCAGGCAACCCCCCTCGTCCCTAGGCCAGCCGGCGATCGGGGAATGCTACGGAATGATGACGAAATGGAGAAATAGTGACTGAATTATGTGGATGCCTAATATGAGGAAAAACGGGAGAACCCGACAAAAAAAAAAACCAACTACGACTTGTCTGCCACAAGTGTCACTATAGATTTTCAATAAAAAAAACTCCAGACGTGACCGGGATTCGAACACGGGCCGCCTGAGTGCCAGGCCTGAAGTCTGAGCACTCAGCAACCGCAGGGGTAGTGCTTTGGTTACTATTAGTTGAATCGAAGTCCCTTAACCCTCTTTGTGACGACTCTGGAAAAAGAATTTAGTAATAGTGCATTATGCAACGAGCCTATAATGATAGTAATTAAGAATCGAGTATGGATATTTATGAAACGAGCGCAAGCGAGTTTCATAATTTTCATACGAGCTTCTTAATTACCATTATAGGCGAGTTTCATACGACTTTTTATGCTCGACCATATTTCTAACTTGAAATTACCGGTATTCAGATGTATACATTTTATTTGTAACTGACAAGATCGGAAGTGACCTTGTTCTAGGTCGTGAATTGTGAGATGTGCGCAGACGCGAAAGTATTGATTTTTTCCGAGGAACAATAATGTCATTGACCTTGACGTAGTCCCGTTAAACTTGATAATATTATAATATTATAACCTTGATTATTGAATTCGACATTGAAAAACGAGATGACAAATTGAATTTATTTTAATATTATTTACAATTAACGCTAATTATTATAGTAACAGAACATAACCTCCTGCGACAGTATTGGATTTCCAGCCTCCGTGACTTTTCGCTAATTCTCTTTCGATTGCATATCCGAGAATAATCGATACTTGCGGTTTTATAACGGTAGAAAGCTGACCTGTCATTGGCTGAACAGTTGTAACCTGAGTCGTCATTGGCTGAAAGACCTGACCTTTAATGAGTAGGTGTACTTTAATGACATGCATTAAAGGTCTGCTACCAGGTGTATAATTACTACATTTCGGCATAGTCGAGCATAAAATAAATAAAAATACTATGAAAGAATTTCACTTAAGAGACCTGTCGGGTAGCCTCGAGACGTATCGTAGCTCTTGAGTCATGCACTCCTTTATAGACTTTTGTTTCATATTTTTCTGTGAAAATTGATGTAAGCATTTCCGTCCTTTATTTTCAGTATCCACAGACACATAAAACAGTCATTTACTAGTATACGACTTCGATAACTCAGCCACGCTGTGATTGCTGCATTCCCTAATTATAAAATAAGTATGCCTCTAGCTATACGATAAGAATTTACTTGCGCACGCTGAAATGGCAAGACTGGACTAGAAAACAATTGAAAAGCTTCCTGCAAAAACAAGGGAGCTCCATTTTTACAAAGTTGTGGAAAACAACAAAAAAAAAGCATTATAAAAATTCAAATTTTAACTGAGCTTCTTTCCTTTTGCAAAGTATGTCCTGGCTACGTTGGAGTTTCATTTCATCGCTCACTTATTACAATCAACAATTTACGGCGGTAAAATATCAACAGATAATGGAGCTACCCCCTTTTTACAATAAAATTGGATATAATTAGCCACATTTTGCACTGAACGGACATTTACTGTGCGAATATCATAAACTACAACACGAGACAGCAGATATATAATAACTTATATATATTTAGAAAAAAGTTTTAAATGAAATATTTCATAGTGTATTCTGGGGAAGCCATTGATTTAATTCCCAAAAATGTTCAGTCAAATTAACAGAGCAGTGTATTATAGTAATAAATTATTGAAAGAATTTCGGTTTTGTCCTTTACATGTGCAGAAATTTGGTCCGAACAAATGTAACATTTTAAAATTTCTTTGCAGACAGAAAAGTTACGTTAATTTCTGCATATTCGAAGGACAAAACTAAACTTTTTTCAATCACGTATTACCACAATACACTCCTCTCTTACATTGACTGATTATATTGCGAATTAAATCAATAACTTTCCCAAAACTCGCTATGATAGGCTATGTTTCATATAAAACAATTTTTATCTCGAAAAGGAAGCACAAACGAGCAAAATTGTATTAAAATTTTGTGTCTGAAATATCTCAAAGAATAACTCCCTGAAATTAATGACATTGCTTACGGTTGACTCTGTATACAGCTCCAGCAGCTGCCGCCTTTTTGCAACGAAACGATTGGGAGTTAGCACTAATTCCAATGTAAGTATACCAAATGCTTGGAATCACATCATTCTTGTACGAAAGGTTTGACATATTCTTGAAGTATGAAACAAGCAAAACATTAATTTCAGCAAAATGTGGAGCCACCCCCTTTTTGCAGGGAGAGCTTAATTATTATCGATATTTATTATCTATACAAGCTAGATCGTGTTTTCTACTGCAAATGCGCAGTTCAAAAAGGTAATAAATCTCGCAAACGTTAATGGAATGCTTCATTCGCGAATGTTAATGTTGCCAGCCCTTGAACAGTCGCACTTAACCTCTTAAAGCATTATTATCTCGAGTATGCGAATTCCGATTTCAAAATTGTTTACGGTTATTGTTGCCTTATCAATTTCAATAAAGGGACAGAAAGTTTCAGAAGTACAGACTTACTAAATATATAGTTACGAGCTCCGCAATATCTGACAGCACCCCGCGCGACTACTTAAGGGCTAAAAAAGACGAAATTAAAAACATGGACTTAAATTGTTGGCGGAAAGAAAAACTTTCCCGTGTTATCACTTCTCTAGGACCACCGAAGTTCGTGGTGGATACGCGTAGCACAGACTTGCAAATTACGTACTACCAACCAATAACGTGACGAAACCTATTCTCAGCCCTTTTTGTTTACGTGTGGCGGCATGCAGCTGGTTATAACTCACTGAAATTTTTATAATGCCGCACAAAGTATATTGAGATTTTCAACGACTTTGATACGAAAAAATGGTTTTCCACATGCCACTTCTGTGTAAAGTTGTTTCGCCACTAAACTATGATATGAATTTTGTTCATATCAGTATTTACGACTCGGTGAAACCGGGAATGTTGCTCGGGAAATATAATGGGTTCCTATTTCAGCAAATAATACAAAATAGTAATTGAATCTATTCTGAACGACATGGTGAGCGAAATGACAGGCTCCACACGAGAAGACTTTTGTCCGGGAAGTACTGTCTGTTGTCAAAATCTTGTTGACACAAAACCTTTCAGGGTACAAATTTATCTGAAATACTGACATTACTGAAACACATCAAAATAGGGGTTTAATTTTCTGTGAATAATTATTACTCAAACAGTACGATTATACCACAAATTAAAAATATTCAGAAAACATTTTGGGAATCATACTAATTTGCCTGTCTTGTGACATTGGCATACCGGTAACTTTATATAGAGAAAACCAAATGCTGCATTTTCTATGAAACTATTTTTCTTTGTACACGATGTTACAAACCTATTTTCGGAATTTATATTTCTTTCTCGCCATAAATAATTCTAAAGCCGAACAAGAACACCCGCTGTTACGATTCAATGCATTCCTAGATCAATGTCTGCGGTGGCTGACTGGTTAGACCTCCGGCCTATCACGCAGGCGACCTGGGTTCGAGTTCCGGTCAGGTCTGGAATTCATTGAAAAAGCCATAGTGACACTTGTGGCGGACAAGGTCGCAGCTGGGTTCTCTCGTTTCCCTGTATCAGGCGTCCACATCGTTCCGTCACCATTTCTCCAGTTCGTCATCATTCCATAGCATTCCCCGAGTGCAGGCTGGCCTAGGGACGAGGGGGGTTGCCTGGGTACGCAGCGAACCTTAGTGTAGTCAGCCGGTGTGGGTTTGGGAATGCGCTCAACTTGAGAGTTAATGCAATAGATCGTAAGAGGTCGCAGTGCCTCCTCCCGTAAATTCCATTCCATTACATTCCCTGATATTGGGGTACAATGATAGACTCACCTCCTCGTGGTGTACCCTGGAAACGTTTATAACAAACGGCTAAGTAGTCTATCACCTAAGCAGAAGAATCAATGGCACCAAAAAACCGCCCTTTTCAGGGTGACTCTTTGAGATTATTACAATGGAACTGTGGAGACCTCTCGCAATCGGCTTTGTGGCCAGAGACAGAATGCGGCAGTGCTGACATCCTCTCCTTCATAGGTTCCTTGGACATTGTTCACTTTATTTCGTTTTCTTTCCTTTTAGTTTTTATCGCCATTGTACGGCCAATGACTCTAGTCAAGTGCCACTGCATTGAATAAAAAAAAAACATTCCCTGATACAAAATTGTTTGCAAGAGAGAAACGAGAGCAGTAGTTTCTTTTTCTCACGACAGCTTCTCTGGCACACAGTTACTTGCTTAGTAGGTATAGTCTTTGCAACGTTTAAAACAATATTAAATGTCAACTTTTGTATATGCATAAAAATAATATTCAAATACATTACAGTATTCGAAGAGTTGCCTTGATGTGAACTTCTGCAAAATAAATTGCACACATTGTCCACTAAACATAAATGAAGTGAGAAGTGTCCCTTTAATTGGGCGAGCACTGCGGGAAAAGATTCTTCTCTTTGTGCACAGAAAGTGATTTTATTCATGACATTTAAGAAATGAACAAGGAACAGCCATACGACTGGTAGCACGATGTGCAACACGTTTAATGCGAAATGCGTAAATAATTTAATGAAAGCATGAACTTCACCTTCGCGACACATACGAATCTTGGCAATAGGCCTATATGGATACCTCGGTTACTTCATTTCTCTCGCCTGCAGACTCACAATAAAACCGCACGGGTATGATAATAACATTTATGACCAGGGCAATAGTACGGAGCCGGCCGGCCGGCAGGGAGGAGGAGCAGGCCGTCTAATAATAGACGCCAACCCTTTGATGGCCAAAGAGCTGGAAAAGCTGGCAAAGGAGAAAAGACGGCAAAAGGGCATAAAACAACCTACACCACGTTGCATGCGCTGCTTCAAAAACAGTGGGCACCACAAAATACCGCCCTACACATGACGGCAAACGTGGCCATGATACACTTTCGAAAACTTAAGAAAATGTTATTTTCCTGATTAAAATAAAATAGTAGCTTTTCAATTTTTATTTATTTTATTGGGTTATTTTACGACGCTGTATCAATATCTAGGTTATTTAGCGTCTGAATGAAATGAAGGTGATAATGCCGGTGAAATGAGTCCGGAGTCTAGCACCGAAAGTTACCCAGCATTTGCTCGTATTGGGTTGAGGGAAAACCCCGGAAAAACTTCAACCAGGTAACTTGCCCCGACCGGGATTCGAACCCGGGCCACCTGGTTTCGCGGCCAGACGCGCTGACCGTTACTCCACAGGTGTGGACTAGCTTTTCAATGTGACGTAACTTGAAAAGACAATATTATTGGTATGACCACACGGTAGGCATATTATACATTACTCCAGCAGCATTGGTCAAATTCAGATGAGCCAAAATGTATTTGCATTTCGCCTTTCGTACATTTCTCTCATTGTCAGTTGCTTGTCCGTCAACCGTTATAAAAATGTACTATGCTATCTGTCCCTACTGAATAAATTAATAAGTCTTACGTCTCGTGACGTGTACTGTGTCACGTGCAAACCACGCGTCACCCGTGCTCAAAGTACAGTATATTTGGCATTTCTGCTATTGATTTGGCCGTATTCTGCAACACTGTCCACAACTCCACATACTTTTCATTAGAAAAACAAATTTTAGAATAGACTCACACTATAATAATAGAATTAATGGTTCAAGGAAAGATTATGCGGCGTCAGAGTCGCGAATTTCGTCCTTCATGAAGCAGTCGCGGAGGAATCTCTCAAAAACAAATTATCAAGCGGACCGTATCTTCCTCGCCCTGCATTACCCATCAGACGAGGAAGTTCTTCAATCAAGCGAACGAATCCCGCTCAACTCACGACTGGCAAAAACCTCGCTGGGACGCTTGGGCAACCCACAATTTTAGAAGGAAGTCAGTTGTGCAGTGACCTGACCGGAGAGGATGCAGCAGAATAAATATAGAAATAATTATACTTCATAGTAATTTCTTTCTGGCTTGATACAAGCTCAATCGCTTCATTTGTCAGTGTTTTACACGCAAGTAGTTGCCTGAATCGTCATTGAGCGTTCTGATTTCAAATAAAGATTTATTAATTATTTGATTCAAAATATGCTTCACGTGCTTCACGGACTCGTAGAGCAAAGTCCGACCAATATTTGAGGAGACAGGTACCGGTACTGTAAATGTGCATTATTGTGAAATTCCAAAAGCGACTTATTGCAGCTCCACAATATCGGACCTGACCTAGCTCTGTACTTTCGCAGAATACTTTTAGGAACAAAAATTCTTGGTGAATATTTTCGTTCGTTTATTTAGTAAGAGGGTAGTCATGTTAACTCTAGCAATGTAACGTAAATTAATAGCAGACAAACTTAAATGCTGATACACACAACAGCATTATTCCATTATCCAATAGGCTCTTCATGATATCGGAGTCTTACGGGGCATAGCCAGATATAAACAAACCCTACTTCTTGATCTGAGGGATTGCATACTGCAAGATAATAACCCACGCTAGAAGTACAGGAATAACTGGACCTCCTTGACGACCACACGCTACCATGCAATCGATATGAAATCCAAGCCACGGTCACACAATTTACGTGCTGGAAAAGACAGATTGAGGGACAAAATATTTTTACGATGGTTTAGGATTGGGTCTGTTAGATCGTCGGCTTTTCACAGCTCTAATCCGTTAATGTCAGTCGAATTTCTGGTGACGTTTAATCGGCTATTCTATCTTCCCATTCACACAATTAAATGAAATTAGTTAAATCAGCACTATGATGTGATCCCGGAGTTGACAATTCAAACGACAAATGAACACTCCAAGAGTGTGAGTGTGCGTGTGTGAAGTGGGCCAAGGTTGATCCTTGATGCATATGGTCATGGAGACAAGGGTAAAATTAGTGCAAAATCTACGGGTGCATTTTGGCCCGGAGATGATTCAGGCAGCATATTATACATTCGTTGTTATCAAAGAGTCTATCTGGCCGTCCTCTGACTGACACAATTTCCAAGCTTCGTATGAGAGCGGGTTTCGCCACGGGGCATCCTTCTTCTAGAATCGGAGAACAACCGCGTATAACAGCGGGTCCCACCTACTGGCACCAGGGAAACAGTAGTTAGACCGGCTGCAACGAAGTACGATTATCATCAGATGGGAAGTTGAAATGGGGGGTGTTTATTGATTTATTTCACGAGGGCTCGACCCAGGATGGAGTCTTGCTTGCACTTAGGCCGTTTAGGCCCATTGTAGCCATATATATACAGGGCTCCTACAAAAGACCTTTCCGGTTTCGAACATATGTAATTTACGTTCTATGAATCGGAGGTGCATGAAAATAGTACCAATGGAAAGAGAAACTCTTAAAGTTTAGTTGTGGCAACATTGTTTTCCTAGTTGATAACACTGCCTCATAATAGCGCATATAAACAAATTTGTTCATTGTTGAGGCGAAATGGCTGCTATAGAGGAGAGAAAGGTTGATTTTAATGTGAACCATTCGGTTATTAGCAGGCTTCGTATTCCAGCTACCTAAAGACTGAAGTTAAAGGCACATCGGGTATATAGTACGCCGGACACAGGTAATGTAACGGATGATATAAACAAACAGGTCGTCGCTGCGTGTTCGTGGAGTACAGTCAACTGCCGACATTCTGAAGCTATACTGGTAAACACATGCTTGAGCCGTGATGTTCATTTTCGTCGTGATCTTTGCAGTGAATAGTTACGTGCGTTCGTAAGTTACGGAACTTGAACATATGCGGATGTCACTTGAAATGATTTTAAATATATTGCAAGAAATTCTTTCAATAGCACATGGCGTTATTGGTGCATGGTATAGTACAAGATATTCCTACTTTCTGATATTTTTTCGTGTTTCATTAGGTGCATGTCACTCATCACTGAAAACCCACTAATTTTCTATATACTGTTCTAGAAATTCCCTAAAATGTAGATTATTTAATTTACTATTTAGGATGTTGGCGCTGGACATCCTCGTAGGCTACACAAATCCATGCTAAACGTCGAGTTAATATCGTCATAATTTTCAGATTTTCATGATACTGGTTCTTTTGGATTACGTTCAACTCACTTTCTGTGCCTTTTGGTATTGCAGTGTCTTTCAGTGCGCTCTTTTTGCCGTTATACGTTTATTTTACACAGTTTATATGTAATGTTGTCTATATTGACAATAAAAATATTACTTCAATATCCTCAACTATGCCCTGCAATATTACACGCTTGAAAGTCTTACCCAAGGCATTTTACCTCTGCAATGAACCTTCAATCAGCCACAAAGATGTAGTTACTTAAATAATACTAGTAAGAGCAGTGATCGATAAGACTACTCACTAAGACTGCATCCCGGTTTTGGATTTCTAGAGGAAGAGGGCAGAGGATGCGTAGCCTAACTATTTTGCATTCGAACGTACCTGTACCTGCGCTGTGACGTCACATATACCTCGAATCAGACAACCTCATTCCAGTTTATAGGTAGCTGGAACACGGAGCCTAGTTATCAACCTAATGTGCAACTGCATTACCGAACAAAGTTTGGTGCAGATCCATCCAGTGGGCCTATAATCCGTAAATGGTACACTGATTTTAAGGCAAGATTCTTTGCAAGCGGTTGCGAATTCATCTGTACCGACTACAGTTGCTGCAAGCCCTAAAACCAAAGGACAAAGTGATATGAAGAAAT